>NC_069087.1:1711170-2055633 GCF_947172395.1 Bicyclus anynana | reverse complement strand
AATATTAAAACTTGCAATTTTATAAACACAATTTAAGGTAATTGTATTGATTCGATACATATCGAATTTCAGAGTTTGTAGGGGCTGCAAAAATTCTGGCAAATTTCTAAATCCGCCACTGGACATCACAGAAAACATAAATATGTACAAGCGAGAAGTTTTTATTTATTAGGTACACGTTTTTAGGGTTCATTATTATCTGCATGTCCAACTGTACGTCCTCGGCTTAGCCTATTAGCCTATGTTAATAGTCCTCTGTGTGGGCTTATCAACTATAATGCAAGTTCTTCTTTGCAGACGTCAGTCCCTCCCTGTCTTATCCCGGTTCGGGAATGTTGGGCGCAGACTGCGACGTGGTGGGCAGTACAGGCGCCGGCTCGCCTTGCAGCTGGGAGAGCGCGCAGCGTACGGCTGAGAGCGTCTCCGGTGTCGCCTTGCGTCCGCGCGGCGCGTGCGGACGATACGGACGCGACTGTCGCTCTGCTGTCGCGGTGGCTTCTAGGGACAATACGTCTATTTATTTATTAGATACACTATGATATTAGGGCAATTGTTTATTGAGATTGCTGTCACATTGTGCACATATCTGATATTAAAATTAACGTTATAAGGAATGATTATATACAACAGCAACTGTTGAGTATCTTGTAGGCCTTTACCGGTTCGAACTGACTCCTTTCTTCGAAACCGGTAATAGAGACTTTACAAACAATAAAACTTGAAGTTTCAAGAATACTACAAAGCCTATTTGAAGTAGAAAATTTCAATGTGAATATATATTTTTAGCAACCATTGTGATAGTGAAATAGCTCTTGAATAACAGTAGGCATTTAAATATCAAAACATGCATAGTCTGCGGTCGCAGCACAGCGCGCCCACAGCCACTCGTTGAGCTATGATCGTCATACGTACGGTTGACCGTCGGTCGCTCCCGGTCGGGCTCGTCCATCCTCTGGCAGCACGCGCAGAAGTAGCAGGGCGCGCCCACAGCCACTGGTTGAGCTATGATCGTCATACGTACGGTTGACCGTCGGTCGCTCCCGGTCGGGCTCGTCCATCCTCTGGCAGCACGCGCAGAAGTAGCAGGGCGCGCCCACAGCCACTGGTTGAGCTATGATCGTCATACGTACGGTTGACCGTCGGTCGCTCCCGGTCGGGCTCGTCCATCCTCTGGCAGCACGCGCAGAAGTAGCAGGGCGCGCCCACAGCCACTGGTTGAGCTATGATCGTCATACGTACGGTTGACCGTCGGTCGCTCCCGGTCGGGCTCGTCCATCCTCTGGCAGCACGCGCAGAAGTAGCAGGGCGCGCCCACAGCCACTGGTTGAGCTATGATCGTCATACGTACGGTTGACCGTCGGTCGCTCCCGGTCGGGCTCGTCCATCCTCTGGCAGCACGCGCAGAAGTAGCAGGGCGCGCCCACAGCCACTGGTTGAGCTATGATCGTCATACGTACGGTTGACCGTCGGTCGCTCCCGGTCGGGCTCGTCCATCCTCTGGCAGCACGCGCAGAAGTAGCAGGGCGCGCCCACAGCCACTGGTTGAGCTATGATCGTCATACGTACGGTTGACCGTCGGTCGCTCCCGGTCGGGCTCGTCCATCCTCTGGCAGCACGCGCAGAAGTAGCAGGGCGCGCCCACAGCCACTGGTTGAGCTATGATCGTCATACGTACGGTTGACCGTCGGTCGCTCCCGGTCGGGCTCGTCCATCCTCTGGCAGCACGCGCAGAAGTAGCAGGGCGCGCCCACAGCCACTGGTTGAGCTATGATCGTCATACGTACGGTTGACCGTCGGTCGCTCCCGGTCGGGCTCGTCCATCCTCTGGCAGCACGCGCAGAAGTAGCAGGGCGCGCCCACAGCCACTGGTTGAGCTATGATCGTCATACGTACGGTTGACCGTCGGTCGCTCCCGGTCGGGCTCGTCCATCCTCTGGCAGCACGCGCAGAAGTAGCAGGGCGCGCCCACAGCCACTGGTTGAGCTATGATCGTCATACGTACGGTTGACCGTCGGTCGCTCCCGGTCGGGCTCGTCCATCCTCTGGCAGCACGCGCAGAAGTAGCAGGGCGCGCCCGGCAGGCCGCAGCACAGAGCACCCCACAGCCACTTGTTGAGCGTGCTCCCCGCGCGTGACCACGCCGTCGGTCTGTCGTCATGGTCGTACACGAAGTCGCGGTTCATTACGGGCCTCTGTTCCCTAAAATTATTTTCTGATGGATTTATTTGCTCTAGGGCTTAACCTTCTTAATAAAACCGCAACAGGATCACCGGCAGAGTTAGAAAAACGTAGGGGGAACGTCTCCCTAAGAGCGTGTCCTGTATGACTCGCGCCTAAGATGGAGAGAGTCACGTTGCTGATTGGAATTCACTTCTAGGTAATATAAAAAAATCAGGGACCTAATTTCGCGCGTGAAGACGCTGTGCAGAGGTGGAGTGTGTTGCCAAGAGGGAATTGACTGCGCTTAAGTCATCGTCCGGGTCGTAAAGAGTAAAACTTAGAGTAATGATTGATTGATCTCCGCTGAACTGCGATCAATCTTTAATCTATAAAAGAAGCTCTCTTGAATCCACTTAAGTTAACTAAGCTTTTCGTAGATCTGGTTCGGCCTAAATAGATGTACAACGCTACTAGTACCAGTACAGCAGTACTAGTTACCTACCCGAAAATGCAAAACAATCAAGCCAGTTAGCATCATGATACCTACTAAACCCAATTCTATAGCTCTACTTCAGGACTTCATGAACAAGACTTACCAACGAGAAAGCTAGCCACTGTTCAGTAATAACCAATATGCTTTTTAAAGAAAGAGAGAGAAGCTAGCCTGTCTGTTATTATTGGTAAAATAGCGACATCTGTTGAAAAGCCTACTAACTACTTTGCTTAATAATCCGTCGATCAGAGAAAATTATATAACTTTTCCACTTTAGAAATGCCTGTCTAGATTGCACGGTCTTCTTTTCGTTCTCTTAACATCAGACTCAAAGTACTTATTTAATACAACCTACTTTACTTATTCTGGTTAAGGCATGGTCAATGCTACTTACTGGTTAGAAGCATGGCTGATATGTCCTGAAACTTTCAGTATTAAAAGTATTTGTTGTTTAATTCGTTAATTAGTTGTAATCCATTATGGTAGACAGGTGTACAAAGTGAATTTTATTTAATTAAGACTTGTTTTTATTTATTAATTAATTTGACAGCCACTAGATAATTTTAAAATCGGGTGACATTTTCTGTCATAGTGCAGCCAGTCAATACATTTTTCTAATTATCTATTAATTGTTATAAAATAACAATAGGTTGGTACGCCAAAAAGTTCAACCTATCAGTACACTTAAAACTCGACATCGTTATCCATCCAGGTATGATTAAAAGCAAGCCTACCTTCTAGTCTAAAGAAACTAAAATTTTTTTTAAAAATGCCCGGACCTAAAAATTCATAACTACTTTGTTATATTTGTTAAATTCATAACTTGTTTGTTGTTTTGTAAAGAAAGTAAAACTTTTCTTTACAATACAGACAACAATTTTACAATTTTCCGCGGAAGCCCCGAACCGTAAACTGAATAATGTTAGTGCTTCCAAATCCCTTGGATACAATAACCAAAACTGACGATAGTACCCAGGTCCTACAATCCCAATTATTTTGAAAATACTAACATAACTGACATGCAAAATTTTACTGCCCTTTTATCCACACGAAATATGAATATCCAAAAAAACCTGAAATGTATCATAACTTATAAGGAGTTCCCTTAACTGTCCTTCATCTTTATCACCAGACCCCTAATGTAGTCACAACCCATCTAGGTGGAAAGTTTTCATCAATACAAATCAATAAAGCCTAAATAAAGGTAACTGCTGTCAATCGTTGATGAGTTCCATCATCTGTGTTTCAACTTCATAATCAGACCGACTTCAGACCTTCATGAAATTGTAGTGTTATAAAATACCTAATGAAAAAATTAAAAAAAGCACTAGTGGTCTCTACAATTTTGGAAAGTTTCCCTCAATTTCTCCAGGATGTTATCAGATCCTGTCTGTCTGTCCAGAAGTTGGTTAAAAGGGATAATACCATCCAATAGATTTGTAATACGTCAGGTGTTTTTCAATCTATGAAATGCAAGACATCAAGCATTACTTTACTTTTAATTATACCTCCTAACGCCACTTGATATAAATTGATATGTTGTGAAATATCGGGCCCTTAACCAGGTGTCCAGCTTGCCTTCATCCTTGATAATCCACCTCCGAGAATGGTAGATCTTCCTTTGTGCAATACTAAAAAGTGGTGCCACTAGAAGGTTCATAGCATGATCCAGCAAAACAAAGTCGTGTCTATACAATAATGTTCTTTGTGAAGTAAGAACTCATCGCGGAAAACTTAACATCCAAGTACAAGTACCTACATATCTCACATAGTAAAATTAACAGAGATTAATTGCAAAGCTATTATTTGCCGAGTTAAGAGCTGAAGCGCCCGCACGAAATAACTGCTGACTTCCACTTCGACATTAGCGTGACTAAACTGACATATCCCGGGCCAGGGCTCGAGCGATTCGACGAGCGGGCGGAGCGACGAGCGTGGCATGACATTTATTTCAAACAAGCACTTGTGAAATCAAGCCCAGCTGATTAAAGTTACTCTACTAGCATTTCAGAGTCGGCAAAAAAACGGTAAAATAAACGCGAACTCGTATTTTCACTGGTAAAAAATAATGAACTGTCTTGTTTGTCTGTACCTAACCTATCTCGCCATTTTGCATTACTTATTTCTCGTATAAATTTATGATTTTACAATTACTAAATTCACTCATGTCTGGTTTATTTATGCTTCGAGAAAGGATTTCACTTTTTATACTTGTTCTCCACGACGGTACGCAAAGTGCAACTTGAAAATTACTTTGACAAAGTAGAAGAGCTCTTTACGACATCTCGTCGACAGAAAATACGCTATGTTTATTTGTACCGCCAAGCATCTGATATTAATTTGAAAGGTATGATCACAGGCACGTGAAGCTTAAAATTTCAAAATTGTTGTGTAATATTCAGTTGTAGACTTTACCAATCTGCTTGTTCCATTAACGGCCTATGCATTATTACTACCGTTAAAGCGACGAAGCCGTGGCCCTGGGGTTAAGTCACGCCTCTCAATCGTAGAACCTTGGCAACGCACGAAGACCTAATGACAACCATCCAAACGTACTACTCCAAGAGCAGGTGGTAACATCGAAGAACACATCGCACCTATCTTCTATCCCGTCGCACCCATAATACGCATCTCTATATTACATAATGTTTATTTGATACAGTGCGACAGGTAACTCAAAACCCAGTTGTCAAGCTGAGGATTATAGCTAAGAATTATTATTGTCTTTACGATACAATCATTATTAATTAACCTACAATCCTTCCGTCACCCAAACCCATCTTCCATCTTAAACAGCATCCTAACATCTAATGACACCTCAGTGAAGTGCTAATATGTCATTGAATGAAAAAATCCTCCCAAGATGCAGTGAAGAAGGTGATCCAGTGAGGGTTTTAGCAGAAAACTCCAACTCGATATTTCTTCCCGGTAAAGATTTTTGGTCTTGTACATATGTTTTTTGTGGTTTGGTTATTGTTTTAAAATCTCAACTTTCTGCTCTCTGCAAAGCACTACTCCAAGTATTCTTTGTTTACAACTTAACTTGTTGTAAGTACCTAGTCTTTCCTAAGGTGAAAATTAAGTAGTTAAGTCTAATCTTAAACTGCTCAATCATTTAATTTAATGGCCCCCTGAAGGGTTAGGTCTTCCTCCCTGGAGGGAAGGCTCCAAAGAGAGTTTAAGCAGTGGGGACATCTCCTCCCAACAGTGTCGAAGGTACGGGACTTGAGGCTTAGCCTTGAGCTGCTCATAAAAGTATATTAAATCATTGAATTCTCCACGATCTCTTGGCTCAACATATTAATTACATGATATAAGAAAAAAAACTTATACAACCTCTATTCTAAATAACAATTCATTGTTCACAAAACCGTTGCTAAGATAACGCGTACCAGTGCCAATATACTTACAAGTTACAACAGAAACCCGATCCGTTGTATAAAAACTTCATATTATCCGGATTACGACTTTAAAAGCTATTATCCGGGTACTAACCGCGAACTAACAAAGTGTTTTTAAGCTTTTGTTGGCAAATTGAACTGCTATTTTGCCGTATTGGTTTCATTTTTCGGGTTTCCCAAAGACGACAAATTTTTAGACGTATCTAAAAATTTTAAAGTGGTATATTAAAAAATATATCTGTTTGTGATTATTTTGTCATCTGAATTGTATAATTGTATACTCACATTCTATATCGATCTAATCGATTACACGAATGATTTAAATTAATTCTTCTTTATGATCAATTGACTAAGTGATGTCTTATTGATTTAAGTTATGTATTTAATTACCACCACCAACTAGTTCATTATTAATTATTAGATTAGGTCGTCTGATCCAATTTTTGCATATATTTTTGTAGAGTTTTAAGTTATTTTATTGCGTTACGGCCTTCGTATAATTTATAGCTAGTTTAATCGGGTTTCTGTTCTGTATCAAATTTATCTGTGACTTCTAAAATAACATCTTTAAGTAATTAATAATTTAGGACCTACTTTTACAGTTTACACTTTACAGTTTTAAGTGCAATTTCGAACTAAAAACGATATAATAATGAATTTACGTCTGCACATATTTTTTGGTCAATTGCTGTGGTTGATATCCGTGTTGAATGGTAAAAGCTTCCAAGGCATACCCGGGTACGGGAGAAACCTGGTAATCAAAGCTATACCGGCGGTGGAAGATTACCAGAGCGATCTATATGAAGTGTTCATGGAGCCTTATTTCTATGTAAGTTCATTTAAATTAATTGTATCACGCCAACCCGCCTTGAAAGTGCGTGGTGAGTTTCTAAGTTCCATAAAAGAAAATAAGCCTGATCCATGTGACGATGAAATAAACTGATTATTATAATAAAATATAATTAAATAGAAATTAGATAAAATAGAATGATTATAATTAAGTTCAAAGATTAATCAATAACATATAAAGATGGAGAGTACGGAACACGACGGTGTCGTAGCCGCTCCAAATACGAAAAACAAAAAGTAATACAATCTCGAGTCAGTACGACACGAAGCGTCGCTCGCATCAATTTTCAATATTATTAAAGAAAAATGGCGTCTTACGTTTTTAAATATTTTAAAAACTGTTTCTTTTTTCACAAAAGCTAAAGAAATAACATGGAGTATTTTTATTGGTAATTATTGATTATTATATTAATTTACGTAATTGTTGTTTTGTTAGTGTTAAATTTTGAAATACAAATTGTGAAAAAAGTTTGTATACTTATGCGGTTGTCAAAGAGACGGGTGAAGTTTTTTTTTAATGGAAGTCACCGGCTTCAGTGCGTTGCTTGTAAAGACTCACTTTGTTACTCTGTGATTAGGTTATTAACATTAATGCCACAGTACGTACCTATGAAATTAAATGAAATTTTATTTGCCTAATACACTATGGCGCTATGGAGAATGTATTAGAGAATGTGAGTTTCAGCTTCGCTAACCATTGGATGTGGATAGTATACATTTTAATGTAACCTATCTAAATCTTTTCAGGAACTCGGCACAGGGCTCCCCGTAGGAGGTGATCGATCACAAAAGCAAATAGAATTAGCAACGGTAAGGTCCTTTATAAAACGAAACTGATATTTTTTTATTGATATTTGAACATAAATATGTAACTATTTCATAAGATACTAGATGAAAGACAGTCTATCACATTCTCTAAATCATCAAGTACTCTAAAGAATATAGAAGTTCCTACTCTATGGGGTTTGCATAAAAAATGAGTAAGTACGCACACACGTAGAACTATGAAAAATATTTTATACCTATCAATTATTATTGAAGAATGAAAACCATGAATTTTAAATGGGCTATCTGTTAACAGAAAATAGTTTTAGCTAAATCCTGGGACAATTTTTTTAGAATTCAAGCTAAAACTACTAACGAACATTTGCGACATCATCCGCGAGATAATCGTGTAAACTTTGAACCAAAGGGACGTAATTTCTCTTTGGTTCAAAGAGTAATTTTTATTATGTTTTTAATAATCTACTCGGCAAAGGTTGCGTCATTAACAGCCTATCATGTCTGGCGGTTCTAAGGTTTATACATTGCACAGATTTGCAAACTGGTTGTCTCTACTTGACTTAGCGTTTAATCTCCGACCCACGGGTACGTCTGGGTTTCAGTTAGAAGGCTTCGCAACACTAAACAGGCTTTAAGTAATTAGCACGAGTATATTTAATTATGTTAGCTGGATGCGTAGGTCGTTAATAAAATTACTTAACACCTAATTGGATTTTTTAAATCATGACTAAGTAAATGTTAATATAACTAATTAGTACATATTTAACAGATGTCATGTAACAAATACGAGTATATATAATTACACAAGCGACCGCATATCCGCAGCCGCACATCTTGTAGGCCAGTCAAACAGACAGACAAACAATAATTAATGAAATCTTAAAGACTCAAACTCACAAAAAGTTGTAAAAAAAATTTTATATGTCAAAAATCCCACAAAATCTACTTACCTCACTTACCTACTACTTTTTGCGTTTTGCAAACTTGGGTATACAATAATAGCTACATGACCCTTAATGGGTCCAAACATACTAAATATCAGTGATATTTTGCGTATTTATAATTTGTATCGATTTTATAGATGGGCCGAGTACTCGGTTGATACTCGGTACTCGGCGTACTCGGCGGATTTTTTGATACTCGTACTCGGCCGAATAACTCGGTCGGTGAATGCCGAGTATACCTTGTTTAAGAAAAGCATTATTTAGGTACATAATATAATTAAAACAACAGTGTTAATCAAAAAGTATTTATTAGTAATTTATGAAATCTTTGAAAATCTCAATTTAATTTAAATAAAATTAAAATGAAAGATTTAAAAGAACAACTGAGTTTCTCGTCGCTCTTTTTAACAGGAGACTGCGCCTTCTGAGCTGGTGGTAGAGTCACTACAAATAGTCAAACTTGACGTTTCAAAAGTGCTTGTAAACTAAGCCTACTTGAAAAAAACAATTTTGAATTGAATTAATACTTGTTTACGCGTGCGAAATGAATTTGATTGAACCGTTGCACGTAAATTGAGTTACTCGGCCGAGTACTCGATTGAAAAAAAATTGAACCGAGTAAAACTCGGTACTCGTTACTCGGCAAAAGTGTTACTCGGCGCATCTCTAATCGATTTTGACTGAAATATTAATATACCGTCGTCTGTATGTACCTACGCTTGAATCTTTTAACTAGGCAACAGATTTTAATGCAATTTGCATCGATAGTTGACTCAAAATAACATATCAACCATATCACTTTGATGATAAGCAACTAAGTACGTATAAGTAGTGTTAAATGTAAACGCCTGTAACAAAATAATAGCAACGTATAATGTCTGCAGCCGACTAAAATTTTGTAATTTCCTACCTACAAAAAAAAACTAAACATTCTAATTATTCTTTTCAATTTAAATCGTTTAGGTAGGTACTTACTAAAAGGTATTTTGAATCTAGATATAAACACACATTCACGCCTAGATTTTTAGGTCGGGGCTAGATTTTGATAGTAATTGTTATTGATCAAGGATTAGTTGCCTAGGTAGCAGATACCAAAACATTAAAAACTATGTCGGCCATTTTAATTACCAACGGTTTCCGGTTGGCACATAATTAAATAGATTCTAACCAGTGGGAATCTACTTGCGAGTAGTTACAAAACAAATTAGTATGTGAGATCATATCTCACATTACCATAATAAGGAAACTGCTATTGCGCGATTGCTTGTTTATAAATCAAGGAAACATGGACTTCATTGTTCTTCTAAGTTTATCTATAATGGGGACGATGAGTAGGTTTGAATAGGTATATTTTTATGAGACATTCGGGTAAATAAGGTCAATATTAAGTAATTTATACGTAAAAAGCAATGATTGTCTGGATGGTTGTAAAATAAATAAGATTATAACATTTCAAAATATTATGTTAAAAATGTTTTAACGTAATTAGATGAAACATTTTTAGCTTCCTCACATTAAATTTTTCAATATTTGAACCATAAACTTAAAAGCACAAATAACAAAGATATTTGTAATTTTGTTTGAACGCAAAACAAATCTAACGATCATTAGGTATGATCTGCGACGTCATCAATTCGTGCTATTTTGTATGGAGCATTTTTCGGGGATCTGTGGCGATGCCGCAAATATGACCCTTTAAATCCCTGAATCCGAAAGTAATGATCACAGCCATTATGTTACTTTTACAAAATTGCTTTACTATTAGTATGCACCTAATTTATATACAATTTAAAAAACTGTTATTATCCCTATTATCTAAAATACAAGTTGTAGGTAGCTGCACGGTAAATATTTTCGAGATAAGTGCCCCAAGTTAGATCACATTGGCATTGCTTTCCATCAAGCAAGATTGTGAAACAAAACTATTTACCAACCACAAATTTTGAACACGCCTCTGTAGCAGAGAAAAAGACAACGATTGCACTTATCTATCAAGATAACTGCACTGGCAGATGTAGATAGTCATAGCGTGCACTTAATGAGCGTGTCTTCCTCTTAAAAACATTGTGTCAAGGTCTCTTGGCAATTCTGCATATTTACATAAAGCCGGATATAGCCAGTGAGATAAAGTAACACGCCATTATTTAATTAAAATTTAAAAAAACGCAGCTCCTATACGGGTTAGCGAGTAAAAGTGATTTTCAGATAGCATGGGTACGGTAACAGTCGCCTGTATAACGTTCATAATATGTAGCATTATCGTGAATCGCGGCAAACTTTCAAGAGTGAAACGAACCCATCCGCACCATACTACATGAAACAAACTCTAGTGATAGGTAATGTTAAACTTAAAATTCTTAACATTTTACCTACTTATCTGAGATTAATGATAATAACCAGAACCGACGGCTTAATTCCCCTATTAGTAATAACCCTATCAGTCGGGAAGTTGACAGTGTTCCCCGTTCCTATTGAAAAAGGCTGTGACGCTGGTGGTAGACTAAATGGCAGGTTCACCAGCGTCTGGAAGTAAGAGGTATTTTTAGCTGGTAAGAGTCCGGCACTACCCAAACCGGTGCCCATGAGGATTTCCCCCTTACGAAAAAAAGCCCCCGTACCTAAGAGAACACGTTAAAATTGGATTTAAATAAATAAAAGCAATGGTTTAAGAAGAATTAAGAAAGAAGTTAGTAACAGAGCAGACATTAGGTACAACATTACAACTTTGAAAACACACTCCGGCTCTAACCGGATGGAATTACATGAAAAACAAAAGAGGCTGTACCACAGACAATACAGACCATTTTCTAGTGCTGCGTGCTGAATATTTTTCTTTTCTTTTCTTATATCTCAACAGTTACCTACTTCCCTTTCTGTGCCTTCCTATGAAGTAGCTAATTCAGTCTTACTTCCAGCCCCGCCCAGGTCTCAGAGCGATAGTACATCTGCGAGCCGACCAGGAGTCTGAAGTGGACGGCGACCTGGTCTTCACTCAGGTCGTCCCCAACGGGCCCGTGACCATCGAAGGCAACATCACAGGCCTGCCCGCCGGGCTACACGGTCTGCATGTCCACCATAGTGGCGACATTAAGGACAACTGCCAGGAGATTGGACCTCACTTTATAGCTTATTATGTAAGTAACCTAATACTCAAATAATCTTTTTGACATAAAAATGGATACTCCAAAGACGTAAAGTTTTAACACAGAATTATTAAACCGATTTTCATGAAAATGAAATGGGACCAATCTGGAAGTCTACTACTCTTTCAAATAAAAAAATAATTTTCAAAATTGGTTAATAAATTACGAAGTTAAGAGGTTACAACATAAAAAAGTGTATGTCAGCTCCGACGCACGAATGGAGTTTACTCTTTCTAGATCGACTGTCTAAATAGGTGTATGTTGCCCCGCAGCATACACTATGTACGTCACAACACCGACGCCTGAAAAATGAAAGGTGCGCAACCGAGGAGCAGCAAGCCGCGACGTGCGCGGTTGCCAACAGCGCACTGTAAAAGGTGCGCAGAATAGGTTGCGCACAAAAAACGTAACGCTGTCATTCGTTCATCGAATTTTACTGCCCATATTTTTTTTCATACCGGGGGCTATATATGAAAAATCGATTCTTAAGGAGTAAACTCCAAAAAAAAAAAGAAAAAAAACATACGCGTCAAATTGAGACCGTCCTCCTTTTTTTAAGTCGATTGAAAATACTATTTCTAACAAATTAGCCATATCTTTGAAATATAATGAAACGAAAACTAAAAATCTAAAAACGTGTTTCCAGGGACGCCATGGTGGACCGCGCGACAGCATACGCCATGTCGGCGATCTGGGCAACATAAAAGCTGAAGAAAACACGCCACTAAACGTGAAAATTTTCGACCACCTCATCTCTTTGACTGGTCCCAGGTAGATAACATACTTAATCTTTTAATTTGCAGCAAGCAGCTAAATCGCTTGGCGGTACGTCTTTGCCGGTAGGACCCAACCCCAGGACCTCCGTTTTGTAAATCCACCGCGCATACCACTGCGCCACGAAGGCCGTCAAATCGGCCGTATTTGAGAGGATTTTCTCTAATGTCAGCCACTGACGATCAAGTAAGCTCACATGCCTGCAGCGCTAATGGCTTGACCGCCGATAAAACTGATTGTTTGTTGTTCGTGACTTCATGCTGATCGCGACCAACATATGATCAGTTGCACACACGACTTGATCGGCAGTGGCTGACATAATAAATTAATACCTACACAACATAGGCCTTTTGTAAAAACTCGCATAAGATCCTGAGCCGCGATGTCGTCAGTTCACCTGGTAAGGGGTCGACCAACAATGCGCTATCGAGTGCTGGGTCGCCATTTCAGTACCTTGGGACCCCAACATCCATCGGCTCTTCGAACTATGCGCCCCGCCCATTGCCACTTCAGCTTCGCGACACGTTACTATGCTATGTCGGTGACTTTACACCCCATTTATTGCATAGATAATAATAGTTAGTAATTTTGTTTTACTCTCAGATCTATAGTGGGCCGCTCCATAGCCATCACGAAGAGCGAGGATGACTACGGCCGAGCGGGCACTGAAGACAGCGCGCTCACCGGCACGTCGGGCCCGGCCATCGCTTGCGGTGTTATAGGATACTTGAATTAAACGATCTTGACCCTTAAACGGTCTTACTTTGCTTGTACTGGATTAAATTATACTTTGAGACTTTATTTTGTAGTAAAAATAATATTAACACAGTAGGTAGGCCTAGCATCAACGACAATGCAAAAAAAAGGAAGATATTTTTGATACCGCTGCTATTGATGGACAATTTCGCTTCTTTCAATACTTTTATAATTTATAATTTCAATACTAGTATCATAGGCCTACAGACCACAGTGGCGTAACTGGGTGGCAGGGTTGGCAAAAAGCCAACGGGCCCATGATCTAAAATGGCTCGGCTCGAGACTGTGAGCTCAGAAATGGGTAATCTAACATTTAAAAAAAATGTGACTATTATTCTTGGGCCCCATACAATGAATTTGCTACGGGCCTCAGGTGTCAGTTACACCACTGACCAGGGTGTGCCAGTTAGTATATTCGTGTGTTCACGAGACGGGTTAAGGCTAGTTATAGAGAACCTAATTTTTATAAAAACTGAGTTTGTTAGAACTTGCTCTAAGCAAGTTATCTGTTTTACATTATTTAAGGGTCAAACGTTTGATACCTGGCACTTCATAAAGCCTCCTACCCAAACTATAAACTCTAAGACCGTCAAGGTCAAATTTAAAGGTACAAATTTATTTATAGGCCTATTTGAATAGTTATTGTGATTTTGGTTATTATCTCCTAATTTCAATGCCACATCGACAATTAAATAAATAAAGCATTGGACCATTTAAAATAATTACTCATGCATCGTGGGAAATCACGATTTTTTAAAGTCATAATATTTTATAACAATATATGTATAAAGTTATAATATTATACGAGAAAAATATTATTAATACTATTCTTCCCGACGGAAACGAAAACCGACAATCCATTAGACACTTTATACTTGCATTATCCAGAGTATTCTTCAGAATTAAATTTTATAGGTACCTAAAGCTGTGATTCTCATTTATGCTTGCTAAAATTTCTTACTTACGAATTAATCTTACAGCCATATAAGACAAGAGTAAATAGGCATCTCCTAGGCAAGTGTGTTATATCTTAGATCAATATTAGGTACCTACTTACCTTAGATTTTTTATTCTAAGTATCCGCAACTAATACTAATAATAATAAAAATGCCACAAAAATATAGTCACACCTAAATAAAAACGATATTTTTTTTCACACGATTTATTTTACGGCAATTTACAAAAAGTTAACAAAATATGCCCATAATATCGTAGAGTAACAATGTAGAGTAAAAAAAAAGTTGAGAGCACCATTTATTTTTATTTATTTTACTGAACAAAAGTGACCAGACGGTGACCAAAAAAAAAGTTATACTTACGATAATATTTCAAATGTTACGGAAGCACATGTTAGTACAATTTTTAAAAATATTTGATCTACAGTCGTTGGCGTAACTAGTGTCAGGGTTGGCAAAATGACACGGGCCCAGGAAGAAAATGTTAGTACAATTTTTAAAAATATTTGACCTACAGTCATTGGCGTAACTAGTGTCAGGGTTGGCAAAATGACACGGGCCCACGGCTCAAAGGGCCCGCCCGCGAGGCCGTGAACTCAAGAATATTTTTAAGAGGCCCTCACAATTAATTCGTTTAGATGATAAACATAGTTACGCCACTGATAATTGTCACGAAAAACATCATAATTCATGTTACGTTGCAAGTAGTATTATATATGTTGTGTTGTATGTATATATTATGTTGGTCACTTTTATTCTGTAATATTACTAATTGTGATGAAGTAGTAACCTAAGCCAACCTATACCGTACACACAAATAAAAATATAAATGCCTTACATTCATTGTTTTCTTGTAATAACGATTTTTGACACCAGTTCTTGCTAGAACTGATTACGTAGTATCAATTTTGATGCTATAAATTACTAACCAATGTGTTAGCTATCCCATTTAGTAACATTCCACATATTCAGTAAATAACACAAGATACATAAATTATTATAATTTTTGACTTACTCAATATTATGCATCTGTGGTCATAACATTTGTTTAATAAACATTTGAAAAAAAAATATTCTTTAACAAAATTACAGACGTTGTCACAACGAAATTTCTCTTTTATGTAGTACTCTTTTATGTAGTAAATCACATTTACATACAATAAATATGCGTTTATCTGTTATGTTTAGTAGGAAGCATACTGTTTTCTTCTTCTTATTGCAATAGTTATAAGAAAACTTTGAAAAATAACTTAAACTTACAACTTAAATATGTTTGATAACACCACTATGAAAATGTCAATTTTAAATAAAAAAAATTGATGGTTTACTTCAAAGAAAAATTCATGAATTATAGATTTCTTTCTACGAAAATTGTGCAAATATTAACATGCAGCACCAACATACAAGTATATATTTGAATTAATTATTATGTTATACCATAATAAAATGTGGCCAACTTATTTTTGATACGTGTATACTCCAAGTTATAACGTCACGTGAATTTGTATTTTTAACACGCAAATCTCGCTTAAACAAATTAAAGCAAGTGTCGTAACTGACATTGGCGTAACCAACAATCGTTTTACGTTAGTACATCTTGACAATTTACAATAGAGGTTTAGTAATGTAATTAATGTGTGGACATTTTCGTAGTGTTATCTTGTGAGCTTAAAGTAGTATTTATTGAAGTCCAATGGAAGCGACGAGGCTGTCAGCTTTCGCGATGTATGCCTTCTGTGCGTCCTCCTTCGACACGCCCTTCTTGCCACTCCACGCTTCGAACTTGGCCTTGCCTCTGAGGTCGAACAGGCCTGGTTTGTCTGTAATTAAGCGATATTTAAATTAATAAAAAAAAAACATAACTTCTATCCTCTCTATTTAGTTTTATAGATATGAATATGCGTTTGTTTGCTAAGATTTAAAGACTTTAAATCGGATTTTAATTATTGTTTCACCAGTGGAAAGCTACGTTATCAGCAAGTAGCATATGCTGTATATTATCTAGGGATAAAATATAACTTATCGAAGACAAAATATAAACTATAATATGGTAGGTAATATTGGCTATATTTTGTCCCTAGATAAAATATAGCCTAGACAGTCGGTAATAATTACGAAGATATTAATCGAGTCGATAATCATCTTTATAATAATTATCATTGCTAAGTACCTACTTAGTGCCCATTTTAGTATCTGACGCAATGTAAGACCTTTGATAAGATTTACGTAATAAATAACATTTTAATTATTACATAACGCGCTTATAAGTGATTAACCCCTTCATTAAATTATAAATTATGTTTGGGGCGATTAAAAAATTTAACCTAAGTACCTATTATAAAATCTAAATATCAATCATTTTGTAGGTAGGCCGCGAGCTATCTGCTGCGGGGAATAAATGTTTTATAATTGAATTATGCTGGATTTGATTCCCAAATCGGAATGTAGAATTTCTTATAATTTTTTTTTTGTTTGGCTTGGGTGTGCTCTGCCTCGTTTGTTTGACTATGTGGTTTCGGATATTGAGTTCTAGATCATCGAATCCTGGGTCAGGGTATAAGATACAGAAGTTTTCTTTCTTCTAAGAAATTTTCAGTAAATAAAGTTCAGAATTAAGATTTCAATTTCAATTATTTGCAATTGTATAGTTAGGTACATTAGCTGGTATACGATAAATGTTAAAGTAGATTATACAATTCGCCATATACTGGCATGCAAATTTCTTAAAACACTATCTAAAAATTCACTAGTCAAAATAAATACAAAATTAAATTAGTTTTTTACAATATCATATGCGTACTATATTTATTTATGTAATTTCATTGTATGTAAGAAGGTGGTTATGTTACAAGGGAGGGGGGGGTTCCGTAGAATAAATTTGTATCTCTTCTGAACCAAACTGAGTTACCATCATTCGCATAACATCAAAAATTATCTATACTGTCTGTCTGTCTGTATGTTCTTTATAGAAACAAAAACTACTCGACGGATTTTAACGAAACTTGGTACAATTGTACATACTTCTGGGCAGGTTAAAGTACACTTTTCATTACGCTACCGTCAATAGGAGCAGAGCAGTGAAGGGAAATGTTGAGAAAACGGGAGAAGTTACTCCATTTTTGAAGCTTCCGTCGCCGTCGCATGGTCCATACCATAGGGGTAGTAGGATAGGGGTAGGGTAGGGGTAGTCTAGGGGTAGGCGTAGTAGTAGGGTTTTACGCAGACGAAGTCGCGGGCGTCCGCTAGTTATAAATATAGTCGATGAATAAAAAAGCGGAATCGGCCACTTCAAACATAGCCTAGCCCCTACAGTACAATACTCGAATCTGACCTAAAATCAACAGCAAACATCATTATCAAATACCTGCCAATGTACTCGTAGTGACAAACAGATAAAACGACAGATTACTACTATCATAAACCTGCCATCGCGGACGTAATACACGTGAAAATACACCATTAATTATTATTTTGATAGCAAATTGATTTTTGATCCGCAAACTTAAAACACTTAATAACTATGAATTTAATTTATAATATTTTTAAACTACATCCTTATCGCTTACCGCTTGGCGGTAGATACGGTTTTGTCGGTATACTCAATATACATTGAGTGAAAGTCAAAGTCAAAATTCATTTATTTCAAATATGCTTAGTTTACAAGCTCTTTCGAAACGTCAGGTAATAATATTACTTAAGATAATGGTGATAATAATTATTCGAAAACTTAAAATTAAAGTTACGAGGGTTCCAAACGCGCCTTGGTCCGAGAAGAGCCCACAACAAACTCATAGTATACCGACAAAACCGCCTATAAGAAAGCCATGAAACTTGCTAGACAAATTTATACAGTTTCCCATAGGAGATATACCAAATATTTTGTTATATAATTATATATTGCTATTTTGTAGAGAGCCGTGATAGCCCAGTGGATATGACCTCTGCCTCCGATTCGGTCCGGGGCATGCACCTCCAACTTTTCATGTGTGCATTTTAAGAAATTACGTGTCTCAAACGGTGAAGGAAAAACATCGTGAGGAAACCTGCATACCAGAGAATTTTCTTAATTCTCTGCGTGTGTGAAGTCTGCCAATACGCATTGGGCCAGCGTGGTGGACTATTGGCCATAACCCCTCTCATTCTGGATTACGTAAATCTTCTCGGTTCGCGACAAGATTTACGTAATGGTGGCTTGATAACTGATACCAAGTGAGAATTAAGGTTAAAATTGTCCAAAATTACTTCTAACATTTAATCCATTTCCGACAAGAAACAAGCACACCCATCACATTAATATTACAAAGACATTTCTTTTGGTCGTTTATGTGCTACCTTTTATTCAAATAAATACATTATTTTCTTCAGCAGTCATTTTTTTTTCATTCAGGGGGATTCATTCAGGGGGGTTCATTAGTTAGTAAGGGGCTGTCACACACTTTAGAAAATATAAAGTTTATCCACAAATTCAACGTCACTCAGTGACCTATGGAACGGGCTATGTTGGGAGTCTCAAGAAAGATAAAATGAGGAAATCCGTAGGAAAACTAAAGTACATGTAGACATACCACAATTAGTGGATTTACAAGACGGAGGTCCTGGGTTCGATCCCCACCTGGGCCGAATGAGATTTTCTTCACTTACCATCAGGTGAGATTGTAGTCAAGGGCTAACTTGTAAAGAATAAAAAAAACACAACGAAAGAAATAAAACACTGATTTTTAAAGACACATTCATGTTATAGTTTTAAAACTGTTGAACCATTAGCAAAATAGATTCTTGAGTTCTTCATTTACTCCAGTTTCACATTTAGTGTACTAACCAGAGCGGAAAAGTGGCATTGTATCCGTCAAAATGTCGCGGTCCATTTCATACAATACTCATCATATTTGCACTAAACCGGAATTAAATCTTCAAAAGAATACACAATTCATTTTACTTGGACAAATGTTTACAGTTTACTTGAATTCGTTGTTGTTCAGATGAAATACCTGTAGACATTTGATCACAATAACTATAACAAAAACACTATAAAGAACTTCTTTAGTGTTTTTTGGTCTTTGGTCAAGGTCACCTTGTGTCCTATTTCGTATACCTAACTAATTTATAATGTTATTAGCTGACGCCGCGTGGTTCTCGTACCCGTAGGAATAAATAAATAAATAAATAAATAAATAAATAAAGCCTTTATTTCCAATAATATAAAAGTAATTGCAAAACATTATACATAATAAATTTAGTATTAATTTTTAAACATGTCAATTTCAATTTGTACATTATAAGTTTGATTTAAATTTTGATTTGAATTTCAATTTTAAATGTTAATAAATATTTTATGTCAGAAAAATTCTTCGTCATTGTTAATATTATGTCAGTTAATTATTGGAACGCCCATTTTTGGGCATAGGCCTCCTCCATCCTTCTCCATGTATCTCTATCTCTCGCCAACCTTGTCCAAGTGGTCCCCGCTGTGTCTACGATGTCGTCGCGCCAGCGTCGTCGCGGCCGGCCTCTCGACCGGCGCTCGTCACGTGGGTACCAGTGCAATACCTTTTCTGTCCACCGCCCGTCCGTTGTCCTTGTTATGTGTCCAGCCCAGCGCCATTTTAGGAGACATGCTAGTTTGGCCGCGTCTATAACTTTTGTCCTGTTCCTTATTATTTTATTTTTTATTTTATGTTTTATTTTTAGGCCTAGCATGCTCCTTTCCATGGCTCTTTGGGAAACCTGTATTTTATGAATTATTTCTTTAGTGATCGGCCACGTTTGGCAGCCGTATAAAATACGTACCCGTAGGAATACGGCAATAATATATATATATAGCCTATAGCCTTCCTCGATAAATGGGCTATCTAACACTGAAAGAATTTTTCAAATCGGACCAGTAGTTCCTGAGATTAGCGCGTTTAGTCATACAAACAAACAAACAACTTCTCAACTTTATATTAGTATAGAGTATAGATTATATTCTCCGCAAAGAACCGACGAAAGCAAGCGGTAACTTCACCCAGACCCGACGAAACCAAATAAATATTTTCACTCCGAAAACTGGACAATAGTCCTTATCAGCCTATTTAGCAGCTTACAATAAGGCCTGGCAATTGTGTAATATGAAGAATTAAAATACATTAAAGGCACTTAACAATGGAATAAATTTTTAATTATTTACATGTACACTTGGTAGTTAATTTTCACCAGATCAAAACGAGATACTACTTATGAAAATCGTAACCACATTCGCTAAGCTTATTCGTGCTTGTTGCTATTTTTGTGTTATTTATGCCGTGTTAACTTATATCTAGTGGCATACAAATAACGACCACGTAATACATTATGTCGTATATCTGTGACCTTCGCAAAGCACACCGACCCTTTGTAAGGTCGAGGCGAGTTGAAGACAACTTGATTATATTAAATACAGAATAACCACTTGATAGATGCCACTTAAAGAATATCACGCCACCCATTGTTATTATTATCATCATCATCATCATCATAAGATACAGATCCAGGGCTCATGGCTCTTCTATAAACGAGAAGAATTTAGAGTCCACCATGCTACGAGTTGACGGGCTCAGTGTCACTGGCACTGGCTCTAATTTGTTATAACAGTGGCGTAGCGTGCCCTAGAGGGGCCCGATATCAAAATTATTTGGGGGGCCCAAATGAAGGGTAAATATTTCTCACGAAAGAAACAAAAATGCTCGCTTAAAATAAATATGACAGTGACTTAGCACTACGAGTACGAATACGAGGCACACGGAAAAACACGTAAGGGGCCCATGTAGTCCAGAGGCCCCATATTTTTGCTGAGTGCCCCTGAGTTATAACTAGCCAACGAATAATTATAATTTCAATCTTTTACTGGATACTTGACTGCATTCTGTAGTTGATTGCAAACAGCAAATGTTAGTATTTCTTAGTTCTATAATACATGTTACTCAAGTGTGTATATTCATCCTCATGCTACATTTTCCTGTTTTTACAGGGATTTCCATGTACCTACACAATTCTGTTACACTACTTATATATTATATAAGTAGATATTGCAAATTGCAATTTATTTAACCAAGCGTGCAAGATTAGTGCTAAATGCCCATTTACCGGGTTTTTTGGAAGCCATTTCAGAGCAAAATGATTGATTTTTCTATTTTTAGGCATTTAGTGGTTTGTGTCTATTTTTAACAAAAGTACAAAAATAATAACATAATAACCTCACATAACAAAAACTTGATAAGACGGATTTCACGCAAACCGAAAGTTAACACTTGACTGCACAGCGTTCCTAATTACGTAATTGCCAAGTGGTGATGCAAAGATTATATAACCTACTAGCGGATACCCGCGACTTCGTCCGCGTGGAAGTCAGTTTTTCACAAATCCCATGGGAACCATGAACTTTCCCGGTATGAAAGTAAAGTAAAATCTATTTCCATTCCAAAGGACATGTCCCAATTTTGTATGGAGGCTGGGCCTTTATTCCGAGTGTCAACTAAGCAGAACAATTTATTTTTATCTTATAACATAAAAAATATAGGGCTTAAAACCCAAAATATTTTTTTTTGGAACCCGCATTTTTTTTAAATGAACTAAATAAAATGTATTTTTTTCATTAGCTGACAACATTTATTAACAATTTTTATCATGGCAACATGCTTGTAACTCACACCCTGACGGTTTGTCAGTGATCTTAGCGTAGTAGCGTTCATTTAAGGCGTTTTTTAAGCAATTTATGGATTTTTTTGTTTAATGCTTCTCTGTCTAATCTAACAATGATGATGATTAAGAGCTATTTTAACGGCCTACAGAGTCAGGCCTTCATATATACAAGTCTTCTTCTCCTTAAAGGGAATTTAAATAATGTACAATCCTACATTGACCCAGGCTGGGAATCAATCCCACAATCACCCTGTTTGTAACCAAGGTTATTCTTTGTGGCAACTGCACTAGAAGGGTCGTCAAAGTGAAAAAAATTACACATATTATAGAATAACTTAAAGCCTTGGTACTTGGTAGTACTACTCTCTTTTAATGTACTGTGGTCGTAGTGAGATCTAGCACAGTCACAATAAATTGGCGAAAGTAATGACATAAAAAAGCCATGATTGGATGAAAAGGTGGCATCAAGTTCAATACAAGTCTATGGTTAAGGCTGCCGGTCCACCGAAGCGGAGCGAGGCAGCGGAGCAGAGAAACAGAAATATTAATTATTATTAGGATTGCATAAAATCTCCGCTGTTCTTAAGTAGACAGACTTGCGAGCTAGTTTAAAAATTCATATAAAAAGGGTAAGCGAAGCGGGGAATCACGTCTGCAACTCGGCTGCACATTATTTTCTCACTTCGCTCCGGAGCCTCGCTCCTCTTCGGTGGAAAGAGACAGTACGCAACTCCGCTCCGCATTACTCCGTTTCTCCGCTATGCTCACTAGCTCCGCTCTGGTGGACAGGCAGGCTAAAACTAAAGAAACACTTACTGGCAGCATCAGCGTCTCCAACTGTGGCCTGTTTGAAGTATGCGTACAGCTCCAGGAGGTCCGCATCACTTGGCAGAGTCTTCAGGTTCTTAACGTTGGCAGCTGCCTTGTCGAATTGCTGAAACAGAAATATTCATAATTTAAAAATTAATTTTTACATTAAAGTGTTTAACTTAGCAGTAGTTAGCATATAATATAAGGCTTTCATTTGAATCGTGTAATCTACCTGGCCTATTCACTAATTTGATGTTTATTAAATCAAGTGAAAAGTGTCATCTATCTACTGTATGATATCCACAAAGAATTGTCATTAGACACCAGATGACATTAAGTCACATGGAATCTCAATATTGTATAAGTCAACTACTATGTAGTTAGTATAAAGAAAGTTAGTGAATTAGCCTGCTGATTTGGGCTATGGTATAAGAAATTTTTGTTCCTTGCATGAAATTCTTAGTAGCATCCAGTCGCTCTATGACACTTCACTAGAGGTATTAAGAGAGATTGATTGATTTTAATTAGATATTGCCCTTTGCTCTCTCATTTTCATATTTTTATTACAATAATGTATACAAAATCTTGATTAAACATGTATTTATTAAAATACAGTCAAACAAAATTGTCTTCATAGTATGGATACCATTACCTATATAATATTTTACAATAAATTACAATTATTGTTAATTAGTAACACTTGTCAGATATTATGTTTCATGTTAGGTATCACTGATTAATATATTGTTATCATATTATCTACAAAATCAAAGATAAACAATGAAATCACAGTTGATATAATCGAAACTAGGTATCAATATATCAATAATGCAGGAGTGGCTTAGTCAATATAAATCTATTATTTTGGGTTATATAACATTCAACCTATTTCAATAAGACAAAGAAGAATCAAAGTTTAATGTAGTCTCTCGTGGCGTAGGATAAAATTTCGACAAAGGTAAGCCCCAAAGAAAAGGAAATTCATACCACTTGATCCAACAAGTATATTCATTACCATAATGAATATGTACATATAAATTTTTAAAAAGTAACCCGGCGGGAATCGGCCTATATGGACTTTACGCCGCTGGTTGCCTCAGACTGATAGCTACATTATTTTAGGAAGGTTAAAAGTTGCCATGACCCCATACTCTGATCGTCTCCATAACAGAGTGGTGGTGTGTGTGTGCAATGGATTTACAAGACAGAGGTCCTGGGTTCAATCCCCGGTTACTGGAAAAACGTACCACCAAGTGTTCCGGTACAATAAGTTAATTGTCTGAGTATAAAATGTATTTTTTTGATATTTCCTACTGAATATCATGAGGACTTATGTGGCCAGTCATTCAACTGTTACCTTCATGGCAACCAATTACTAGAGACCTTTAAAGTTATTTTAAAATAATTTTTAACTGAAGAAGAAGAAGGGTTGCTTATATTATTCCAAGGAGCAATTAAAAAAATGCTTTATACTGGAACAGTTAAGGAAACTTAAACCCTGCGTGACCAAAGTGACGCGTTTCGAAGTGACCACAGTCAAAACTCCAAAACTGTCTACCATGCTTATAGTAAGAGAATAGGCTAAGAAACATCTAGTGAAATATTGCATGCATACATTTCAGTTCATAGGCCTTTTTATCTTGTAATAGAAGAAGCCTGTTACAAATATTTTGAAAATAATCAAATACATACAAAAATGTATTTAAAAATCTCATATACGAGTATCATATATCTCACTTTTATTCCATAATGAAATAACTAAGTAGGCCAACTTTCTCTGTATTTATGTATGAGGACACTCAAACTGCTATATGTTTATGTATAATATTTTAATTAAAATAGTAGCAATTTTAATAAATCATTAATCATTCTAAGAAAAAAGCCTATAGAAGTGAGTTCAACTACTATGGACTATTTCATCAGCCCCTAAGCCTCCCATCCCATCCCTTAGCTGAACTATTGTCATTATCAATCAATATTCGGCTCACTACTGAGCTTGTATCTTCTCTCAGAGGGGTTAGGCTAATAGTCCACCATGCTGGCCCAATATGGATTGACAGACTTCACACACGCAAAGAACTAAGAAAATTCTCTGGTATGCAGATTTCCTTACTATGTTTTTCTTCACCATTTGAGACACATGATATTTAATTTCTTAAAATGCACAAAACTTAAAAGTTGAAGGTGCATGCCCCAGACCGGATTCAGACCCACACCCTCGGGAATCAGAGGCAGAGGTCTTATCCACTGAGCTATTTATTACATCCTCTCTGAATTATTGTAGATACATGCAATTTGTTTAACAGTCTCATATACAGCCTTTTCTACAAGTTTAATTTATTTGATAGTATAAATATCTACACTAATTAGCTGGAGTTGGAAAGTTGATGTCTTTACCTTATAGAGCATATCCTTTTGCCTCAAAGGGACATGTTCTATAAGGCAAAAGGGTTGTAAAGCCATTATTAACTCCCAAGATATATGTCCAGTCATTAATTCCTTGAAGCAGCAAGGTTTGAGTTTCAAATCAAATTGCATTTCACCATTAAAATTAGCTTGTAATGCTAGTAAATTACCTTAGGTGTCAGTTATTTACAGCTTAGTTTCCTTTCATTACAAAGTTCCCAAGTAAGTCAGTAAAATTAATGGAAAGTACAAAAATTTAAACCATTGTAAAGTATAACACTTTCACTTAGAGAACTTTCTTTAAATAAAAAACTAACTTGTTTAACATATTATAGTAATATTATCTCAGGAACTAATTAAGTTTATAATAATCTATTTAAGCAAATTATAAAAAAAATTAGAATAATTTAAGATTACTAAGGATTCAAAACAGACAAAAACTTATTTACTACTTTACCTGATGAATTTTCATAACTGCAAATCATTTTGTAGCACTTATTACATACCCATCTATAATAATTAGTTCCCAACATAATAATTTACTTAATCGACCTCTAAACTCACCTCTTGTAGAGACATGGCTGGTTGATACTGTAAATATGTAGGCAACCTAGAAAAGAAAATACCATTACAATTTGCTTTGCATTAAAATAAAAAGTGTACCTACATGACCGGCAATTCCACTTTATAACCTAACATCGTATCTTACTTAATAGCTCAAATTAAGATCTTATTAGATACCTTGGACATTGGTCAAAGTTATAAACCAGTACAAAGGTGAATTATTACTTTTATCAATGTAAGGATCTGGTATTTAAATGTAAAATCATTGTACTCACTTAAAAAACAGGCAGCCGCTCTTAACGAGTGTCTCACACAAACTGAAGGAAAATTATAAACTTTTCGCCGCGTCGACGTAGCGTGATTCAACAATCAACACATACAGCAGTTAGCGTGTTAACAATCACAGTAATCGATGCGATTGTTATCAAAGGAACTCTTATCAATATTATGCTAACAATTCGTAGAAAGAAAATATGAAAAATTCTATTTCTACGGTACCTACCTAAAACTTTCCAATCCAAAATCCAAATGTCAATTGTCAAAATCAAAATATCAAAATCGTTATTGTGACGTTGACATCTTGACATTTGTTTGACATATAGGTACGAGGTGCAAAAAAGGTGAAATCTAGAAAAGTCATCTTGATCGTTATGGAGTATTTCCGTCTAATGATTATGTTGCTCTAATCGTTTTATTTTGAGTGGATTTTGTTATTAATATTTTTACAAAAACATAGCTTGGATTGGAATTACTTGGCCTAGTTGTGTGTCTGATATCAAAGTCTGTTACTCCAGAGAATAATTTAATTAGACTACAGTAGATATAGGTTTTGTATTAGTTCACTTTAGTAACAAAGTAAAAACTTGTTCTTTTGGAAAATAACGATGGAAAAATAAAATGTGAATAGTCTTATCTATAATTCTTTAATCAAGATTAAAAAATCGTCTATATCGTTAGATTGATTTACATAATAGGTATATATACAATTATACATATCAGTAGTTAGGAAAAACCTTAATCACGGCAAATTTCAAACAAAAAAACGCATTAGTCACGATAGGGTTAAAGTACGGTACGTCTTCGATAATATGTACATACTTACTTAGTTTACATAATTAATAGAGGTCCAGCTGATGAAACTAGCAGTACTTTGAAGAAAAATTACCTACCTGTACCTACCTACCTACATAATTTCTATGGAAAGCCACTTAGAACTTGGTTATCTTTTTAATGCAGGACATGTGCTTGTAGATCTTATCTATGTAAAATTAAATAATATCTAAAACTAGTAACTAAGCATGTATACGGTATTATTGTTTTCAAAATTATATTTAAATCCATATATAAGAAGGGGGCCAAATATAATGAAAATTAATTCTTATTCTTAACAAATTTAATAAGCCTTTATTTCATTCATTTCACCAGATATGGAACTTTGTTGGGACGTAGGAGACCGTCATTATCTTCACACCTCCCCCTGGTAGGGTGCTATCCATGAGGAATTCCTCAAGATAAAAATAGTCGTACGGATGGACTGGAACGAACCAACCATACAATTATATTTTTTTCTCATTTTGTGAAACCATCGTTCAATTTTTCGGATTTAATTTCGATTCCTTCACCCTGAAGCTTATTGAATCTTTAGTCTGTTAAAAGTAACAGAATTTATACATAATAGCTCTTTTTACTCTCAATATGGATAGTATAAATTTGGTAGAATACACATCATTCCTAATTAGGTTTTTACTATCCGAACTCAACTTAGTCATACCTACTCAGGCTGTAAACTCAATACTACGTTCTTTGTACAAAATATACTTGACCTAATAACACCACTGACTGACAATGGTGTGAATAATTATTACATAGCATTGGAGAGGTCAGGGGTTTGATAGAGAATCAAACCCCTGACCTAGTGTTTGGTAGTTAAACAATAGATAATTCCTAGTCCTAACTACTATTTTTTTAAAACAAAAAACCGGCCAAGTACTTGTTGAGCTACGCGCAGTGTAGGATTCCGTAGATTAAGTTAGCACTTTGAATCCCATAAGTAATGCAAAAAAATTACCGATGACGATAGTAACCCACACCATGGGGTAGACGATAAAAATTTATCCTCACTTTGCATGTAGGGAGGGACTCCCAAAATTTTTACATTTTTTAAGTTGGTCTACTATTATTCTTTTAATAGCAATGGCTACTTAACTATAGCCTCTATTTGGTTCCTTAACTAGTAGCGCCTTCGAAAATATTATAATCAAAGAGTAGCGCGTCCAACCAAAATATTTTTTGCTCTGTTTTGTAATATTTGTATAGAAAATTACATTTACCCGTAGGATTTTTATATCTATAGGCTAGGCAGATTTTCATGATTTTTTTAAATTAAGTCTTCAAAATGGTCTTATTAGACTCAGGGAGAGAGAAACCACTTCCAGGTACTAGGGACCTAAGATTTTTTCACTTTATCAAAACATGAGCTGGGACAAAACAACGTTTCTCGAGGCTTTTAGTTTAGGTAAATAAAGTCTTGACATCAGGTTGTTTTAAAATATATTTATAAACTTACAAAAACTTATCTTGCCAAAAAATAATATCACACAACCATTTAATTTAAAAAATAGTTTGAACCAGAGAAACAGAATATTCCAGAATTTTGAATTTTGTAAAACCAAATTTTTTTCCTAACTAACTTATAACTAAAAATCAGGCTTATGCATATTTAGATTGATACTGTTCTGCCAACGCGATGTATTGTTTCTTAGCGTCATCTTGTGAGATGCCCTTGCGACCGGTCCACGCCTTGAACTTTGCCTTAGCAATCAAGTCGCTTGGCTCAGCTGAAAAGAGATTAAGAAATATTACAAGACAAGAAGAAGACTTCTTTTTTTATTAAAATACGTGTGTTTATTTGTGTGGTTGTGGTAATATTTTACTTTATATAAGTATAGATATATAATTTTTTGGACTAAACCGATAAAAATTCAAATCACTCACAGAATATATTGGCTTATTCTACAATTTTTTACCTATAATTTGGATATTATACCTACAACTAAAGAGTGCACAGGCTTAGCGCTTTTATTCATTACCTTTACTTAGTATGCTATTTGACTGCCAATAAATGATCATCCTTTAAAATTTAGGAATCACTTACCAATATTTACGTCACCAATTGTGGCCTGTTTGAATAGAGAGTACAGGGCGAGATTTTCGTTGTCACTTGGTTTTTTCTTCCAGTTTCTTACAGATTCGGCAACTGATGCGAATTGCTGTAATACCAAAAACAAACGCACATTTATTTTATGTTTTCTCAATATACCTAGGTATTCAAAACTAATAACAATAAGCAGGTACAAGGCAAATTAAA
Organism: Bicyclus anynana; assembly: GCF_947172395.1. Classification (NCBI taxonomy): domain Eukaryota; kingdom Metazoa; phylum Arthropoda; class Insecta; order Lepidoptera; family Nymphalidae; genus Bicyclus; species Bicyclus anynana. Next base: position 2,026,571 of record NC_069087.1, on the reverse strand, counting down.
TATGGTTGGATTGAAGGATATGTACCTATGTAGTATTAGCAGTAAGAGAAGTTCATGAGTTTACGGCTACTAGAGATAAATGGACCAAGATACTCTCAGCTAATTCATCATCTTCAAATATTAAATCTGTTATAGCCTATAGTGTTCTGCGTATACACTACAAAGTTAACAAAGTTTTATGAGTAGGTAGTCTATTTAGGTACATCATATCCTGAAAATTTGGAAATTGTAGCAATATCCAGATCAAAGATCGAACAGGTCGAATACAAAAATACGACGAAACAATTTTTTTTTATTTAATTAGCGAAGGCACTACCGAGCCAAAGTGTTTCTGATGGAAATTTAAGCATGACTTAGTAAATATTAAATGAAATGATAATACCTGTATAATTATGAATTTTATGTATGTAATCTAATCTTATCGGTTTATCACGTAATTTGTGGAAAATTGCTAATGACTCTTCATCAATACCGCAGTAATATTACGATCTATCATAAAATTCCATAATTCATTTCAGTATCATTTAAAGACGGCTTATACATCACTGGTTAAATTTTTGGATAAGAAAATATGTTTTATCATCATTCGGAAATAAGCTGGGTGCCTAGGTGTCATATTTTATTGTTACTTTTATAGCAATGTACCTATTCCTTTCACTCCTTATTTTGCACATGACTTTTCCTTTTTAGAATTCAACAAAAGATAACAGAAGCTCATAGATATTACTAGCTGACAAATCTCGTTTTGAGTTACAAAAATTTTGGGGTTGACCATCGCTTAGGAGGAGGAGGGTTCATTTAGGGATATGAAAAGTAGATAAGAACCAAATAAATATAAAAATGGGTCAAGCTGTTTCGGAGGAGATGGCAATTAACACTGTGACACGAAAAATTTATACATATACGTTGATCTCTAATCCCTAAGTTGATAAACTTTTGAAAGAATTTAAGTTTCACAAAAATTGGTTTAGTAAGTACCTTACCTAATTTAGTTTTAAAATCAAAGTAACAGAGTTTCATATCATGTAAATAAATAAAATAGTGAGCCCGTTACACTCCGATGTACCATAGGTTAGATTAGGTTTCAGTTTCATCATCATCTGATGGATGAAAAGAGATTAAGCTAGAAAATAGGAGAGGAACTAATTACTAAGTATCTATCTACCAATACCTATTCTCCTAATCTCTGTAACACGCAAGTACCAACAAGCATTAATGTATTAAATCGTACGTGCACATGACAACAAGTCATAAACACCGAGTCAGTTAATGTTAACCTTTCTTTAATGAGAAGTTACACTATTAAAAAAATAATAGATAAATCATCCAGGAGTAGACAGTAAAATTGTTATCATGGTAGGTATAATATTTTTATCTAGGTAACTACTGTTTTGTCATTTATCTACAATTAAGAATAGATACTCGTATGTACCTACCACAGTAGACGCTCGGACTCCTGCGTGAAAATCGATGAAACTTTCAAGCCCTATTTATATAACACTATAACCTCCTCCACATTATATTTTCGCTTTATATGTAATATAAATAGGTACTTCTCATCAAAAAATCGAAACAATCCGCAAGTACCTACTGTTTAGACGGACTGTTTAAACTTTTTGATTAGAAGTCTATTAAATACTCCACTAATCATTTTACAAAAAATTACTTACAACATTAACGACTTATATTTTAAAAAATCCACTCTTTTTTAACCTGGGATAGAATTTGGAAAAATCGTTTGTGACATTATTTTCATCATTTTTAGTATTTTTTGGTAGTACACATACCAACTTTTACAAAATGTAACTTGAAAAAGAAAGGACATTCCATACAAACTTTCAACCCCTGTTTCACATTCTTCTGATTTTATTTTCGCAACTAAAAGTATCCTATAAACTCGAATCGTGCCAAGTCACATTTAAATGAATTCAGTAGTATTACCGTGATACCCGGTCAACAAAAAGGACTCCGGAAAAAGGAATAATATTTTTGCCTTAAGTATCGATTATATAATGCCCACCAACAAAAATATTCAAAATATCTTCAATGTACAGTATTGGACGTGTTACAGTTTTATTATAAGTAAGTTTAAATAGATAGATAAATATAGATTAGTAGACGTATTTTTAGTACATAATATAATACCTCCTCCTCACATTACTATTTAGAGAATTCCTCTATAGTCTATATCTACTTTAACATTTGTAGCTTTTATGTGTTGACGGTACTTTCATCTCATACATTTTTTACTGTAGACATCAGACAGATAATTTAATCTCTGTCTAAGTTTCCGAACGAGTTTTGTTTCACGCAACGCAAACTCGGACCAATAACGGTCTAAATATTGTTAAAATATAAATCATAATAAAACCACAAAATACAATTATTGACGTAAACAAAAATCCCTATGCCTTTACAATTTCCTTAACTCTGTCATTGAATGAGTTAAAATTAAAATCCAACTTATTCAAGTAGGTACCTATGCCTTTATCTAATAGGAAAAATATTGATTCAGGTTAAGGAATATAGAAACATTAGGTTCATAATTAATATTATACTGATGTTAACCACAAGGCGTCGGATTACAAGGTCCTGTTTGAGTCCTGGGGCCTTAGCCATGTGGCACGTCGATACTCTTTCTACAAACGCTAACGCTTCGAAAACTAAATGTATGGGAATGACATTTCAATCGATCAAGCGTTCAAGTTTTCGATCGGATCTGTCATTCGCATAATTTTATTCGTTTTCTAAGCGTTAACGTTTGTAGAAAGAGAATCGGCGTGCCACATGGCTACAGGCATAGCTGAGCATTAACTCGTTAATCCGTTAATCGTTAATTAACGAAGTTAACATTTTGATTAACGGATTAACTTTTAAGTTAACTTTTTAAAATGTTAACGGACACGTTAACTTCCGTTAATATGCAGAAGTTCGTTAATCGTTAATCCAATGCCTACTATTTACCGCGCAACGCGAAATGCAGGTTCAGACAAGTAAGAAATGATGACTGTTTTTTTTTCACAGAAATCAACAAATTACTATATTTATGTTAAATATAGATAAAATCAACTAAAAACAAATTATGGCACTTTTCCCCAGTGCTCATCCTTATTTTTTCAATGGTGATCTCACACATTGATATAAAAATGTAATATTACAGTCATATTAACGGATTAACGATTAACGTTAACTTGCGTTAATTCTTCCGGAATGTACCGCTTTAACGTTTAACGAAGCTAACTTTTTTTGTAGCGGATTATCGATTAACGAAGTTAACTATTGGATTAACGGTGCCCAGCTATGGCTACAGGCCCTGTCCCCCTAGCCGAGTGGCACGCCATTCTCTTTCTACGATCGCTAACGCTTCGAAAGATGTATGGGATTGACATTTGCTATCGACAGGTCACGTGCTCAAGATTTGTCATTTTCCTACATTTTTCTAGTTTTCGAAGCGATAGCGATCGTAGAAAAAGAATCGACGTGCCACATGGCTACAGACCCTGAGCTGTGAAATATTGAGCTTCCTTTACTATCCTCTCAGCTCGGAGTGGGGAAGTTTGTGGTGTTACATCGCCTTGCCTCAGAGAGCACGTTAAGCCATCGGCCCCAGTCATTATCTGTTCGTAAGAATTTAACATTATCAACATAAGCCCGCCACCTCACATTGAAGCAGCGTGATGGATTTAAACTCCACATCTCCTTTATGGAGGGAGAACAAAATTGGCTGATAATAATGATTCTTATTTTCTACGGTGATGTTTGAAATACAGTATTCGTTTACTATTCATATTATTGCATTTAACAACTACTATTAATTATTTGATAGTATCAATAGTAAACGAATACCTACTGTATTTCAAAAGCCTCATCATCATCAGGGAGATGGCATCAGAAGAAATGGGCAATTTTATTTTTCTTAAATAAATAAATGATTCAAAATACGACTCAATATAGTTTTTAAATATTTTTTTGTAAAAATCATTTGAATTTCGAACATGCAACCACTAAAACACAGATTCGCTATAGATTAAAAAGTCAGTTAAAGTTCCAGTCGCTTTTAAGCACTTACCTCGTCTAAAGACATTTTGGAGAGTGGTTGAGATCTGCAAAAAGAAAGTAGGGTAAATAAATGTGTACCAAAATACATATCTTTGGAGATAATTACAGCCCCTTCACATTAGTCGTCCCCAGTATGTATGTACTCGTATCTCACTTAATCAGTTAGTGAAAGTTTAGGTTATTCCTGGTAGGTATTGGCACAGTATTAGCAGGCATTGGGTTCTCAATTAAACGCATTTTCACTTAAGCTGTAGGTACCTATATCTACTAGGTGCAGGCTTCATTTCATTCAGAATCATAATTAGTTTATTTCAAGTACTTATCCCTAGTATAAAAGCACATAAAAAACGCCATGTTTCAGTATTTGTAGAGACTCAAACTTGACGAAAGTGGACAGAAATAAAGTTTCGAAGTCATAGGTGTCCATTAGTAAAAAAATTCAATATTATAATTTAATTATTAAAGCATTAAGGCTGGTTTTGATTTAGCTTGTATATTATACTATTAGAAACTTTATTCCATAGACAGTATTTAAGAAGCAGCAAATGACGAACTAGGTATTATAGTTAAGTAGTAATATATTCACAAATACAATAATATGGACTCACCGGTTAGAAGTAATAGAAGCACGGAATCAAACGCCGGAATGACTTACTTGGAAAACGCTCTCACGTTAAATTTTCACGATTTGATGTTTCTTATCAATGTAACAGATTATGTTAGGGTTGACACAAACATAATTTTTATGAACACCGCGGATATCATAAGTGGACATCACTAGCGGACGCCCATGACGCCTTTCGCGTGAATATTATTTTAGGGTTGTCACAAACATCATATTTATTAACACCGCGGACATCACTAGCGGACGCCCGTGACGCAGTTCGCGTGAAAATCCTTTTCTTACGGGAGGTTTTTTGGGATAAAAGTAGCCTATGTTCTGCTCCATCCAATTTATTTGTAAACCAAAGCTTATCCAAATCTGTTTAGTGGTTTGGCCGTGAAGAGGTAACAGGCAGACAAACAGACTTACTTTCGCATTTATAATATTAGTATAGGCCTCTCCGTTTGGGAGAGTGTATTTGGGATAGACCCAACATGCTGCAATGTCGCTGGACGCGTTGATACGGTGGGTTAATAATGAAATATGTTTCACAGACGCAATCATACATCACCGAATTATAAACCAACTACCAAAAAGAAAGAGTTTATCACACATTATTTACATAATCTGTACCTATCTACTAACATTATAAAGAGGTAAAGTTTGTGGTATTGCAGGGGGTTATCTGTGGATCTACTGAATGGATTTCGAAAAATCTTTTACCACTTTTACCTGTATGTAGGAGTATATTATGTATTCTCGCGGGAAAGGGAAGTACGCGAGTCAAACCGCGGGGTGTCGGCTATTAATAAAAGAACAAACTATAATCGGTAAGAGAACCAGAGCCTGCAGTAGATACACCCCACATTATAAAGGCTAACAGTTGACCCGGTTAATACGGTAGCAAATTATGGAGTTTGGTCCGTGCCGGCTTTGACATGGTTCCCCGTGATATCCCGTATAAAAAATCAAAATATTACGTTTCACAAGTTTACTTGGACCATTGAGGAACTGGTAGATCCTTGAAAAAAGAATGCCACCCGGCAATTTACTTATATCTAAAAAAATATTGATAATTTTACTTTAATTATGAAATAATTACATTATCAAAAAAAAAGATTGCTACAACGTTTTGAGATATTTTTAATTCAACTTTACTTTAATTTTTCCACAACGGGGACAAGTTAAGATCATTGAGCTTATACAGCTTATTATTAAGATTATACAGCTTGAGTTTTACCTTTAGTTTTCTTGTTTGTTAAGCAAACATTTTGCCCATAGAAGAGTAATAAAAAAAATATTGTTCTTCAAGAAACATACCTTAATTAAGCCAATTATTTAACCAGATTCTTATTTATACATCATATTATCATCTCCATATACATTTATACAGGGGTATACTTGGGTTCCCTGGACCGACGTTATGTGGGCCGGTGGGAATTCCCCTTTGCTATCTTCCAAAGCCATCACAGTCCAAACTCCATAATTTATGATAAGTCTTCATAAAATGAGCCGTGTTTGGCTATTAAATCTCTCAGTCCATAGTGCTTCTATGGACTGAGAGATTGAATAGCCAAATACTTACGGCACAACAGTGACAACCCTAGCTTAATAAAAATAATTCCATTCGTTTATTTCATAAATAACAAAATATCCTAGATTCTTGAAAACAAATTAACACCTTATAGTGCTGGTTATTTTGACGCCCTCCGTAGCGCAGTGGTATGCGCGGTGGATTTACAAGATAGAGGTCTTGGGTTCGATCCCCGGCTGGGCCAATTGGGGGTTTTCTAAATTGATCTAGGTCTGGCTGGTGGGAGTCATCGGCCGAAGCTAATTACCACCCTACCGGCAATGACGTACCGCTAAAGGATATAGCGTTCCGGTACGATGTCGTGTAGAAGCCGAAAGGGGTGTAGATTTCATCCACCTCCTAACAAGTTAGCTCGCTTCCATCTTAGATTGCATCATCACTTACAATCAGGTGAGATTGTAGTCAAGGGCTAACTTGTAAAGAATAAAAAGTTACAGTTGCCTGTGTTACGTTCATATTACATAAGTACTATTAACGTGAATCGCGGCCACATTCCAGAGTGAAACGAACTGTCACCCGCACCACGCTACAGCGAACGAACTATAAGTGTTCTATTGTTTATGTTAATCACTAAATCTATACTAATATTATAAAGCTGAAGAGTTTGTTTGTTTGATTGAACGCGCTAATCTCAGGAACTACTGGTCCTATTTGAAAAATTCTTTCAGTGTTAGATATCCCATTTATCGAGTAAGGCTATAGGCCGGTATTCCTACCGGAACGGGAACCACGCGGGTGAAACCGCGCGGCGTCAGCTAGTTATTAATCTAAACTGACTACCTTGGGTAGATTTCAGTCGGTAACAAATTCGTTTTCGCAAGTTAAAGCAGTAGACATTAGTTTGCCCTCAAGCAGGTGTGACAGGGGAGTGACCTGCGGAATATTCCATTAGATAAGCCCAATCAAACGATAAACACACTTAAGATGACCTATTTTTGACTTGAATGTAGACGTGTGTGCAAAAATGTTGGCTATCAATAATCCGAGAGCCAGTACATTTTTGATGAACACTTTTTCAATTTGTTTTTTATTTATTTGTAATGCCAACAATGACAGCAGAAAACATTATATATAAGTGAGTAACAAAATTCTTGAACTACTGCAGCCATCTTTTACAGGCATTCACAGCACTGCAGAGTCCGGTTAAAAACTTAAAGTAAAATTAACCTACACTTACACTATATTTATTTTGCCATGTACAAATCCTTGTGGATGGGTAACTAGAGAGCTAGCCCACAACTTATTTAATTATTGTTTTGTTTATTTACAAACAATTTCTTTTTTTTTAATTTACAAGCCCTAAATATTTCAGGCAAGGTGATTAGGCAACCCTCTTTCTACCTATTATGTTAGGTGTTAAGTTAATGAGGGGGGATGTTCTTTAAGTAATCTGTGTGTTTTTAGCTTAGATAGTCTATGTACCTACGTATCAGATTTTTTACATTCTCACTCTTTAATTTTATTTTTCCGTATTCTAGGCAAAGGTATTATACCGTACAGCCATGTCTTGAAATCTCGCTCTTTAAATTCGAAATTCGCAACTCAAAAAAATACAAATAAATAAAATTAACATTTCATTCCAATTTCAAGTTTTTATCAATCGATCACAAGTACCTATGAGGGTATTAGCTGAAAATCGGTGCTGTATCCTCAAGCAATTGCTTGGATCATGCTAAATGCTGAACTGGTGCCTTTTTCAAAGTTCTGCCAAACATGACATTGCGGTGTTTGATGCTTCTGCTACTTGAGTTTTGGTCTTGCCTTGCTCAGGTGATTGAGGCATCGGACGATACAATAGTTCTTCTGCATTTTGGTGTGTTTAGAATAAACGTTTTTTCTTTCTTCTTTACATTCTTTATAATATTATATAAGTACCTATTAGGTAATAGGTAGGTATATTATATAGATGCATTTTACAAGTGTGCTTTAACTTTCATGACCTACATAGAAGGTGAACAGGGTTTAATGTACTAAGATAAATTAATGTACCTATCTGATAAAAATGCATCCTGCAAAACCTGCCAAAATCGCAGATTGATAAGGGTTCCTTTATCGTAATCCAATAGATACCTACGTTAGGGTTATCAATTTACTCACTGACAGATATTTTATATAGATACAGAATTTGACGTTTTAATCATAATGTTCCAATGTACCTACTTATAACATAGGTACAATACGAGTATAGCCGTACGTAGGTAAAATAAAGGATTTAGAGTTATGAAATTAGAGCTTTTTAGAGTTCTAGCGCAGAGACTATTGCTACTAGAAAGCTGTAATTCAAGACGAGTATGAATATTAACACGCACTAGAAAGCGCAGTCTTGGTCGACTCCCCACCAGATGGACTGACGACATCAAGCGAGTCGCCGGGATTCACGGGCTCAGTATCGTGATGATTGGAAGTCCCTACAAAAGGGACTATGTCCTATGTCCTGCATAGACGTCCATCGGCTAATATGATGATGAATATTAAAAATGTCAACAAAGTCGTGAAACGTACGTAGAGAGTATTTTGTCGGACCTGGGTGACGTCGCATGGGTGTCGGCTTTTCGCGGATGATAGCAAAATACATAAATTATTACATATTCATGATGAACTTCCGCAAAGTAACGCCTGCTTCTATCCAATAATTAATCTATAGTAACTTACCGTTAAACAGATAACAATAATATTATTTTACGATAGCTCAATCAAAATAATCCTCTGTTTATTCACAGTAATCCGATTTCGTTACCACATCCGTGATCAAGCTACTGTTGAAAAACATATCTACGAATAAACAAATGGCGCGACATCGTCAGAAGCAAGCTTGTGCTAGGGGTCCGAGTCTTGTGTAAGCGACCCTCAGTAACGAGGAACGCAAGGAGGAGAAAGAAATAAATAATCCTACATAATATACCTACTTACATGTGCGATAAGCATAACAAAGATATTTGTAATTTTGTATCAACGGCGTTACAAATCTTAAATTGTTTTACGCAGCTGCGACCATCGATATAAATCGTTAGATGGTCCCCTCTTTAATAAAGAACGCACAATGTTGTCATTACTTAAAGACGTGCACGCACATCTTAACTTAGTATGCAACAAGCGCATGCTGTGACTTAAAAATTATTTTACTGTTTTTTTCTTGTTTAAGCCTTCGTGATCATTTTGGAAGTGTAAAAACACTTTTCATTCGTAAGTATTTGCGAAACCAATGACGATTCCGCGACGCTTCGGGGCCCATCTAACGGTCTACGATCGATGGCTGCGGCGTCAATATTGTGTCGCATTTAATATGAGGCGTTTATCTTTTTAAATAAATATAAATATACTTAATTATTATACTTAATTATATTAATACGTATTTCTTTGAAAGTAATTAAAAGTTTTATAAATAAAGTTTTATAAGTATTTAAAAGTTTTTCAAATACATGTTAACTGGTACTGGTGAAAGAATTTTTAAAATCGGACCAGTAGTTCCGAAGATTACCCCATTTAAAAAATGTGACAAACTTACAAACTTTACCTCTTTATAATATTAGTATAGATATATAACATTATCTGGTCATATTAGTTTAAGGCCCATTAAAGAACAACAGCAATCTTCACTTTTTAAGTTCTCTACAGATACGTCTATATATACTTCGTGAATTTCTCAGACTATAAAATACTCAAAAGCGACATAAATAAAAATGATTAATGTGTTAAAACTCTTTATTAATCAACTGTCCCAAAATCCGATGTTTTTATCTTATCATAGGGTATCATCAAGGGGTCGGTGGGCGGCATAGTAACAGTCGCAGCCAGTACGGGGTAAGACCTCCCATCCTTCAACAGGAGCACTTTGATCAGCGACCCCTCACCAGCCTGGCCTGTCACGTTGCGGAAAAACACATCAGGGTTGATATTATCGCTGAAGATCTCCTCTATTTTTGTGGGGAATTTGATTTGATTCCCCGGACCGAGGAGTGGGACCTGGAAACGGGATTAAGTTTGATAAATAAATCAGAACAATCGCATTTTCTTAAACATTGACATAATTCATTTAGAATTACGTAATATTTAAGAAAATGCGATTTTACAAGAATAAGCAACAATTTATGCATTCTTCTGAAAAGAGGTAATCAGAAAAAATAAAGTAATTAGGTGTAATTACTGTACATTTCATAAACTTAGTTCAAATATTGACTTCTATATATTTTTTTTTTTTACAAGTTAGCCCTTGACTACAATCTCACCTGATGGTAAGTGATGATGCAGTCTAAGACGGAAGCGGGCTAACTTGTTAGGAGGAGGATGAAAATCCACACCCCGTGCGGTTTCTACACGGCATCGTACCGGATCGCTAAATCGCTTGGCGATACGTCTTTGTCGGTAGGGTGGTAACTAGCCACGGCCAAAGCCTCCCACCAGCCAGACCTGGACTAATTAAGAAAATTTTAATCTGCCCAGCCGGGGACTTAGCATTTTTAAATCTGGTTTCAAAATGCTAAGTCTTACCACAGAAAACATAATTATGTACCTAAATACTATAAACGCGAAAGTTTGTATGGATGTTTGTTACTTTTTAACTCCACAAGTACTCCATGGTTTTCGAGGTTTTCTGAAAACCAAATTTCATGCGGACGAAGTCGCTTTAAAAAAACTCAAAGCTAACAAAATGCCTGGCGGAAATAAATAGCAATAGGGCAATCAGCCGAAAAGATGCGACTATGTTAGCAGCGGCGTGCACTTCGTAGGTGCAAAAAAGATGCGACTATGTTAGCAGCGGCGTGCACTTCGTAGGTGCAAAAAAGATGCGACTATGTTAGCAGCGGCGTGCACTTCGTAGGTGCAAAAAAGATGCGACTATGTTAGCAGCGGCGTGCACTTCGTAGGTGCAAAAAAGATGCGACTATGTTAGCAGCGGCGTGCACTTCGTAGGTGCAAAAAAGATGCGACTATGTTAGCAGCGGCGTGCACTTCGTAGGAGCAAAAAAGATGCGACTATGTTAGCAGCGGCGTGCACTTCGTAGGTGCAAAAAAGATGCGACTATGTTAGCAGCGGCGTGCACTTCGTAGGTGCAAAAAAGATGCGACTATGTTAGCAGCGGCGTGCACTTCGTAGGTGCAAAAAAGATGCGACTATGTTAGCAGCGGCGTGCACTTCGTAGGTGCAAAAAAGATGCGACTATGTTAGCAGCGGCGTGCACTTCGTAGGTGCAAAAAAGATGCGACTATGTTAGCAGCGGCGTGCACTTCGTAGGTGCAAAAAAGATGCGACTATGTTAGCAGCGGCGTGCACTTCGTAGGTGCAAAAAAGATGCGACTATGTTAGCAGCGGCGTGCACTTCGTAGGAGCAAAAAAGATGCGACTATGTTAGCAGCGGCGTGCACTTCGTAGGTGCAAAAAAGATGCGACTATGTTAGCAGCGGCGTGCACTTCGTAGGTGCAAAAAAGATGCGACTATGTTAGCAGCGGCGTGCACTTCGTAGGTGCAAAAAAGATGCGACTATGTTAGCAGCGGCGTGCACTTCGTAGGTGCAAAAAAGATGCGACTATGTTAGCAGCGGCGTGCACTTCGTAGGTGCAAAAAAGATGCGACTATGTTAGCAGCGGAGTGCACTTCGTAGGTGCAAAAAAGCGCTGCCTACCCTGAGGGTCTAAAACAAACCTATTTTGCACCACATAATACATAGTTGGCCAAGGAATTTGCCAAATATTACTTACTAGCGGACGCCCGCGACTTCGTCCGCGTGGAATTTAGTTTTTCACAAATCCCTCGGGAACCATGGATTTTTCCGGGATAAAAAGTAGCCTATGTGTTAATCCATGCTATAATATATCTCAATACCAATTTTCAGCTAATTCGGTTTAGTAGTCGAGGCGTGAAAGAGTAACAAACATTCATATCATTAAAATCATCAGTTTTCGTAAATCTCGGGAAACCATGAATTTTTTCGGTATAAAAAGTAGCCTATGTGTTAATCCAGAGTAAAATCCATTTCCATTCCAAATTTCAGCCAAATCGCTTATGTAGTAGCGGCGTTAAAGAGTAACAAACATCCAAACATACATCCAAACATCCATACAAACTTTCGCGTTCTAATATTAACCGTGTGAGATTGTAGTCAAGGGCTAACTTATTAAGAATAAATAAAAAAAAAACATATTAGTAGGAAGTAGGATGTACTTATGTTCGCCACTGATGTTCAGATACTTACCTTGATATACGGGTTGTAGACTTTATAGTGCGTGGAGTGCACGTGGAACAGCACGGCGAGGCCGATAACGGCCTTCTCCGCTGACGTGTTCTCCACTACCAGCGTCACGCGAAACACCGGGCCCAGACCTTCCACCTGGTGATGGGGAGAACAAAAAACACTTACTTATATTACTGACATATACGACGATGAGGATTAGGCACAGAAACATATGTGCTTATGTAGCTTAGGCCTGACACGGCAACCTGAGGCGCATGCAAAAATGTGTCGAAAACGCGGAAAAATACATTATTTTTAAGAGCTGTGCTCAAATACATTATTTTTAAGTAACGCTGCAACAGTTAATGTTACCTACGCAAAAGTTATCTATGACGGAATGGTGTTCCATTATAAGTTCTAAAATTCTTTGCCCATAATTCTAGAAATGGGGTTAGGACTGAGCGTTTAGTGGTATAGAGACTGCATGTCCAAATAAAAAAAGGAACTATTCACACACTTTAGTAGGTACAATTTACACCAAACATTCTTAGTACGTTCATAGAATCTTTACGATCGCATAAACCAAAACAAAAGAATGCTCTACATCGGTTTCTTCTTCGTCGCTGCGCTCTTGACGGTCGTGGTCTTTAGGACGTGTTGGAGGCAGATGTAATACGCCTCACGAGCATTCGCGACTTCTCCCTGTGTTTAGTGAGTCGTACATTCATGCAAGGGATCCCCTACAGCAGATTTAATCTGGTCGGTCCATCGCATGGGTGACCTTCCGCGTGGCCTAGTTCCCTCCACTTTCCCTTGCACAAGAAGGCGTTCGATACACTCATTCCCTAGCCGGGATACACTAAAATAATTCGATAGAGTGGGAAGAGAATGACCATTCGCTCATCTTATATACATCGGCCCTAGAAAGTTCTAAAAGGGTTGGTTCTAATAGGACCAGACGGAAGTTGCAGACGTCCGCTGTTTATAACTACAATTTTAGGACGAAGTTGCTGTTTATATGTACAAAGAAGAGAGATTGACACACAAACCTCAGCAGACAATCGTATAGGCTCCATAACACCGGCGCCCACAAAGTTGTCCGACTTGGTGTGCGCCTCCAGCAGCGTCCGCGCCGCCACCAGCCGCAGCCGGTTCAGCTCTAGCTGAAAGCTCTCGTGCATCGCTGCAATGTGTCAACCACAGTTATAAGAGGTAAGGTAGATTTATAAAGTGCCAATTCTTTTTATTGAAACCAGTATACCCGGAGGCGCGGCCTAAGCGGCTGTTTAATATTTAGTGAAAGAAGAAATATATTAGCCTTACTTTAGAGTTGAATATTATTTATTTCTTTTGTCAAAACAAAATAAGACTGTTAGTACATGCGCAGACACGCTTGCGAAGTTCCGCACACCCAGGTGTATGCGGGCCACGCCCCCATGCTACTTCTATTGCTAAAAGCGTTAGCTTTTAGCGCTGACTGTCCTATTTGAATGGCCCACTACTGGACTTCTTCCGACTGAGACTATATTCGAAACTCTACAAAACGAGCACACTTAAAGCAATTTCAGAATTCTAAATTGACATTGACATGTATTACAATTTTTGTTTATTTGTATTTCTCGGAGGGGAGGGGGAAAAATAATTATTATTAAAAAATAAAAATTTTAATAAAAAAAATTCAACCGACTTCCAACTCAAAAATTAACCTAAACTAAAAAGCAAAAAATAACATCTTACCTATGTGCTACCTTCTGATCAGTTTGAAGGCGGTGCCAAGCCAGTGAGGTTTTAATTCAAGCCGTTTAAATTACACAATTTCTGTGGTTCTTTCAGAAACAGCTTTAATTAAAACATGACACTGGATTGGCACCGCCTTCAAACTGATCAGAAGGTAGCACATAGGTAAGATGTTATTTTTTGCTTTTTAGTTTAGGTTAATTTTTGAGTTGGAAGTCGGTTGAATTTTTTTTATTAAAATTTTTATTTTTTAATTTTTAGTGTAGAACACCTACTGAGTGTGAACTGACTGTCCTCCGTCTTCATCACCAGACCCCCTATGCAGTCACAATCCGTATGGGTGTAAAGTTCTCATCAATATATAATTTATCAAGTCCAAACACAAGGTAGCTACTGTGAACCGTCGAGGAGTTCCCTTAACTTTCCTTCATCTTCATCACCAGACCTCTAGTACAGTCATAACCTATCCAGGTGGAAAGTTCTCATCAATACAAAATTATCAAGTCAAAACACAAGGTAACTACTGTGAACCGTCGAGGAGTTCCCTTAACTATCCTTCGTTTTCTTCACCAGACCCCTAATACAGTCACAACCCACCTAGGTGGAAAGTTCTCATCAATACAAATTTATCAAGTCCAAACACAAGGTAGCTACTGTGAACCGTCGAGGAGTTCTCTTCACTGTCCTTCGTCTTCATCATCAGACCCTTAATACAGTCACAACCCATCTAGGTGGAAAGTTCTCATCAATACAAATAAATTAAGCCCAAACAAAAGGTACCTGCTGTAAATCGTTGACGAGTTCCATCGTCTGTGTATCGGTTCCATCATCAGACCAACTCCAGACCTTCATAAAATTGTAGTGGTTTAAAATACCTCATGGAAACACTAACAAACGCACTAGCCGTCTCTACAATTTTCAAAAGTTCCCCTCGATTTCTCCAGGATGCCATCATCAGATCCTGACATGAAAAAAATGGGACCACCCTGGAATCAAACCCTTCACAACAAAAAAAGAATTTTCAAAATCGGTCCACAAATGACGGAATTATCGCTGGACATACATAAAAAAAAAAAAAAAAAAAAAAAAAAAACATACATACAGCCGAACGTAGAACCTCCTCCTTTTTGGAAGTCGGTTAAAAATAAAAATTCAGACGGCTAACGAACACTAAGGCATGAAAAAAAATATCGAAACCAAACATCTAACCTAACATTTCCATATTTTTCTTACTAGCTGACACCGCGCGGTTTCACCCGCGTGGTTCCCGTTCCCGCAGGAATATGGGGATAAAATATCTAATATAGATTTCTACTTTACCTAAGCGTCCTGTAGACTTGACGATAAGCTTGACCGTGGGAAGCTAACGATACAGTGCGATGGTCTTGGGAAGGCATCGTTGTCGATTTTTCGGTACACTGGGGGACGGTAGGAGTATGTTAGAGGTATATTAGGAGTAAGGTAGGGGTAGGATTGAGTAAATGTAGTGTGGAAGTAGGGTAGGAGTAAGGTTTCACGCTGACGAATTCGTGGGCTTTTCTAGTAGTGACTAAACAAATACCTATAGCATTCTCCCGCTCTCTCGCAGACTGTTCCAAGAACAGTTTGGACTTCTTGGGTATGAGCCACGGCTTCTGCGCTGCGGCGGAGGCAGTGGGTTCGATGCCCGCGGCGTGCGGGTTGAAGTCTGCCGTCCTCTTCAAGATTTTCAGCATCAGATTGCCATCTATGTTCAAATACAAAAACTATTTAATCAACCAGACCTAACAAGTTGTGCAACATTTGCTTTTTTGCAATATTATATTTATACTAGCTGACGCCGCGTGGTTTCACCCGCATGGTTCCCGTTCCCGTAGGATTACAGGGATAATATATAGCCTATAGCCTTCCTCGATAAATGGGCTATCTAACACTGAAAGAGTTATTCAAATCGGACCAGTAGTTCCAGAGATTAGCGCGTTCAATCAAACAAACAAACAAACAAACTCTTCAGCTTTATTATATTAGTATAGATTTCGGTTTATTTTTCACTTACCTACAAAAAAATGTGTAAATAAAAAAGATAGTGAAAAATGTCACTTACTTGAAGTGATGATGATAAAAACGTGCTCCTCTTGTCCGAGCTGGCCGAACTTCATCACCGAAACCACGTCTGTAATACAATACAATAAAATAACATTTCAAAATATATTTATTAACAACAAGTTTTTATACAATTGGTCTAACTTATTTTTATTATAAATTATTTTATTCAATTTATTATTATTTACGTTAACATTCGGAGTCATAGATCAGCTTTCGCCTCGTCAAAAAGCCCGCCTCTAAAAGCACCTGGCCCAAAGGGGCCCATTAGGCTGGCGGCATAGCCTCTATGAATAGCAATAGACAACCTTTGAGCCAGGTAGTCCCCAGCGCGCACATCGTGGCCCCTGTCCCTTAGGCGCCTACATAAGTCCACCAAGAACTTCCTCGCGTCCCTGCCCCGGAACCGGAAGTAATTGGTCTAACATAATAAATAAAGGAAAAAATTGGTCTAACATAATAAACAAAGAGTTTGTATCCAGAAAGCTCTAATGATGGAGTCGACATCTTTCGCCTCCATGGACCATGGAGTTATTGCATCAGGGTTTAAACTCGAAATGCCACCGTCCTATAAGAGGCCTGCAGGATTATTATGTAGCTCGGTGTACCATTCAAATAATAAGTCACTATATCGTTTTTGATCATATTTTCGATTATGCAGTCAAGTAACATCGTAATTTAAAAAAATTACATGAGTATCTTTATTTTTCTTAAAGTAGCAGTAATATAGTAGTGGGTGTAGCAAGTTTTTTTTTTTTAATTCATTACTATCGTGCAATCATAATATAATATAATTCATTGTTATCAGCTGCAACGGCTTTAAGCAAATTGCTTGTGGGTACTTCATGGCATATGTAGTTGAAGGCCATGCTAATTTATTTTATTTGTTAATTTTTGTATTTCATTTGTACATTCTTATTATTTTGATTTTTTTTCTTTTTTAATTTTTTACAGGAAATCCCATTTTTTATAGCAAGGAGGTTATAGCAAGTAGAAACATTATTTTAACGAAAAAACCGTTATTTACGTAATCTCGTTGAAATAATCATGTCAGATGATCGTAAAACGAAAAATCCATCGCCACTAAAATTACGTGACTATTTTAGATGATCACAATTTATGAAAATACAATGAAAAACGACGTAGTGACTTATTATTTTAATGATACACCGAGTTACATAATAAGCATGCTAGTCACTTTACTTCGTCTTTAAAAAAATTGGATGATGGTGATAATGATAAACATTCACGCAATTTTCTTATTAGCTTGCCATCTTCTTCCGGGGAAGAAGAATATTGGTCAAAAAGAAATCATTTCTGGGAAAGAAGGCTCACCAGCCTCTGCTTCTTGCCCTGCCGTTATCTCATCATCAGCGAACAACGATTACCTCTCAGGAAAATGGTGTCCCGCGTGGCCTTCCCGTCGTACAGATGCACGTGTCCCGAAGCCAGCGCCACCGCCACCAGCGTCGCGCCCAGCTGCAGCACCGGCAGCAGCGTCAGAGCCACCGCGCGCTGCTCCAGGCTCACCAGCCACTGCTTCTTGCCCTGACGTTGTCTCATCATCAATTATAGGCACAACCGAGAACCGCGCGGCACAGAGATGAGGGCACGAAACTGTAGTGCTGACTGATATTGCAGAAGACAAGAGTATCATGAGGGGCTACAGGGATGGAATTCGAGCTTCCGTAGCGGCGATTACCTCTTCAGTCGTTTTCCGCACCCCGCACTGGGTGTGTACGTGGCTTATGTTTTTTTTTTATATATTCTTTACAAGTTAGCCCTTGACTACAATCTCACCTGATGGTAAGCGATGATGCAATCTAAGATGGAAGCGGGCTAACTTGTTAGGAGGAAGATGAAAATACACACTCCTTTCGGTTTCTACACGACATCGTACCGGAACGCTAAATCGCTTGGCGGTACTTCTTTGTCGATAGGGTGGTAACTAGCCACGGCCTTAGCCTCCCACCAGCCAGACCTGGACCAATTAAGAAAACCTCAATCAGCCCAGCCGGGGATCGAACCCAGGACCTCAGTCTTGTAAATACACCGCGCATACCACTGCGCCACGGAGGTCGTCACGTGCGACAGTTCCAATGTGCAGGAATTCCCTCTGTGTTTGGTTCAGCACGAGACTAACACGCCGTTATTTGTAACAGAGGGAAGCGAGAGGTGCCTACTGCATCACGCGTGCCTGACAATGTTTGTTCGAAAAACACAACAATACAACAACAGTCCTCTCTTCTCTCTCAACCCCTCTGCCATCATATGAATATATATGATATATCCCACGTCTATATCACGCAGGCGAGAACTCACTTAAGTCGTTTGTCTACAACTCATGCCCAAAAGTAAACAAGAGACTTTTAAATTCTTACATATGTTCGTAGGATGTCACAGTTGCATGCATGCTGCAGATTGCTTCTCTGTTATATTATTATGTGATGTTTTTCTACTAATCATCAGGAAAGCCTTCTACTCCTTCTTTCCTGGGCCTTTTCCACTAAAGTTGGCTATTGTACGTAGGTTATTTAGGTGCTGGTTCCCACTGGAGTCACTCCAACCAACGAAGTTCGCTCCAGAAAATTAGCAAGCCGCCCAGTTCACTATACAATTTACTTTTGTATGCTGATCTCTTCTTAATTTGTTTTTTATTTCACTTGTTTTTGTCTTTGTGGTGTGCAAATAAAGTATATTTATCTTATCTTATCTTATACAATATTCCTATAGACAATTAATATTTCAAACTATACTAAAGCCATACAAATAAGAACTTACCTTCCTACTGTAACAAGCTAGTGTGTTATCTGTGCAAATGACCATCACACTATTATCTGTTGTCAACACCTCTATAGCAACAATATGTTCGTCTGTATTAAATAGCAGACGCCCTTCTTTCCAATCCCTCTTCAATAGACAAACACATTTCTCTCTGAAAAACATTTCAAACACTTTAAAATGATAACATCATATCAGCTGATGGACATCCAGTTCAGCCTTTTGTAGGGATTTTAAAACATCACAATCCTGAGCCGCGGACATCTAGCGAATACCTGCGACTCGCTTGATGTCGTCAGTCTACGTGGTGATGGCATGGTCGCCATTCCAGAACCTTTTGACTACAACGTCCATCGCCTATACGAACTATGTGCCCCACCCATTGCCACTTTACCTCGTTGTACCTGTGACTCGTTGAGTTATGTCGGTGACTATGGTTCTTCATCAATTAGTGTACGTTGAGCTATGTCGGTGACTATGGTTCTTCTGGAATTAGTGTACTGACTTTATACACTAAGCAAAAGCGCCAAACTAAGACTTCATAGTGATTTCTATGGTGTGATTGTAGACTAGTGCAAAGCTGTTTACCATAAGAAAAAACTTTATTGAGTGCTAATTATGTGTAAGTTCATTATTGTAGCCTAAGTGCACAGTGTTGGGTGCTTGTAAATTAGTGCAATATTTTCAAAATATTTCACCTTGTGGCTACAGTAATCCTGTAGTCTACATTATAAAGACCAGTTGCTACCATTTGGAATGGAGTCTTCTTAACTGTACACAGTTTAACCTGAATTAAATCATAATTGTCAACCAAATTAAGAAAAAAGGTTCTCAATTCTGTATGTTTTTTAATCTTTAGTATGTATGTTACATAATTACTCAAAGAAGTCAGAACCAATTTGTACAATTATTTTTTATTTGAAAGGTGACTTCTGAGGTTGTCCCATGGCATTTTTTTATTAAAGAATATTACCATATCTTTTTGACCAGACATTACCAATATTCCCATCCCCTCTGACTAGTTGGGAAAGACTGTATTAAGAATGGGTACAATAATAGACCAACAGCGGGGTAATCAAACCACCACCCCTCGGTGATGAGTCCAACCGCTCTAACCATAGAGCTATTGAGGCTTATGTACAATAAAACTTGTAAGCTGGCTTCCATCTCAGAATGCAACTTCACTTAATATCAGGTGAGATCGCAGTCAAGCACACAAAAAAAAAATACTTTTGACTTCTTACTTCTAACAAAAATCCAATAAACTCACCAAGTATATCTGTGTAAAAGTCTGTGGATCCAAAACAATTATTTCCCCATCTTCAGTACCCACAATCAAACAGCTCACAGAGTACCTATCGACAGAGTTCATCCTCATAGTAGTTATACATGCCACCTCTCTGTGCCTTTTCTTCGGTAGATCTGTGGCATTCTCCAGAAACTCCAACTGCTGTTCTAGAGTCAGAGAGAGGAAGTCACGGGACTGTATGCTTAACACCTTCTGTGGCATGTTGTGTAGAGTTTCTGACAGTGCTATTATGGTTTCTTCTTTGTGGTTCTCTGGGTTTGTTAACTGAAAACCAGAGACATAAATACCATATTTAAATTTTTTCTTGTGTCAAGACAAAATATTGTTTTAATTGTTGTAATGGTTTGTACAACTAATCAGAGAGCCTAGTGGGACTTTTCAACGTTTTGATACAGTGACGATCGCGTAACCATAAACGGGAATTTCTAAGGAATTGAAACACCGACATCAGTGGCACTACTGCTCAACTGTTTCAATTCCTTAGAAACTCGCGTTTACGGTTACGCGATAGTCACAGTATGAAAACATTGAAAACTCCCAATAGGACAGCCAGGCTGATCCTTTGTGCAAAAAAATGAGCCAGCACTTCTATCACCAGTCAAAGCAACTAGCCACGGTTGGTGAAATGTTTTAGTGAATTCTTTTGCACTGTGACCATGACCCAAAGGTCTCTATAGCAAAAGGAACAAATATGTAACTCTCAGTCAGAGAGGAATACTTTTGCCACTTACTGGTTTCAGCTTTTTTTGTTTAGCTAATTCAAACTATGAACCATACATTAACATTTTATATGTAACCACAAGGTATAAGTATCAAAGTTAAGTAAATATCTTTAAAATAAAAAAAAAGGTATAAACATCAAAGTTAAGTAAGTATCAAAGTTAAATAAATATCTTTAAACCGAAGTTACCTGTCTCCACACTTCCATCTCACTGGTGTTTAGTTCAACAGTGGGCAGATAGTATTTATAGAACAACTTGAAGTTCCTATACACGTAGACACCCATGCTGAAGCCCACAGCTATCAGTGGTGTACTCCTCGGTAAAGTCTCACTGGTGTACAGACTCACCACACCTAACGGCAGATCAGGTAGCTCTAAGTCTGATATTTGCATTGCACCTTTGAATATCTGTAATGTAAATTATCTATTTATTGTAATTATTTACTTTGTACCTTATTGCCAGTTTCACCACCGTCTCGTTGTTGTCGCACAGTAATGCAACTAAATGAAAATGAAGCAACCTTTGTTAGCCTCTATCTAATAGTATAAAATCTTTGGGTATAGCTACTGGCACATTTTATATAACACTTTACTAAATATTTTTAAAATCACTTTTTTGTTATGTACTTTACCTTCAATCTAGGTCCTTCATCACCACGTCCTAAATCACCAATAACGAGTTTAAATTCATTGTCGTTTTGTAAATCCACGAGTGCTATGTTCGACGGCAAAGTGTTGATGTCTATGTCGTCGTTTCCAGCCTCTACGTCCAACCAACGGCTCATGCCGCCCATTTCGAACTGATTGCAGTGTCAGCTGAATTTTGCACAATGAATAAAGGTTTAAATATAAAAACATTCGGTTCCGAAAGCTGAAATTTTTAACTTCTATTTGTTTGTTTACATTTTTACAATAGACATAGCAACCGTCATCAATCGTCTGACAGTGACATTGACACATTGACAACGAAAAAGCAAAGCTTGTCTGTTTCTGACACAATGAAAGATTATTACCATTTTAAAATTCGTATTTCCTGATATTATTTAATTTAATACGTTCTGTGCTAAGACTAAATACCTATGGAGTAGTATCGTATCCAAATTCACCAACAAAATTTGCTGCCGTTTTCAGAGAGGGACTCAAAGTAGGGGTAAGGAGAGGGGGTAGATCAAACTGGTAACATCGAAAATATAAAAAAATAATATTAAATTTCCTGTCCTTGCACACAACACACACACAAATATAAATTTAAGTCGCATTGAACACGTGTAATTTTTACACACATTATTAATTAAAACTTTTTGTTTTTGATTTTCACAACATGGAACTGCACAACCCGAAAAAAAGAAATATAAAAAAAATAAAAGGAAGGAATATTTTTTCTTAAAGCCATGAAATATTATATTAAGCAAGGTAAGAGAATTATCATATTACATATTATAATAATGTAGAGGATTTTAAGCAATGTACTTTTATCATCGTTCCTTCCATTAAATCTTATGAGCCGATTAAATCAAAATCAAAAATCATTTATTTCAAGTAAGCTCAGTTTACAAGCACTGACGTGTCAAAAGTGCTTGTCATGCAAAGAATAAAGAAAAAAAGTCAACATTTTATAAGTTTAATTAAAAATTCTAAAAATAATATGTTCATAATCCAATTATCTAATCGCGAAGTAAGTTATAAAGTTTCTGCTCTCTAAGTTTTTTTTATCCGCTAAGTCCTGCCCCGTATTTTGATATTTAAATTAAATGAGCTGCATCGACAAGCTATTTTATTATCGAATAATGTTTTAGAAAGGGGTAAAACTATTTACTGGTAACACATTTACCGGTGGTCCAAAATGTCAAAGAACTTTTAATTTGTCAAAGGAACGTCATTTTGACAGATATATCTGTTATTAACGTTTACGATGTTGTGTGGTATGTTTCTGTGTGTGTGTTGTGATCTTGTGAAACAATAATTTGAAAATCGAACAAAGAATACGAAACAACTGCAAAAATTGCACTGTATTACCGTTCTTTAAATTAATTTACACGTTCCCACGTAGACTTTAGGTGTGTTTTGTATATGAAGGTGAAGCTGAAGAAGTTACTGAGGAATTTCCCAATGATGCGGAATATTATTACACGGTAAGTTTAAATGGTATTCTTAAATGATTTATGATAAGTATTGAGAGACCGTAGGTTTTAGTTTAAGATTACCGTTACCTAGGTAGGTATAGGTGTACCTACTAGATAGGTATACCTATATCTATAAAAATACATGGATAAATAAAATAATTAATTATACCTGGATAAATAAATTATTCTCTTTCTACATTAAATTTTGACTGTTAGAAATAAAATTTAAATTGTCACTCTGATATATTTAACGACCAAGTGAGGGTAGTACGCTAATAAACTGTATGTATCGATATCTGCGGATTAGAATTAGAATTTTTAAATTTTGATTCCGGTTAGAAAATAGCTACCCGGAATCAAAATTAAAAATTCCAATTTTAATTCGATCATCGGATCCAAGCTCTCCCACTTGTAAAGCAACACTCGTCGTTGGGCAGATACCTTCGATAATAAAACATTTTTGAAATACCAGTAAACTCCTCACAAAATAATGGATATCTCAATTTTGCACAATGTTTCTTCATATTTTTTTTAAATACCTATCTATTTACTGAAAGATGCCAACTTTCTTTATTAGTTCTAGCTTAACTTACTTGGATATTCTGCAAAAAAATGTAGACGACGTGTGAGGATTTTAACTTAAAAGTATTACTCCAGCCACACACGATCAAGTTCACCGTCAAGTCGGCAGCGTGCTTAAGGATGTGATACGTACGTTAGATACGTAACCCAAACTTGATGCTATTTATATTAAGTACCTACTAAGCTTTGTCAGGAATTTATGAACAAATTAATTAGAATTACTATTTACTGTATGTATAACTGTAATAATTAACTTGTTTGTTGATAAACATTCCACATTGAGTTTGGTTTTACACTCCTCATTGATTTTTTTTTGGTACAGATTAAATAACTCAACCAAATTCATTTATTTCAAGTAGGCTTAGTTTACAAGCACTCTTGATACGTCAGTGCTCGGTATTATTGAATATGTCATACAAATAATAATAAAAAAGTCAATATTTTATAAGTTTAATTAAAAATTCTAAAAATAATATGTTCATAATCCAATTATCTAATCGCGAAGTAAGTTATAAAGTTAGTATTATTATTTCTGCCCTCTAAGTTTTTTTTATCCGCTAAGTGCTGCCCTGTATTTTGCTCTCCAAATTCATTTATTTCAAGTTGGCTTAGTTTACGAGCACTCTTGATACGTCAGTTGACTCTTTGTAAGGATTCTACCACCGGTTTTAATTCTCTTCTGGGGTTGTTAATCTATACAACCATAAGAGCGCGGCGTAAATCTAACGTATAAGTAGGTAGTACTAGTACACTTACTTAATTCACAGTGTTTATACTGTACTAGCTGACGCCGCGCAGTTTCACCCGCGTGGTTCCCGTGCCCGTAGGAATATGGCAATAATATATAGCCTATAGCCTTCCTCTATAAATGGGCTATCTAACACTGAAAGAATTTTTCAAATCGGACCAGTAGTTCCTGAGATTAGTGCGTTCAATCAAACAAACTCTTCAGCTTTATAATATTAGTATAGATTCTAACGAGTAAAATACCTAGTTACTCCTACATGTAAATCCTTACCTTATTTACTTTTTTAAAGTATTTGAAATGGGGAAAACATTGAATTCCAATGTACAAATTACAAATGATTCACCAGTGGAAAGGTAAGTAGCCGGCCATGTCAGCTAGTTGGCTTTTATTTTGTTTTCCGTCTCCGCTCCGTCGTCGAAGAAACAGTTCTGCCCCATTTGAGTCACAAACCAGTTCCGCGCTATTTGTAAATCTATCCAAGGGTCTGCGGTTTTTATAGATAATTAAATACATTTAATTAATTCAATATAATTTCAATATTCTCAAATATTTTCATGTTAGTTAATTAAATAAGAGCTAAAGTTTGTACTCGAAGTGCGGTGACCAAGGTTAGCAAAGTAGAAGACTTCTTTTTTTTTTAGTACATTAAATGATCTATGGTTTTATTACTGCTTGGTAATAATTACAGAACTATGAGAAAGCCTTCGATTCGGTGGAAACTTGGGCTGTGCTGAGGTCTTTGCAGAGATGCCGGATCGACTACAGGTACATTCAAGCGTTGAAGTGTTTGTATGAAAGCGCCACCATGTCAGTCCGTATACAGGATCAGACTACGAGGCCAATCCAACTGCAGCGAGGAGTGCGGCAGGGAGATGTGATCTCCCCAAAGCTATTTACCGCTGCATTGGAAGATGTCTTTAAGCTTCTGGACTGGAACGGATTTGGCATCAACATCAATGGTGAGTACATCACTCAACTACGTTTTGCCGATGATGTAGTCATTATGGCAGAGACTCTGGAGGACCTTAGTACCATGCTCAACGACCTCAGCAGGGTTTCTCAACGTGTGGGCCTAAAAATGAACATGAGCAAGACGAAGATCATGACTAATACTCATGTACCGCTCCACCCAGTTATTGTTGAGGACTCTGCGCTCGAAATTGTAGACGAATATATATACCTAGGACACACAGTCCAGTTAGGTAGGTCCAATTTTGAGAAAGAGGTGAATCGCCGAATCCAGCTCGGCTGGGCAGCGTTCGGGAAACTCCGCGACATCTTTTCGTCCGAAATTCCTCAGTGCTTGAAGACGAAAGTCTTCGATCAGTGCGTGTTGCCAGTGATGACTTACGGATCCGAGACTTGGTCTCTGACTATGGGCCTTATTAGAAGGCTCAAAGTCACTCAGCGGGCGATGGAGCGAGCTATGCTTGGAGTTTCTCTGCGTGATCGAATCAGGAATGAGGAGATCCGCAGACGAACCAAAGTCACTGACATAGCTCAGCGAGTCGCGAAGCTGAAGTGGCAATGGGCGGGCCACATAGTTCGAAGAGCCGATGGACGTTGGGGCCCCAAGGTGCTGGAATGGCGACCCTGCACCGGAAAGCGCAGTGTTGGGCGACCCCCCACTAGGTGGACCGAGGATATTAAGCGGGTTGCAGGGAGCCGCTGGATGCTGGCGGCTCGAGATCGTTGTGCTTGGAGGTCCATGCAAGAGGCCTATGTCCAGCTGTAGACGTCTATCGGCTGATAAGGTCAATAATTACAGGACTCAATAAACAACAATAATAATTATGGACTTTGTCCGCATCAATTTCGGTTTTTTCATAAATCCCGATCCATGGTTTTCCTTGAGATAAAAAGTAGCCCATAAATGTTGCTCAATAACCTTCTCTATATTTCAGTGAACGTCATATTAAAATCAGTTCAAACGTTTCAGAGACTTGATAGAATAAACAGACAGACATACATACAAACTGGTGTTAAAACATGAAATTTTACTGTTAAACAAAATCGCCTACTCTGAAAAGATCGCCATAAGTATATTATTATAGGTACAGAACAAAACACTTTCAAGATTCTTCAAGAGATTGAAAAATCTTGAGAGTTTATGTACTACTAGCGGACGCCCGCGACTTCGTCCGCGTGGACACAACATTTCTATATTACACGTATCTCCCTTGTTCTCGAATCTCCATATCTATTGTTGAAAATCGCATCAAAATCCGTTGCGTAGTCTAAAAAATCTAAACGTACAAATGCGAAAAGCGAATATCTTTTATATACATGAAAATTGTCCGCTATTAACAGTGGTATTTATAGACGTTGTAGGGGCACCCCCAGGGATCATTCACCCGCTGAGTGTAAAATTCTCAAACAGAGATTAAATTCGTCACTCAGCGGCTGAGTGATCCCCTGGGTGTGCCCCTACAACTTCTATGAATTCCACTGTAAGACTGCCGATAGAAGTTAAAACTTAGAACTACATTTATACTGCTACCAGTATAAGCACGAGACATAATCCATCCAAAAGTGCCATCCATGTCGGTGACGCGAACACTAACGGTGGAATTCATAGTCGTAGCAGGGGGCCCCTAAGGGGATTATTCAGCCGCTATGTGTCGAATTCAATCCCTACGCGTTTCATAGACAAAAGAAACCCCTCATTTGACAGGAGCTGGCGGCTGACTGCTGAATTACCGATATTTGTCAGCCAAACCATCCCCTGGCATTTTTTTTTTGTTGTTATTCGTGATTTATTTATTAGAAAGTGGACGTTCGGATCGTTATAAATGAAGTTATAAACAGCGAGTTATATCAGTGCCCAAGATATATATTCGCAATTGCGTAAACCCAGTATAATACTATGGCGATATGGAATGTACGAAAGATTCTCATATTAGGCATAATATGCCTCTGTTTGATGAAGAATTAACACAGAAGACCAAGAGAGGAATACCAATACCGCTAGTATTATACATTCTAGCAGCACTTCGATTATATGAAACGGGATGTTATCAGGTACGTACCTTTGTTCATTATCAATAATTTTTTGTTCATGAAGACGCCGCGCGGTTTCACCCTGTGTGGTTCCCATTTCCGTAAGAATATGGGGATAAAATATAGCCTATAGAGCTCGGGGATAGTGTAGCTTCCCAACAGTGAAAGAATTTTTTAAATTGGTTCAGTAGTTCCAGAGCCTATTTAAAACATACAAACAAACAAATCTTTCCTGTTTCTATTATTTGTAAAGATAAATTAAGAGTAGATATAAAACCAATTAGCCCAGTGGGTATGACCTCTGCCTTTGATTATGATGGTGTAGGTTCCCAACAGTGATAGAATCTTTCAAATCAGTTCAGTAGTTACAGATCCTATTCAAAACAAACAAACAAATTTTTCCTGTTTATAATATTAGTATAGATAAATTAGGAGTAGGTCAAAATCCATATAGCCCAGTAGATATGACCTCTGCCTTCTATTCGGAGGGTGTAGGTTCAAATGCTGTCTGAAACATACACCTCCAAATCATTTCAGTTATGTGCATTTTATGAATTTAAATGTATATTACATGTCTCATACGGTGAAGGAAAAACGTCTCTACATGTGTGAAGTCTGCCAATTCACATTGGGCCAGCGTGGTGGACCTTATCCCTCTCATTCTGAGAGGAGACTCATGCTTAACATACTCATGATGAAGAATTTAATTAGTTTGTTTGTTTGTAATCTAACCTATATAAATGTTAGGTATACCTATCTAGTTTTGATTTAGGAAATATATAACCTGCATAAATGTAACTAACATAATGTTTATTTTCAGACTGTAGGTGCAGTCCATCAAGCATTCTATGAAATAACAGAAATGCCAAAAGTCAAGCTGTATTGATGTCACGCATAGGTATACATATAAACAACCCCGGAGGACCCTATACACAGATTTAAAGAAACCGGCTATCATGGCAGGGAATAGCAGTGATGAGCTCTGAGAATACTGTTTTACCAAGAATACTGAGAATACTTTGGTCCTTGAAAATCTGAGTTTTCAGATCACAGTAATTGGAAGACCCTCATACCTTGAAAAGTCAGCAGCATTTAATATTGAAGTAGTAGGAGTGAGTGCAGTGTATTGTAAGGTGGTCACTCACTCTGAAGTCCATAACAATAGAAAATATATACAAATCTTAATTGAATGAAATTTATTGATTCACATCTTTAATAAAGATAATTATTAAATGTTTACTTCAGCATTTTTCATTTAAGTCTGGCCCTATAAAAATATACAATAATAACAATAAGTTATATGTAAATTATGTATTTATTGTTGTTATTAATTAAACTTTGTATCAAAAGGATATAGGTTTGATTTTAGAATTGCAAAAGTATGTGTGGTTCATTATTATCAGCCCATTACCAGGCCAAGCTTACCTACTAAATACATATATAATATTATGTGATCTAAAGCTTTGTGAAATGCAATTTTACCACTATTCCTAAGGATAAGCTATACTTATATTTATTTACTGCACTTACTATAAATTGTAAAAAAATACAGCATAATAGTACCTACTTGTAATTATTTCAGGTAATTATAGGTGGTTTTGAGTAAAATAAACAAATTTCCTCTGACAATATTTTTTTTATTTCAAGTAGGATTCCACATTACAAAAGTATGAAATATCAAACTACTTATATAGTAAATAGTATGCTTGGGATTTCTCTGCGTGATCGAATCACAAATGAGGAGATCCGCAGACAAACCAAAGTCACTGACATAGGTAGCACAGCGAGTCGTAAAGCTGAAGTGGCAATGGGCAGGCCACATAGTTCGAAGAGCCGATGAAATCGCAGTGCTGGTCGAACCCCCACTAGGTGGACCGAGGTCATCAAGCGGGTTGCAGGGAGCCGCTGGACGCTGGCGGCTCGAGACCGTTGTGTTTGAAAGTCCATGCAAGACGGCTATGTCCAGCAGTGGACGTCCATCGGCTGATAATTTTGATTATGATCATGTTCGTCCACATATCTTCAATATTTTTCTAACAACTCCTTCTTGTGAGAAAGAAACTTTTTGATAAAATTGATCTATTGTACTCTTGAACGAATTAAATTTTACTATGATAAATAAAAACAAAAAGTAAATGAAAATATTAGAAAATAGAAACTCAATTATTTTGTAAAAT
The DNA here is from genome assembly GCF_947172395.1 of Bicyclus anynana. Lineage (NCBI taxonomy): Eukaryota > Metazoa > Arthropoda > Insecta > Lepidoptera > Nymphalidae > Bicyclus > Bicyclus anynana. Next base: position 1,996,883 of record NC_069087.1, on the reverse strand, counting down.
GTCAAAGAATTAACAAAATACGTCTCTCTGTGGTTGTGTCACAGAATTTTCAAAGATCTAATGTAAAATCATAGACAACATTTGCTTGAAACTCCAGTCACCTAGGGGCTCTCCAGTAGTTTGTTTATGAAATGCAATGAAGGATGATTCAATAGTCAGCCCCTGGGTGAATACTGAATATTGGTTTGTGGGGGATTGTTCACTTCACGACTATGAATTCCAGGGTAACTAACGGTGGAATTCATAGTCGTAGCAGGGGGCCCCTAAGGGGATTATTCAGCCGCTATGTGTCGAATTCAATCCCTACGCGTTTCATAGACAAAAGAAACCCCTCATTTGACAGGAGCTGGCGGCTGACTGCTGAATTACCGATATTTGTCAGCCAAACCATCCCCTGGCATTTTTTTTGTTGTTATTCGTGATTTATTTATTAGAAAGTGGACGTTCGGATCGTTATAAATGAAGTTATAAACAGCGAGTTATATCAGTGCCCAAGATATATATTCGCAATTGCGTAAACCCAGTATAATACTATGGCGATATGGAATGTACGAAAGATTCTCATATTAGGCATAATATGCCTCTGTTTGATGAAGAATGAACACAGAAGACCAAGAGAGGAATACCAATACCGCTAGTATTATACATTCTAGCAGCACTTCGATTCTATGAAACGGGATGTTATCAGGTACGTACCTTTGTTCATTATCAATAATTTTTTGTTCATGAAGACGCCGCGCGGTTTCACCCTGTGTGGTTCCCATTTCCGTAAGAATATGGGGATAAAATATAGCCTATAGAGCTCGGGAATAGTGTAGCTTCCCAACAGTGAAAGATTTTTTTAAATTGGTTCAGTAGTTCCAGAGCCTATTCAAAACATACAAACAAACAAATCTTTCCTGTTTCTATTATTAGTAAAGATAAATTAGGAGTAGATATAAAACCAATTAGCCCAGTGGGTATGACCTCTGCCTTTGATTATGATGGTGTAGGTTCCCAACAGTGATAGAATCTTTCAAATCAGTTCAGTAGTTACAGATCCTATTCAAAACAAACAAACAAATTTTTCCTGTTTATAATATTAGTATAGATAAATTAGGAGTAGGTCAAAATCCATATAGCCCAGTAGATATGACCTCTGCCTTCTATTCGGATGGTGTAGGTTCAAATGCTGTCTGAAACATACACCTCCAAATCATTTCAGTTATGTGCATTTTATGAATTTAAATGTATATTACATGTCTCATACGGTGAAGGAAAAACATTGTCTCTACATGTGTGAAGTCTGCCAATTCACATTGGGCCAGCGTGGTGGACCTTATCCCTCTCATTCTGAGAGGAGACTCATGCTTAACATACTCATGATGAAGAATTTAATTAGTTTGTTTGTTTGTAATCTAACCTATATAAATGTTAGGTATACCTATCTAGTTTTGATTTAGGAAATATATAACCTACATAAATGTAACTAACATAATGTTTATTTTCAGACTGTAGGTGCAGTCCATCAAGCATTCTATGAAATAACAGAAATGCCAAAAGTCAAGCTGTATTGATGTCACGCATAGGTATACATATAAACAACCCCGGAGGACCCTATACACAGATTTAAAGAAACCGGCTATCATGGCAGGGAATAGCAGTGATGAGCTCTGAGAATACTGTTTTACCAAGAATACTGAGAATACTTTGGTCCTTGAAAATCTGAGTTTTCAGATCACAGTAATTGGAAGACCCTCATACCTTGAAAAGTCAGCAGCATTTAATATCGAAGTAGTAGGAGTGAGTGCAGTGTATTGTAAGGTGGTCACTCACTCTGAAGTCCATAACAATAGAAAATATATACAAATCTTAATTGAATGAATGATGGAAAATAAAAATTTATTGATTCAAATTTTTAATAAAGATAATTATTAAATGTTTACTTCTGCATTTTTCATTTAAGTCTGGCCCTATAAAAATACACAATAATAACAATAAGTTATATGTAAATTATGTATTTATTGTTGTTATTAATTAAACTTTGTATCAAAAGGATATAGGTTTGATTTTAGAATTGCAATAAGTGTGTGTGGTTCATTATTATCAGCCCATTACCAGGCCAAGCTTACCTACTAAATACATATATAATATTATGTGATCTAAAGCTTTGTGAAATGCAATTTTACCACTATTCCTAAGGAATACACTTATATTTATTTACTGCACTTACTATACATTGTAAAAAAATACAGCATAATAGTACCTACTTGTAATTATTTCAGGTAATTATAGGTGGTTTTGAGTAAAATAATCAAATTTCCTCTGACAATATTTTTTTTATTTCAAGTAGGATTCCACATTACAAAAGTATGAAATATCAAACTACTTATATAGTAAATAGTATGCTTGGGATTTCTCTGCGTGATCGAATCACAAATGAGGAGATCCGCAGACAAACCAAAGTCACTGACATAGGTAGCACAGCGAGTCGTGAAGCTGAAGTGGCAATGGGCAGGCCACATAGTTCGAAGAGCCGATGAAATCGCAGTGTTGGTCGAACCCCCACTAGGTGGACCGAGGGCATCAAGCGGGTTGCAGGGAGCCGCTGGACGCTGGCGGCTCAAGACCGTTGTGTTTGAAAGTCCATGCAAGACGGCTATGTCCAGCAGTGGACGTCCATCGGCTGATAATTTTGATTATGATCATGTTCGTCCACATATCTTCAATATTTTTCTAACAACTCCTTCTTGTGTGAAAGAAACTTTTTGATAAAATTGATCTATTGTACTCTTGAACGAATTAAATTTTACTATGATAAATAAAATCAAAAAGTAAATGAAAATATTAGAAAATAGAAACTCAATTATTTTGTAAAATGTCAAAGAATAAACAAAATACGTCTCTCTGTGGTTGTGTCACAGAATTTTCAAAGATCTAATGTAAAATCATAGACAACATTTGCTTGAAACTCCAGTCACCTAGGGGCTCTCCAGTAGTTTGTTTATGAAATGCAATGAAGGATGATTCAATAGTCAGCCCCTGGGTGAATACTGAATATTGGTTTGTGGGGGATTGTTCACTTCACGACTATGAATTCCAGGGTAAGATTTTCCCTTACCAAGAAAAAGTTCCCAACGCGACTAACGGTGGAATTCATAGTCGTAGTAGGGGGCCCCTAAGGGGATTATTCAGCCGCTATGTGTCGAATTCAACCCCTACGCGTTTCATAGACAAAAGAAACCCCTCATTTGACAGGAGCTGGCGGCTGACTGCTGAATTACCGATATTTGTCAGCCAAACCATCCCCTGGCATTTTTTTTTGTTGTTATTCGTGATTTATTTATTAGAAAGTGGACGATTGGATCGTTATAAGTGAAGTTATAAACAGCGAGTTATATCAGTGCCCAAGATATATATTCGCAATTGCGTAAACCCAGTATAATACTATGGCGATATGGAATGTACGAAAGATTCTCATATTAGGCATAATATGCCTCTGTTTGATGAAGAATGAACACAGAAGACCAAGAGAGGAATACCAATACCGCTAGTATTATACATTCTAGCAGCACTTCGATTCTATGAAACGGGATGTTATCAGGTACGTACCTTTGTTCATTATCAATAATTTTTTGTTCATGAAGACGCCGCGCGGTTTCACCCTGTGTGGTTCCCATTTCCGTAAGAATATGGGGATAAAATATAGCCTATAGAGCTCGGGAATAGTGTAGCTTCCCAACAGTGAAAGAATTTTTGAAATTGGTTCAGTAGTTCCAGAGCCTATTCAAAACATACAAACAAACAAATCTTTCCTGTTTCTATTATTAGTAAAGATAAATTAGGAGTAGATATAAAACCAATTAGCCCAGTGGATATGACCCCTGCCTTTGATTATGATGGTGTAGGTTCCCAACAGTGATAGAATCTTTCAAATCAGTTCAGTAGTTACAGATCCTATTCAAAACAAACAAACAAATTTTTCCTGTTTATAATATTAGTATAGATAAATTAGGAGTAGGTCAAAATCCATATAGCCCAGTTGATATGACCTCTGCCTTCTATTCGGAGGGTGTTGGTTCAAATGCTGTCTGAAACATGCACCTCCAAATCATTTCAGTTATGTGCATTTTATGAATTTAAATGTATATCACATTTCTCATACGGTGAAGGAAAACCATTGTCTCTACATGTGTGAAGTCTGCCAATTCACATTGGGCCAGAGTGGTGGACCTTATCCCTCTCATTCTGAGAGGAGACTCATGCTTAACATACTCATGATGAAGAATTTAATTAGTTTGTTTGTAATCTAACCTATATAAATGTTAGGTATACCTATCTAGTTTTGATTTAGGAAATATACCTATAACCTACATAAATGTAACTAACATAATGTTTATTTTCAGACTGTATGTGCATTCCATCAAGCATTCTATGAAATAACAGAAATGCCACAAGTCAAGCTGTATTGATGGCACGCATAGGTATACATATAAACAACCCCGGAGGACCCTATGCACAGATTTAAAGAAACCGGCTATCATGGCAAGGAATAGCAGTGATGAGCTCTGAGAATATTGTTTTACCAAGAATACTGAGAATACTTTGGTCCTTGAAAATCCGAGTTTTCAGATCACAGTAATTGGAAGACCCACATACCTTGAAAAGTCAGCAGCATTTAATATAGAGGTAGTAGGAGTGAGTGCAGTATGTTGTAAGGTGGTCACTCACACTGAAGTCCAAAACAATAGAAAATGAAATCTTAATTGAATGAAATTTATTGATTCACATCTTTAATAAAGATAATTATTAAATGTTTACTTCTGCATTTTTCATTTAAGTCTGGCCCTATAAAAATATACAATAATAACAATAAGTTATATGTAAATTATGTATTTATTGTTGTTATTAATTAAACTTTGTATTAAAAGGATATAGGTTTGATTTTAGAATTGCAATAAGTACTGTGTGGTTCATTATTATCAGCCCATTACCGGGCCAAGCCTACCTCCTAAATATATAATATTATGTGATCTAAAGCTTTGTGAAATGCAATTTTACCACTATTCCTAAGGATAAGCTACACTTATATTTATTTACTGCACTTACTATAAATTGTAAGAAAATACAGCATAATAGTACCTACTTGTAATTATTTCAGGTAATTATAGGTGGTTTTGAGTAAAATAAACAAATTTCCTCTTACAATATTTTTTTTATTTCAAGTAGGATTCCACATTACAAAAGTATGAAATATCAAACTACTTATATAGTAAATAGTATGCTTGGGATTTCTCTGCGTGATCGTTTCACAAATGAGGAGATCCGCAGACAAACCAAAGTCACTGACATAGGTAGCACAGCGAGTTGTGAAGCTGAAGTGGCAATGGGCAGGCCACATAGTTCGAAGAGCCGATGAAATCGCAGTGTTGGTTGAACCCCCACTAGGTGGACCGAGGGCATCAAGCGGGTTGCAGGGAGCCGCTGGACGCTGGCCCCTCGAGACCGTTGTGTTTGAAAGTCCATGCAAGACGGCTATGTCCAGCAGTGGACGTCCATCGGCTGATAATTTTGTATATGATCATGTTCGTCCACATAACTTCAATATTTTTCTAACAACTCCTTCTTGTGAGAAAGAAACTTTTTGATAAAACTGATCTATTGTGCACTTGAACGAATTAAATTTTACTACGATAAATAAAAACATAAAGTAAATGAAAATATTAGAAACTCAATTATTTTGTAAAATGTCAAAGAATTAACAAAATACGTCTCTCTGTGGTTGTGTCACAGAATTTTCAAAGATCTAATGTAAAATCATAGACAACATTTGCTTGAAACTCCAGTCACCTAGGGGCTCTCCAGTAGTTTGTTTATGAAATGCAATGAAGGATGATTCAATAGTCAGCCCCTGGGTGACTACTGAATATTGGTTTGTGGGGGATTGTTCACTTCACGACTATGAATTCCAGGGTAAATCAGTTTTCATTTCAAAAACGACTTGTCTCCCCTTTCAAAGAACTGTTCCTGTATCATCAATTCATTATCTAATTTCTTACGTCAACAAAATGTATGATTCAATACGACAAAAATCAACAATGTTAATTCAGTAACCACAACAGCAGATGTTTTAGCGTTAGTCTCAGATTAGCGCCGGTCTACCGAGTACCGAGCAGCGAGACCGATTATAGATCTCACGGCTTACGTTCCATACGACACTTTGCAGATAAATGCACGATGAAATTAAATTGCTTTTTGATGATACGAGTTTTCCGTTACTGGTTTTTCAACAAGAAACCCTACTACTAATATTTATTAGAGTACTTCAGTCAGCCCAGTGATAGCCCAGTGGATATGACCTCTGCCTCCGATTCCGGAGGGTGTGGGTTCGAATCCGGTCCGGGGCATGCACCTCCAACTTTTCAGTAGTGTGCATTTTAACATATTAAATATCACGTGTCTCAATCGGTGAAGGAAAACATCGTGAGGAAACCTGCATACCAGAGAATTATCTTAATTCTCTGCGTGTGTGAAGTCTGCCAATCCGCATTGGACCAGCGTGGTGGACTAATGGCCTTGGTCCTCTCATTCTGAGAGGAGACTCGAGCTCAGCAGTGAGCCGAATATGGGTTGATGACTTCAGTCAGTCCACCTTGCAGAAACACTGCGGTTTCCAGAGCGAAGTGACCATATACCTCAATAGCTCAAAGGTAAGAGCGGTTGGACTCATCACTCCTCATGGTTGGAGGGATGGTGGTTCGATCCCCGTTGGTCTATTGTCGTACCCACTCCTAGCACAGTCTTTCCCCACTAATTGGAGGGGAATGGGAATATTGGTCATATTATAAAAAAAATGGCCCTAAGACCTTAACCTCCACCAGTTCTTTGAACTTCATGCCCTGCCCGTTGCTTTACTAATTAAGTAAATATCTCAATTAAATGACATAACAAAAGTCAAACGATCAAAGACATGGGCCTGTAGCCATGTGGCATGCCGATTCTCTTTCTACAAACGCTAACGCTTCGAAAACTAACAAAAGTATGGGAATTACAGATCCGTTCGACAACTTGATACCGATTCCGATACCGATACCGGTTCCGATCGACAACATGTCGATAGGAAATGTGAATCCCATACATTTTTTAATTTTCGAAGCGTTAGCGTTCGTAGAAAGAGAATCGACGTGCCACATGTGAGGCTATGCTCACACAGTAACACACATACACACACCTTTTGTGTTCGAAAGTAATTTCCGTAATGTTGCATGATCTGACTTTGTATGGAAGACTGCCAAATCCTTTCGTTGTTAATTATTCACGTATAAAATATGTATACTACCTACTTTCGGTTACACACTGATTTTATCAGACCGGAGATACGATATGCAAGTCAAAATGCTGATTGAGTAACCGGTAAGCTAATCAACTAGACACTAATTACATAAGTTATATTAATGTAACTTAATTGAAATGTTTGTTCAATCTTGAGTGATTAATTTTTTTCTAAGGGACCACGCACACACACAACCCTCTATTATATTGTCAATATAGTAGGGTAAAGCTAGCCACACACGATCAAAACCGTCTAGTTTCCAGCGCGCTAACCTAACCATCTCCCTAAGCGCGCTGCAAGTTGAACGGTAAACTTGTTCGTATATGGCTGTCTTAAGGTTTTACTGCAATATTACTTGCGAAGGCAAGACTTTTTTTAGACAACCTTACTGGATGGACATTATATTGGCAATAATATTGTCAATTTAGTAAAGGTTGCCTAAATTCGTACCACGACGTAGGTAAGTCGTTTTCTGGCAATACGACATTATTATAGCTTTACCTTACTATAATAACCTCACAATATTCTTAGCAATTTAAAAACATCTAAGAGACACTATATAGTCAAAGCTGAGAGTACTGGCAATTCTGTTTATCTATGCTATCTATCAGTTTCATAAAACAGTAGCAAATAATGCAGTTTCTTAAAAACTAATTCCTAAACTAAACAATCGCATCGTGATAACAGATCGCACCGAACTAATCAAACGATCACTAACTCGGCCAAGGCTGTATTGGTGAGAAAACATAAATTTGCACTTGCCTATTGCTAATTTTGAACATGCAATCCTTTAGGCGACGCGACGTCCATCCGAGCGTAGATCGAAGGTACGAGTTTATGTAATTGCTTTACTTTTATTACCATAAATATTATATTATTATGTAAAACTCTTTTCCTTGGTTTATAAGATGAATCTAGGTGACGTTTATACAGTACAGCAATCAGCAATATCGAAAGCAAATATTTACGCAAAAGCACAGGAGATTTTGATTAGGGGTATTTAAAAAAAAAAGAATATTTGCCATATTATCTTAATAAAATACGAGTATGACCAATAAGTAGTATTTTCTTGTGTTAGGATTGGGTACGACCTTTCGGTGTAAGTGCAACCCTCAAATTCATAAATAGATGTATCTTTAAATCCTACTGCATACTTAATTATTCTAGTTTGGCACCCGTTTTAATCTATTAAAGAGGTAAAGTTTGTGAGGTTGTAGACTGTAATCTTTGGAACTACTGAATCGATTTTAAAAATTCTTTTATCAACAGAAAGCTACGTTATTTGCGAGTGTCATAGGCTGTATTTTAACTCCGTATTTAATCCTGAAACTACACGGGAGAAACTTCGGGGAATCGGCTACTATATAATGTAGACATAAGTTTGTTATCAGCAACGTGATACACAATTCTTACACTTATTATGTGCTCAGATAACTACACTACACGATAACGTAACAAACAGAACCATTGTAGAGATCTGTTATCGCTGCCTTGTGTTTTCATATTATTTTCAGCTATCGACAAACATCCGCGAAACGTATCCTGCAAACAGCGATAGCGTATTGGCGAATGACCTAAATGCATATAGGAACTTAGTAATTACATGATATGACATCAGATCCAGGCATGATATTATAATAATTGACTGCCATCCTATTTATTTATTCTTACGAACTAAAGTTGATATTTTCAGGATAACTTGATTGAAAGATGAACATAGAAACACATGGTCATTACCGACTTTTCTACTGGGCTTTTGAAGCCTGTGTTCTTGTACCTAAATTGCATTGATATATCTAAGTTTAGGTTGCTAATTGCCGCAAAAAACCAACGAATCCAAGCGAAATATGATGATACTTTGGAATTATACGCATTGTTTCTTGGTTTCGCCAGTTTTTCATGGTCCAACATCAAGTTGGTACACAGTTTTTGCTCTTTCCGTCTCTATCTTGGTATTCTACCTATATCTAATCTACAGTTAATTCGCATTGAACCCAATTGTAAACAATATATCCTCCTCTATAGAAGCCAACTAAACAGATTAACAAATAACATACGCAACGCTATTCGCACGTATTGAAAACGAAGTAGCAAATAAATATTCTGCTATTGACCCTGCGAATCGCATTATAGTTAAACCTGTACAATTCACTTAAGTAGATACATATATGTCGCTTGATTTATTATAACAGACATATACGAGAATAATTTAATGTATCAACACATTTGGCGTGTAATTTTTTTTTTGTGCTTTATTCTTCTACCATAATTGTTACCTTAATAATTTATCTTTTTACTCGAAATTCAAACAAACATTAATTAATGACCTACGTAAACGTATCACTAAATTGCAGAAGGTAGCGAACATTTAATTTAATAACTTTATCTCTTTATTTATTCGACTGAAAAATGTAAACTCTAAATACCAAAGTAATATATTTATACTCTTCCCCCCCATATTCATACATGATTAAAAGTAAATTTTCTTCAAAGTAAAGTGGACCCTATGTATTACGCGGTATTACTGTTTAAAGTTCAGTGTTGGAATCCTAATCCATGTTTATAAATAAACTAAGGAAATTCTAGTCGGACTAGAATGTTTTTTTAACGAACTGATAAAATTAAAAACTAAAATATCATAGCTTTTTAAACAGTAATAAATATTCAAGGTCATATTGGAAATAACTTAAGCAGATAAGCCCATGTCTCCAATGGCCTCTCTTAAATCATATCAGCCGATGGACGTCCACTGCAGGACATGGGCCTTTTGTAGGGACTTCCAAACATCACGATACTGAGCCGCCTGCATCCAGCGAATCCCTGCGACTCGCTTGATGTCGTCAGTCCACCTGGTGGGGGTTCGGCCCTCTTAAATGAAGCCAGCTAAATATTCTCCAATCCTTGCTTCTAGAGATTAAAACGGATACATAGTGATCTTCGTAACTATAAACATCAAGTATAATGCAAAGAAATTAAATATCACGTGTCTCAATCGGTGAAGGAAAACATCGTGAGGAAACCTGCATACCAGAGAATATGTGAAGTCTGCCAATCCGCATTGGGCCAGCGTGGTGGACTACTGGCCTAACCCCTCTCATTCTGAGAGGAGACTCGAGCTCAGCAGTGAGCCGAATATGGGTTGATGCCGTATAATGCAAAGACAAGAGAGGTCTCTCAAGTGATCATCGCTCGCAATGGTGCATTAAATTGGTTGCGCCTGCGCCGGACGTCGGCATCGCAATGTAGATGAGTTGCTAAACCTGCAAATTACTGTAGATGCGCCAAACTATGCAAACAATCATTAGGTAACTCACATATCTACCCATTAGGTACAAATTTTTTTCTTGGCATTCAAAATCTATTTATCAAATTGACCATTCTAAGCCTACGTAGATGAGTTGTTGAATCTGCAAATTCATTGCAAATTGCAGTCGACTAGATGACGCCGCGCGATTTCACCGTCGTGGTTCCCGTTCCTGTAGGAGTGCGGGGATTAAATATAGCCTATAGCCATCCTCGATAAGTGGGCTATCTAACACTGAAAGAATTTTTCAAACCGGACCAGTGGTTCCTGAGATTACCGCGTTCAAACAAACGAAAACTCTTTAGCTTTCCAATATTAGTACAGATGCGTTTTAGGTTATACTCTCACATTCTTACCCGTTAACTTGATTAAGTTGTATTAAACATTCAAAATCAATTTATCAAAATGACCGTTATATTATTCCTTAAATATGTTATGCCTACAAGAAATTATGTATTGTAATTATTGTATAATTTTCACATAATAATAATCTGAAATTGAGTTTACATTTGAATTTCGCATAGAAAGTAATCACTGATTATGTACACGTAAATGCCTACTGCCGCCATTAGCATAGTAGTTGGAAGTTGGAACGCCTTTAAAGTTATTAATTTCTTAATAATTAATATAAAGAAGACTGTGAAAGATGAATAATAGGTGAATTCAAGGTGTATAATAATATCGATCGACGTTCAAATAATAACATCTTCTAAAACTATTAATCAAATGGTACATAATTATACGAGTTTTTTGAAAAAATTCAACACAATTCATCAAATTGTGTGGCTACAATAAATCATCCTCTTTGCGAATTTAGCCCTTTTTAACCGACTTCCAAAAAGGAGGAGGTTCTACGTTCGGCTGTATGTATGTTTTTTTTTTTTTTTTTTTTTTTTTTTTTTTTTTTTTTTTTTTTTTTTATGTATGTCCAGCGATAATTCCGTCAATTATGGACCGATTTTAAAATTTCTTTTTTTGTTTTGTAGGGTTTACTTTCAGGGTGGTCCCATTTTTTTCATGTCAGGATCTGGTGATGGCATCCTGGAGAAATTGAGGGGAACTTTCGAAAGTTGTAGAGACGGCTAGTACGTTTGTTAGTGTTTCCATAAGGTATTTTAAACCACTATAACTTTATGAAGGTTTGGAGTTGGTCTGATGATGGAGCCGAAACACAGACGATGGATCTCGTCAAGGATTATCAGCAGTCACCTTTTGTTTGGGCTTGATTAATTTGTATTGATGAGTACTTTCCACCTATATGGGTTGTGACTGTATTAATTGTCTGGTGATGAAGACGAGGGACAGTGAAGAGAACTCCTCGACGGTTCACAGTAGCTACCTTGTGTTTGGACTTGATAAATTTGTATTGATGAGAACTTTCCACCTAGATGGATTGTGACTGTATTAAGGGTCTGATGATGAAGACGAGGGACAGTGAAGAGAACTCCTCGATGGTTCACAGTAGCTACCTTGTGTTTGGACTTGATGAATTTGTATTGATGAGAACTTTCCACCTAGATGGATTGCGACTGTATTAAGGGTCTGGTGATTAAGACGAAGCACAGTGAAGAGAACTCCTCGACGGCTCACAGTAGCTACCTTGTGTTTGGACTTGATAATTTTGTATTGATAAGAACTTTCCACTTAGATAGGTTGTAACTGTACACACGCAGTGCTGTGCTAACACTAAAAATAAAAAAATAAAAATTTTAATAAAAAAAATTCAACCGACTTCCAACTCAAAAAATAACTTTAACTAAAAAGCAAAAAATAACATCCTACTATGTGCTACCTTCTGATCAGTTTGAAGGCGGTGCCAAGCCAGTGATGTTTTAATTCAAGCCGTTTAAATTGCACAATTTCTGTGGTTCTTTCAGAAACGGCTTTAATTAAAACATGACACTGGATTGGCACCGCCTTCAAACTGATCAGAAGGTAGCACATAGTAGGATGTTATTTTTTGCTTTTTAGTTAAAGTTATTTTTTGAGTTGGAAGTCGGTTGAATTTTTTTTATTAAAATTTTTATAGTTCTTCGTGGAAAGTCCGCCATCTATTTATAAGTCGCAAACAATTAACTGTAATCTGTCGCGTCTGCCTAATGAGCTAAATTAGTCTTTGTTATCTTCGCTTGTGGGTTAACGACCACGGAGTTTGTTTGTACTAATACTCTGAGATGTCGATATGTTGATTGATCTTATAAACTTCCGGTTAAGTTTCATTATTATGATTCACATTTAAGCTTAAGCGCTTTACTTAGATGATTATGAAGATGTATTTCCAGAAATTCGTCGATTCAAATTCGACAATTAAAATCATTTATCGATTTTGTTGTCAAGAATAACTGTGAGTTAAAGAGATTGGCGTGAAAACGTGTATAGTTGAAATTGTGTCAAACTTTTTTCTCCGTTTATGTTATTATTAAATTTTTCCCCTTTTACGTTGAAATTAAGCACTTATTCGAGTACACTGTAAACACACGGTTTACCTGTATCATTTCACTTAGTTTGTAGATGACCTAACTGTTTTCAAAAGTTACATTGCAGTTTATTGTTTCGATACTTTTAATTTGCTTTTAAGCTAGAATGTGTTACTATATAGGTCGTTTCACCACCTTTTATTAAGTAAGTAAATTCAATTACTCCAAACGTAGATTTTGTAATTTCCTTACTTTATATCAAATTACAAAAACAAAATTTAATGTAAATAACTTATCCAACAGTTGTCAAAAGGTGGTGAGATTGCACTTTCAAAACCAGCGTCAAAATTGATCATATCTCTATCAATATAAACAGACCCTTTGAAAAATTCATACTTCAGAAGTTCCTTAATCATTGTAAGTTGAACTTCGTACAATGATTCACGTTCAATGGGACCAAGTTTGTTTTTTTGTACCGCTCCTGGCACCTCCTAGCACGACGTGCGCGCGATCACAACCTCGATAACAAACGGTCTAGTATTTTTGGACCGCATGAGCATACTAATTTTATTATGGCAGTACAAAAAATGAGATCTAGGAAAATAAACAAAACGCTTGTTAAGAGATTTAGTGAAATTATGGGATTATCCAGGACCAAGGTACAATAGACTGTAGAGTCGTATTTACTATGTTATCATACTAAGAATATTTTTAACAAAGTAAATGCTAATGGGGAATCCTAGATAATGCAAGAATATCTTTATCTAGGATATATTCCCTATTAGCATTTATTTTTTTATTTTTATTTACAAGTTAGCAATTGACTACAATCTCACCTGATGGTAAATGATGATGCAATCTTAGATGGAAGCGGGGTAACTTGTTAGTAGAAGGATAAAAATCCACACCCCTTTCGGTTTCTACACGACATCGCACCGAAAAGCTAAATCGCTTGGCGAAACACGTGATCTCAGTTTGATTGATTACGTTTTGGCTTCATTCATCTAGATCAGAGAAAAAGTTCCTCTATAGTAATTATATGGAAGCAAAACTTTTATTCAAGACGCTCTTCGCATTGATATTGAATCCGAATAGAAATAAATCATATTGGAAAGCTTCTGCTATGGAAAGTGATTGCCATCAGACAGCTGCAAATGATAGTTGAAAGGTGGTAATTAATATGATGTGTCCAAAAATAGTGACGTTTCTCACGGTAAGCCCGTGACTAACAAAACATATAGTAGACTTACACTCGTCTCATGTTAACGATAAATATGTTATGAATAAAAAACGAAATGATCTTGAAAATGATATCCCGAACAACGAACTTCATTAAAATAATCGTTAAAGCATAGACGAATTTGTGCTTCTTCTACTAGAGTATGAATTGTATCAATTACTTGCGAGTTGTGCAGTTAAGTTGAATTTTTAGATTGTTACTTAATTTGCAGTCTAAAGTTAATTGTGACTTCAATTCTTCGAATAGCTTTTATCTGTCGCTTGTCTGCGCATCTTTCCTTTGTAAGTTTGTACCAAAGCAGCCGAACGGACGGCGGAGGCGTCTACGTACCGTACGGACCGTACGGTACGTAGACGCCTTAAGAATCGTAAATCGATCACTTCGAAAATGTCCTTGCGCGTCGAAAGCTAATGTTTAGAATTGTTGTGCAAGACACACTAGTGAAACACGTTTTAGGAATAATGATACGCACATAAGTTAGCAGGTTGTCATGTTGATGTTTTAATTGAACTTTCCTTCGATTCCTTTCCAATTTATTAATTAGATGAAAGGGAAGAAAATGCGACTTTCTTCATTGTTGTAGCATCGTCTAGGACTCGCTAAAAAGGTGGTGATTGATTTGCTGCTGTCGCAAAAGCATGGTGCATTATCAATTACCGCATCCGATACATCAATAAAATTATGTTTATAGGGTATCATATAATTTTTATTTAAATTTATTATTGAATATCTAAAGGTGACTGCTAGACATTGTGCTACATTAGTAACAATTATTTTAAACGGTGGTACTCATTCCATTATTTACGTAAAGTTATATAATTTTTATTAGCCCTTTGTTATTATCTAGCAATCAATTGGAGCTTTAAACATATTGATATGATTGAGTAAAATTTCACTTTTTGTTTCAATAATCATGATATTTAACTCAAGTTGCTATTTCACTTTTCAAATTAATTGTCCATTTCATTTCGTAGAATCATCATTGGAAAATCTGTTTATTGTGTGTTCAAATTGTGTATAAGCTTAAGTGCTTTATGTTCTATGTTGTGCACAGCCCTGATTGGAACCAAGTCAACAAACCTTGAGGTGTTTAACCGCATAATGTTTTTCGCGAGCACGTCTCAAACAACATGTTTGCCATAAAACCATTGAGGCCTCGGGAGTCGAGGCTCGAAGCTTCTCTAGGCTGACTGTTGAAGATAGAATTAATTTTATGTGAAACCTAAGACTTATTGGAAAATTATGTAAATCGTTTTGCCACCTTCTTAAACCAGTTTCACTTATGAAAGCTTTTATATTATATGCAATTAAAATCATAAATCTCTTTAAAACTTCTGTTTAACTAGCATTTACACATAGAAAGATCGTATCTGTTTTTCTACATTTTAATCCTAAATAGTGTTTAAATAGAAAACGTCAAAATGTGTGAACTTGATGTTAGGCTTGGGTGTTAGGTTTTTATTTTCGTTACGGAATTTCTTGATTCAGTCCACGCGAGAAAAGCCATGCAATAGCTTAAAAATACTATCATTTCAGAATTTCTGTAACTATACATTGTGTAGAACATAATTATCAAGAATCTGAGTTCGCTTAAAAATAGAAAATATTAGCGTCTTAAGATTAGAGAATCTAAGATTCGCTTTTGTTTATGTCTCATCATTTACAACAGTGTTCAAGAGTTTTTCCTTCATTCATATATCTTCCGTCAGTAAGCAAATGCTGTTACACAAATGTTATTGATGCGCTTTTTATAAACACCAATACCTACTCTTCCTCTTTACCATATTTAGGTATCGTGCAGAAGGAAGTTATGCGACCTCCTTACGAGGAAAGAACCTCTATAACCGATTAGATTTCCATTGTTGCGACGAAAGATATTGGCAGGTGTCCAATATATTATACTGGTAAACTTTAAAAAAGTAAAAACCGTAAGCAACTTAAATGCATTCAAGAAAAAACGTGAAATGTTAGCACAAATTTAAAATGAATATGGAATAGAAGCGCAAAGAAGAAGTCTATCATCAACCCTTGGCATGCAAAGAGGCTTATGTCCAGCAGTGAACGCCTATCTGTGATGATGATGATGAATTCAGTCATCCAGATCCGACAAAATACCATCTGCTGGCTTACCATTGATTGATGCATTATTATTCTGGTGGCTCCTATTTCTGAATAATGATTACCTCACTAAAGCCGCAGCAGTTTTCCTTTATCATATACTATGAAGTACGATAGAACTGATGCTAATTCCATAGTTGCGATGACGTCAATTACCGTAAATGCATTTTAATCTACTTTTAAGCCAAAAGGAAGGCTAGTAATTTATTATGTACCTACCTATATTTGTTTTTACGTGTATACCATCCTAGTGTATAAAGCTAGTTTTAGCGCCTACTGAGGTATAGGCGTAGAGAGTCATCCCCGGACGAGCTCTGTTACAAAGAGCTCTACTTCATCATCATATCAGCCATTAAGCGTCATGTTCATGTGTCTGTTCACGAGCTGTGATAACCCATTGTATATCACCTCTGAGTTCGATTTTGAGGGCGTGCAATGCACCTCTAACTTTTTAATTATGTGCATTTTAAGAAATTTAATATCACGCGCCTCAAACGTTGAGGGAAAAACATCGTAAGGAAACCTGCATACCATGAGAATTTTCTCAATATTCTACGCGCGTGAAGTCTGCCAATTCGCATTAGGCCAGCGTGATGGACTATTAGCAAAACCCCTCTCATTCTGAGAGGAGAGTCGTGCTTAACACCGAATATGGGCTATTAATGATGATGACCTGTCAAACCAGAACAAAACAATGGTGCTTGCAGCCAGAAATAACCGTGGTGATAGTCATTCCTAAAAGAACTATGTCGCAAAGGCCGTAGTGATTCCTCAGTTCGAAATTGAATAGATGTAAAGGATCATACACATTCCAGGCTTAACTATCCATCCTTATCTCTGATAAAAAGACAGGTAAGATTGATACGTTTCATTATTGCGAAGTAGTTCGCCTCGGCCCTCGACCCACGGGTATGTATTTCGCCTTTCTGTATGATATAATAATTTAACCATAACATATATACAGATGTTTCTTGATAACATTAAACCACGCCTTAAACCTCCAGCTACACAGCTATTATAACTAGACCATAAAAAGTATTACATAAGACTAATAGATAATCTGTAATCATACATGCAAGCGACCGCAGTTGATTGAAGTATGTGCTCATTCCATAAATTTAATGACACAGCTATCAATCAATCATTCATTAAAAACGTATTTTTCTCTTGTCACTGTATCGGCTCATTGCTACTTGCAACAATAGACAAGAACAATTTCACATTACACAAGGAAAAGTTAAAATATTTTAAATTTCCTCGATAATTTGTTAAGGAGGTTAATATAGCTCTTTGAATATCGTCCACTTATAATATGGATAACAACCAAGTCTTGGTTAGTCTTATCCAAAAGGCTAACTTTCAATAAGCTAGGTTGTTAAGAATTTGAATTATTCTAGTTCAATTAACAATCAGCCTAGCCATTTAATTGTATGTAGGCTTTTATTAAACACCCTAGTCGTCCAATTAGGTAGCTAGCTGGCTGTGTAGGCATATAACCATATAGACGTATAGATGTTTTTTTGTAAACTATTTGTATCGAAAGGGTTTCACTTCCTCGTTTCCGTATGTAACAACGTCAGCCAGTTCCCAGTGTAATGAG
The DNA here is from genome assembly GCF_947172395.1 of Bicyclus anynana. Taxonomy (NCBI): domain Eukaryota; kingdom Metazoa; phylum Arthropoda; class Insecta; order Lepidoptera; family Nymphalidae; genus Bicyclus; species Bicyclus anynana. Next base: position 1,978,892 of record NC_069087.1, on the reverse strand, counting down.
TCGGTTGCATCACCTATTACATTGTCACCTATTGTAATATCTCATTGTCTCTATACTACCGAAATTAGATAACTATACTCATGTCTTGGGAACATTTCTTCTCGCTTTCCATAAAAAAGTGCTACGTAATTCATCTTTATTGTCTGCTTGTCCGTTTTTGGAAACTTTACGTGTTTTTAATGCGTTGTATTTAACGGACATAAAAATAGGAGGAGCTTCTGAATTCGTCGAAATCTTTTTTAAATCTCTGATTACTCGAAGTCGCCTGAGCAGATTTAGTCATGGTCCAAAATGCACCTAGCCAAATTAATAATAGCATTTATGAAATAATTGCTTAAACACCATATTAACGTAGTAAATAAGTAGGTATGCCTTTGTAACTAGTCATGCCTGAAGTCTACCAGTAGCGGACAACTTGAAGTAAACCACTAAAATGTGTGCAGCAAATATAAACTCCGCGCCGCAAAACAAGTCCCGTAGACGCGGCGCTAATGTTTTATTGCAAAATGTTGCCAACAAAACCATTGTTTATTCTTTATTAGTATTTATTAAATAGATAGATTAGTATCTAAACATATAATATAGAATAAACGAAGTAATTTCTGTACACTAATGATTTTAAACTTATTTCGTGGTTGTTCATTACATTATGAATGTTATTTAATCATTAAAAATCTCGTCTTTTTATCGTGGTATTTACCCGTTTAAATAACATTCATAATTTCTGTACATCCAATATTTTTTGAAAAAGTATGTGTTAAACCTAACACTGAATACAAATCAATGTTTTTTTTTTAATTTTTGTTTGTTTTTCTGTTTGTCCATTCAACATTCATATTACAGATATTTCAACCAACGACTTATATCGTACGTCTACGCTATGTCAACAAAACTTTTTCGCAACCAACTCACTGTTTACCAAGTGTCAATTATAAGGCAACCGGCCATGGTATTATTTAACGCCGCCCCACATAGCATACAAATGTCCAAACTTGGCACTTGGTAGCTGCGACACGCGCACATAAGCTAGTAAACTCTGTTATCCCATTAATATTCGCCTTAACACCTTGCCGGGTTGTGCAAATGGGTTGAGTTGGTAACTTTCTCTTTTAGGCTGTTATGGCAATAGTTCGGTTTATATTGTTATAGGGCACCAAGAAAAGATCTATAGGTACTAGAACACATATTATATTGTATTTTATGTACAGGTTCGTCGTTATCAATCCATATTCGGCTCACTGCTGAGCTCGAGTCTCCTCTCAGAATAAGAGGGATTAGGTATTAGGCCACCATGCTGGCCCAATGCGGATTGGCAGACTTCACACACGCAGAGAATGAAGAAAATTCTTTGGTATGCAGGTTTTCGCACGATGTTTTTCCTTTACCGTTTGAGACACGTGATATTTAATTTCTTAAAATGCCCCAGACCGGATTCGAACCCACACCTTCCGAAATCAGAGGCAGAGGTCATATCCACCTGGGCCATAACTGTTCGGCCAAACTTATTCATTGATAAATATCATGAAGTAGCTTACTAGTGAAGTGCGGAGGGCCAGTTTCAATATCTCGTCGATATCGACAGTCTTACCACTACGGTTATGTATTTTAAAATGCAAGGATAAATGCGTGTGTTACATGGATAATCGGAACTATTTGAATTACTTTGTATGAAAACATTAAAAGTTTTTTTTGGGAAAAAAAAATAGTTATGCAGTGCGGCTCCTTTTAAGTGGACTTGTCAATACCTTGAAGTTATGGGAAATATTCTGCAACACCCTGTATATTTACTTCTATTGTTACACGACGATACCAGAAAGTGGGTTATGGGTATATTTATTTATTTATTTAAGTATATTATTTCTTTGGCACATCTTAAAGCCTAAATGGCTTGTGTAAGTACTACATAAGGCTTTTTAGTTTTGGCCTGTGAGATGTCGTTACATTCGTTTTAATTGTGAAATTGGTAAACAGCGTAGGAAGGTAATTTTTTGTTAAGAAAATCAGATTTTGATAAGCGTATCATCATTATAGTCTGGTAAAGTCCACTTTAAATGATAATTCTATTCCATTAGATTGAGACACCGCCAAATGCAACGGATCAGATTTCCTTATATCAGGTGTTTTGAAAGTAGTAACCTTAGCTGTAGCCGAGCCTGTTTAATATCAGATTACACAAATACCTACAGTCTACTATAATCTGTAATATTATCAAAACATTTATTACTGGAATCACTACGTATATCTATCTATACTACTCATAAAGCATAACGGTCAGTTTTTGAGGAATTTGTAGATTATTTATATCGCACCGAATTTACATTGTAGAAATATTGGGTTATTCATTCACCATTGCTGTCTTAAAAGAATCTGCAACTCCTTAAATTATAGAGCATGCGCTATTATATAGGATTACTTTGTTGATCTAGCAGTGCCATAGGATATTGCTAATTCTAAAAATTACAAACTTACATTCAAATTTTCTTAACTTACAGGAAGCTGAATGAGATCATATCGTCTTTGAGTAAAACTATTTCTCATATTTTCATACTTATCGCCCAAATTATCCAAATAATCATTTTCACTTTGACTTTCAAATCCTTGAACACCAATAAAGAACTTCAAAGTATTTTACGCAGCAACATAATGGATTACTTTGTATACATACGCTAAGCTTTAGATGATCTAATTCTAGCCAAACTTAGGATATCACAGATGAAGTCAGCTAAGGCAAATACCTCTCATGCTCAGAAACCACAAACCATTTTCTTCCGTTCTTTACCTTACAACAGCACCATATCGACTTAGAGTAAAAGCAAATCAAATGTTTTCTTCCTCATTATCGCCTAATTAAATTTCTCGTTTATGCAAATAATCTGAATATCGCCGTCGAAGCCTCCTGCCAGTTGATCGCGACCCGCGCGCAGGCTTAGACGCATCGTCGCACGCGCACTCACACAGCGATAGTTTAGTGCCCATGTGTGTGTTATCAACCCTCTATACTTCACGATAAAGGGATTGATGGCGTTTCGAATTATTGGATTATTTCCCTGGTTTTCTTGGGTAAGTCATAGAAATCTATTATTAAATCTATTCAATGTTATTTTGTCGTCGTGCTTATGCGTTTTCAATCAGGTTCTGCTAGGTCGTCTGTTAGTTCAATTACGTCAATATTTTATTGTTAGATGCTTCGTATTTTTTATTTAACGGCCGTTTCGACTCATGATTATGTATGAAGTGTTCATTTTCTATTTTAAGATAGAGTGGTGTTTTGTGGAATGCATGTTCCGTTGAGCATTGTTGTGGAAACGTCCGCTTTTGAACAATAGCCCTCTCGTTTCCCGGTCGGGTCAAGGGAATGACGTTTGATATTGCCACTAATCCTGTCAATCTGATCTTCAAACCGGTAAATCAAGTTAATAGCGATTTGGTCTAAACCAGAGAACGTAGGAAACGCTAACGCTATCGCTGTCTAAACAGTTATGAAGATAGGTATAATATGAAGCACCTATCTACGTTGTGACGTAGAAACCTATAGGTTATGTACCTAAATTGTTTCTTTACTCTCATTGCTCTCAAACCCAATAGAATAGTAATGGTGAGTAGATTGACTAGGGCCCAGCCCAACCATATCTTGTATTACTGCCATTTTACAGTGTTCTGTGTCTGAACTTCAGATTCTAAAGCTTAGATTTTCGGTAAAATTATGGGCGCATAAGCCAATTGTCTTTATTGGCTTGACAAGAGCTGGGCAGCACATTGTACTGATTGCTGATGATGTTTTAGCTACTTGATATTGTGATAGTTTTCCATTTAAGATCTTTTTTTCATAACAATTAATGTTATAAATAACTTTCTAATACATAATTGAATCATTTGAGGTTTTCGTCTTTTCCTTTATCATTTAAATATAACACAATTTAAACATACATGTTGGTGTTGCCTTACATAAAACACACGGAAAAATAACAGGCTGTAGGAGATCTTACATAAAATATTCCTAAACTAAAAAACTTTAAAGAATTTAAAATTCCTTGTAGAAATGAAATAGAACTAAATCGTATATTTTTTTGCTTTTGCTAAATTCATATTATTCTAAAACTATCAAAAAGTTAAAAGTACATACTTTTAAAAACTACTTATTTTAGTATAGGTTTACTAAAACTAATGATATGCCATATGATATATAAATGATTAATTATTTTAAGAAGCACAAATGAAGTCGTGAGTGAAATTAATGCAGTATTAAATAATGTTTGGCTAATAGATCAGAGTTTACTTAATAGTCGTATTTGCTAATTTCAACATCTATTAAATAATCACATCAAAAAAGTGAAATTTATATTTTGTAATTGAGGATTTTCGTAAAATATCGTGCATTAATTACTGGTGATATAATATAGAGGATGCGGCACTAATTGAGGTGCATTTATTAATAGATAATAAACCTAAATAATACGGAAAGGCTAATATCTAGGTAACTAGTACAAAAATTGTGATCTGAATTTGTATGCACAAAAAAGATTTTTTTATTTTTTTTGTAGAGGATGCAGCAGTTGAGAGTGAAACTAACATGGAAGATTTTCTGTAGGATCTGCGTGACGTTGTTGCTTAAATTTTTTGGTTTTTAGAGGAGAATAGCAAATTAAGTCAGTCACTGATTACAATTTCTAGTAAGCTTCTACCATATCAGCGTTTTAAACCTCGCCATTCCATTCTTTAAGTATCGCAATTTTTGTGCTATATTTCATTTCCTTTCTTTAAATGATGTTGATAATTTGTGTGAGAGTTTACAAGAGGTCTTTCTCTCCCTTTCATGGTTTTGCCACACGATGTGTGTGGGTGTCCTACTTTGCCAACAGTACAAATAGGAGTATCTGCTTTTACATACAGATATTTCATATTTGTAATGTATGTGCGTGTACACATCGCCAAATTCAATAAGAAATGCGATGACTAAATAACGGCATATTTACACAGGTGATTTGTATAAGTGTGTGTACGGTTAAGAAATATAGGCTTCTATGTATTGCAAAACGAGTACCACTTTAGAAAATAGTATTCTCTACATTTTCTTCTGTATTTATATCCCGACGCAAAGAGAGGGGTGTTATATTTTAAGTCTAAAGCGTGTTTTGTAAGTCTGTTTGTGGTATTATATCTCTAAATGAATCAATTGGTTTATCTTAATGTTTATGTTTATGACTTGATACAACTATCTTCAAGATAGAGATTATTCTTAGATATCATTCAAAAAAACTATTTAGTCATCAGAACTATTGTGTTATTAAATTCACTCTCAAAAGTTAAGAGTTTTAAAAAAATGGTATTTTAAATTACCTTCAGGCAATAAATTTTAATTGAAATTACTGAATTCTTTTTTAACTTCCAACACATAAAATGTCAGTCCATCGCTTTCAAACAGATAGATCAGGAATCTGTTCATGGTTTTAAAATAGATAAACCAGGAATCTGTTCATGGCTTTAAAACAGATAGACCAGGAATCCGTTCATGACTTTAAAACGGATAGACCTGCCCCTGCATTCTGTAAAGTAAAAGCGCTGGAACATCGTTCGTTTCCATGGCAACTTCGTTATTAGTGACATTTAAATTTAAACATCCTATAGCCATAAAGTTCGAATTCGAATAAGCGAAAGTGAGAAAGAAAATTGTCGAATGATTCATCGACGAGTGTAAAATAGCAGAATCACACCCTAGGAATCTATTCATAGCTTTAGAACTGATAGATCAAATGGTTGATTATATTTAATAGAAGACTAGTTTTTGGATAAAGACTGGATAAATCAATTCGACCATATTCTCAGCATTTTTCCAGTGATATGAAACAAATTTCTGAAACTTGGAAGGTTTTAATTTTCTATTATTACTGCTGATATTATGTGATGTTGTTTTGAAATAAGTACTACACATTCCTCACAGTTCAAATCTTGACGTAAGCCTATAACTTTGATATTAATCACGTCACAAGTTGTATGATATACATTATCTCGTGAACCTGTGATATCTGCTGCTGATAAGTGTTTCTGTGTTTGTTAAAGACGTGCTTCATTGATTGATACGTTATCAGTATGATATTGGGGTAGTCTAATTATTTGATGGACACGAGGCAAAGGAGAAAACTCCTTTTGATAAACTTGTACTCATGAATAGCAAAGCTTTATGGCAACAAACACGGTTTTATTTATATTAAAAGATCGCTTGAAGCATTAAAACTGCCTTTGCCTATCTAAAATTTCCTTTATTAGTTTCTGGTCTATATTATAATTATCTCCAGCAAAATGTTTCGTTTTTTCTTATATCATCATCATACATCCCTCTAAACCTATAGCACTGATTTTAGAATTCCAGATTAAGAAATTCAAAACTCTACCTTCTGATGTACTTGTATTGTCGGATAGTTATTCTTATGTTTTGTCAAGTTATTCTCAAGTTTTGTCTTTGTCATTTGACTTACAGAAGAAACTGACAAAACTTACTTCATCTGGTCATAGTTGTCGGATAGCCTATATCCGTCGATTATGACAAGATGATACCGGCCCTCATTGTATATATTTTATCTGTATTTATCAATACGCTGATGCTATCGTCTTGAATGCAGATGCGATGTAAAAGTAAAGCTTGCCAACTTATGCATATTTAGTAAACGCGTTTCTGATGCAAATATTTATATAATTCGTGATATCTTTACAGTTCGCTCTTATCTGAAGTGTCACCAATAATGTGATATACTGTTTTAAAATAAATGTTTTGCATATTTTATATTAACAGCACTATCAGAGCGATTTCGCTTATGATACAACAAGCAAATAAAAGATATGAAGTAAAAAAATAGAAAAAAGAGTAAAAATGGTCTACCTCTTTAAACCAATTAACTTTTACCACTAACCAACCAGATTTGTGGTTGTATCTTGTAGATTGGATCTTGGAGAAAAACATTAGTTATCTTTTGCCTTTATTGTCCCGATAATCTCTATAACTACTTTACCAGTTTTAATACTGTTTCATATAAAACTTATCCAAAGAAGACCTGGCTACTAAATATGAGGGAGTGGACTGGCATAAAGACATTCGATGAACCGTCTAGCCATGGACTTCACTTCAAGGAGAAGTTTAGAAAGCTGACCGCCGACTTTCAGTAATAGAGGCACTTAAAGAAAAAGATAAAACTTACATGTAGATTTCCTGAGTTTTACGCGTATTAAGTTTACGCCTGCAACAGGTTAGATCTAAAAGAATCTAAACGAAAAATGCTTAACAGTGCACCGCTGAATTATTAGCATTTTGTGCGAAATCGTTCTCGTAATTCCATCATCAGGCTACGAGCGTGTTTATTGTTCGTCCGCACTGTTCCTAACCTAGCTGTATGTACCGTAGGATTTTAGTTGGTACGCGTCTGACATGTGACATATCCTCCTTCCCCGCCCGTGAAGAAGATATCCTTGAGGATTTCTTAAAAAAACATTTGGTAGGAAAACAAAATCCTACTGCATTACCAGTCATGAAAACCTTTGGTAGGTAGTGTATTTATGTATTGCACGCCACTGGTTTATGCCAGTCACGAGTGAATGGCCCGTGAGTGGTTCCATTGGCCGTAGGGTCTGGCAGCGTGTGTGATACCGCAGTGTCTAGCGAACCTCGGCATTCCTGGCAGCATTCTTTAGTGTTTATTCAAACAAATTCACATTTTTTGCTGACGACAGGTTTATGATCGGTTTCATATTACTTGCAGACTGTTTTCCTAATCCTGTGTTCGCTTGTTATCGTTACTATTTGGTAGCTTTTCTGTAAATTGTTTTATTCTATATTTCTGTTTCGTCTGGCCAACGAATATTCCAGCATTTTGGTATGATGCCGCGTAGAGATTAATTTTCTATAGGTTGAACAAACTTAACTTCTCCCTTTCAACCCACATTCGGCTTACTGCTGAGCTCGAGTCTCCCCTCAAAGTGAGAGGGCCAATTAGTTCACCACGCTGGCCCAATGCGGATTGGCAGACTTCACACATTCTCAGGTATGCAGGTTTCCTCACGATGTTTTGAGACACGTGATATTTAATTTCTTAAAATGCACATACTTACTGAAACTGAAAAGTTAGAGGTGCATGCCCAGAACCAGATTCGAACGTACAACCTCTGGAATCGACGGCAGGGTTCATATACACTAGGTTATCACGGCTTACTTAACTTTTCCTTGACGATTTAGCGGGCTACAATACTGCATTAGGGTGGTAGGTAGGGTGAGATCTCGGTCAATTAATAATATCACAGAATACATATGAACAAGGTAACAAATGGAAAAAAAACAAAAAAATTTAAGTCAAGAATGCTAGAAATAATGACCTTACTGTTTATATGTGTTTAGATATTAAAATATCACAATTACTAAAATACGTCGCTATACACAAATATTATAGTCAATCATAGTAATAAATGGTCTGTGTTTCCAAACTAATAACTCTCATTTACGTATCAGATTGCGATCTCTACATAGTTACCTATTTACATAATTAGCAATCAAAAGAGTTTAAGCAGCTTCATTTGTCTTTGAGCAGTTTCGCTTGCAAACGTTTTCAAGCGGAAGCACGTTCACTTTTGTTGCGAAAATATGTAGTGATGGGATAGCTCGACTACTGTATCGATTTTTCGAATTCTGACTACTTGTTACGCAGCTCGAAGGATTAAAAAAAAATAAGAATTGGTGATATTTGTCGCAGAAGCATTCGTGCTATAAGATTGCATTATATAGTTTAATACTTAGATTACATTTAGGAACGATTCTACATTAAAATTAATTCATGGTAAAATATCGTTATGGTGTTAACGTGCCTAAGACTTGTGAGTTTTCTTCTTTTTTAAACGCATTGCTACATTTCGGTATACTTTTAATTACATAAATTTGGTATCTTTAAAACAAGAATGAATAGGCTCTTTTTTAGACAAATGCATTGGTCCTAAAAGTGTTCAAAGTAAAGAAAACAACACGATCTTAGGGAAGACACCACCTTGACTACGTAAACAAATGTGGGTAGGTAATCTTTCCATAGGTTTAAGAGAGCTTATTGCAAAAATGACCTTATCAGGCGCTATGTTATGATAAACACACTTTCTACTGTTCGAGGAAAGAATTTACCTGATAGGGTATCGATTAATCGTAACAAATACCGGAAACTTGAGAGGCACATCACTGTTTTGATCAATGATAACATGCGCGCGCGCAGATAACATCTAAACGTGCGTGTAGTCGATGTACCAATGTAATTTGCTATTTACTACATGTTTTCTATATAGATTGTTTGATTTATCAAAAGAATTTCTTAGTAGTAGCTTACGCCAGCCGCCGCCTACCTCACGATCTTGAATTCTGGAGCCACTGGATGCAAGCGGCTCAAGATATCTCAGAAGAGATGCTTCTGCTTTTGTCTTCGGGCCGCATCAGGCTATGCTTTTTCGCCACAATCTCCCGGTGACGCTGACTGAGGACTCATTACATAACGACCCACAATGATTCCAAGACAACACAACACAAACACAAGCTTCACAGCGTTTTCGCCAGCGCAAACGTGGTCCCGATATCTGACGTCACCCGGACGTGGGCTTTTAACTCACGATCACGCCAAAACACCCTTCCAGAACGGCCCTCCAAGCCAAGGTCCGAGTCCCAGAGAAAACGCCCTTATAAAGTCGTTCCGTCTTTCTGCTTTCGCCTTCGGGCCCCATCAAGGTTGCTTCTGCGCTCGCCCATATCCCCCGGTGACGCCGCAGAGGTGCCATTAAGAGCCTACGGCACTTACAGAGAAATTAATCACAGAAACAGAGGCTCAAGGTGATGGTGGTCCTTACTAGAGGCCTGACCAGCAGCGGTCGTGCATCATCTGATAAAGCTGATGGTGATATCATATTTATTGATACGTGTACTATTCACTAAGGCTTAGAAAACTAAAAGATAAATGGATACTTACTGTAAAGAATGATTCATTAATTCTTTCACAGTTAATTATTGTAATACGAACCTTACATCCACGTATAGAGTAGGTAATAGTAAAAATATTATCATTAGCTATGTTTGATAGGTTTTTGTTGTGACATAGAGGCGTGACTCATACAAATAGCTTAAAGCAGATTTGTAGGTCAATGTGCAAAGTCGAAATCTATTCATGACTTGCGGACACCCGCGACTTCACTAGTCTCGCGGGATACACTGATTTTTTCTGGACAAAAAGTAGCCTAAATGCTCTATAACCTCCTCTATCTTTCAGCGAAATTTCCGTTTGGCCGTTCCAACGATTAGCCCGGACAAACAGAAAGATAGGCAGACAGACAAAAATTTCTAAAATGCTCGTTTGTGGTTTGGTGTAAAGAACTAAGCGTAAGTAGTTATCTTGAAGTCACAGACAGACCCTTCATTTTTTTTGACAGTTTTATTTGTATGTATTTATGATGATATATGTTGGCCTTTTGCTAAAACATATTATATAGTTCTCTTAAAAAATCTTTACCGGTGTTTTTCGAAGCGATTCCGCGCATTGGAGCGGAAGGACATAAGAGGAGAGGAAGGCCAAAGAAGAGATGGCTGGAGTGTGTAAAAGAGGGCATGTGTGTAAAGGGAGTGGAGGATGAGTTGACGAGTAATAGAGACGAATGGAAAAGATTACCATATTTTTCCGACTCCATTTAAGTGGAATAAAGGAAAGGAATTGATGGTGCCACGCAATGGAGCACCAAGGTGGATCTAAGCTTGATATCCCCACCTAATTCCTATAAGATAGGAGGCTTGGCTATTTAGAGCCATTAAAATAGACTAATAATGATAAAACATCCCACGTGCAATGACTAATCGGGATGTGTGCGTAACTGCGCTTATCTGTTACAAACACACAGCCTCCTGTTTTATAATTTGCGATTAACTTCCGTGAAACAAAACATTGTGCGTACAAAGTTGAGATAGATCGAATAAAATGTACGTTATTTGTTTTACCGATATAACTTTAAACGGCATAACATTAGTTTGGAAAACGGTGCCGTCTGCTGCGTAGTTAATTGTAACGATGAAGGTTTTATGCTACATCGTTGGCTATATCCTAACATTTTTTTTAAGTTTTTTTTTAAATTATTAGCTACTAGCCACGCCCGCACGTCCAGCTTTTCAGTTGTGTGCATTTTAAGAAATTAAACATCAAGTGTCTCAAACGGTGAAAGAAAAATTTACTCTGCGTGTGTAAAGTCTGCCAAACCGCATTGGGTCAGCGTGGTGGACTATTGGCTTAACCCCTCTAATCCTGAAAAGAGACTCGAGCTCAGCAATGAGCGGTTAATAACGAAGGACGCCCGCGACTACCGTTCGCGTTCTTTGTTTTTTTTACAAATTCCGCGGTAATCACAGAATTGTGGGTTAAAAAGTAGCTTATTTTCTGGCCTAAGGTCTTTGTACGATATTAAATCCAAATTTTTGGGTTTTAAATCATAAGACCATTTGTATTATTAAAGACACTAATGTACATATACTTAGTTAAAGACAAAACTCACCAACAAACCTCTTGTTTATTAACCCCCGACGCAAAAAGAGGGGTGTTATAAGTTTAATGTGTCTGTCTGTCTGTCAGTCTGTCTGTGGACCATAGCTCCCGATCTGATGAAACGATTTAAATTTACTTTATTTTATAAGAAAGGTGACTTATGTTCGAGTGTTCTTACACATGATTGATGAAAATCTGTTGAGCCGTTTATGAGTTGTGGGGGTAAAAGTGGGGAAGAATAACCGAATGTCTGCAAATATACTTGAGTTGGGTCTCAAATGAAAGGGCACTGAAAGATTGATTGATGATTGAACACTCGATTTAGATGGCGTTCGAGGTTTTTTCAAAATTTTCAATTTTATGTTATTTCTCTTCTATAGATATATCGTTGATGGTATGTTAGGCTGGAATAGATTGACTATTCAGACTTCGATTCAATTCAATTCAATTCAATTTATTTATTTGCAATTGTACAGTTACATTAGCTGGTATACAATAAATGTTGAAATAGGTACATTATACAATTCGCCATATACTGGCATGCAATTTTCTTAAAACACTATCTAAAAATCACTAGTCAAAATAAATACAATATTAAATTAGTTTTTTACAATATCATATGCGCACTATTCTCTTTTTCTCTAAAGTGTCAATCAAATCATTCAACGTCAACAACCAACGTCAAAGTTTATTAAAAAATGTCAATTAAATAATCTTTAATAGAATAATAACATTTCTTCAGCAAAAATTCTTTGATCTTATTCTTAAATCCGGCAGCACTCAAGTTTCTGTCGGCTAACTCTGGAGGCACGTCGAACGGGAAATACACTGACGGAAACACACAAACTGATAAAAAGTAATTAATGTAATGTATTGTTGTGCTATTGATTGCAAGTGGCGTGTTGGTGTGTTTCTCGCAGGGAAGTGCAACCCATTGTTGTGACTTGCATTGTTGCTGTTACAGCGAAAGTCGTTATGAATATAATCGACTGTGCACATTTGCACACTTTAGGCACCACAATTAATATAACATTAATCCATTCCTTTTACGTTATGTATTTAACAACTAGCGGTCTCTCGCGACTTCGCGTAAAATACAGGTTTTCACGAATCGGGGAACCCTACATTTTTTCGGGTTAAAAAATATTTGGTACTCGATAACCTCCTCTATCTACCGGTGAATGTACTATAGACATACTACATATCCTGTTAAAATTAGTTCACCCATTCTAGAGATTAACCCAAACTGACAAACAGATGAATGAATAGGCATCTTCTAGGGAAGCTTGTCCCATCTGATACCGTATCTACACGTACAACTAGGTAAGATTATGGTTAAACGGAATACAAAATGACTGTTTTCCGTCAAAACATCTCACAATTTGTAGGTTTCTTCTTTCAGAAATTCAAATCTACCCGCATTTTTTTTTTAAGTTTTCCATCTGGTTTATTTTTTGGAAACCTATTATACTCATAATATTTGTAAGAATACGACTATTATAATATTTGTAAGAATAAAACAGCTACTGTATATAGTTTCAGTGGTAATTGTACAGCACAAAGAAATAAACTGTTTGACGTAATAGCATGTGAAATGTATTCACTTACTTATGGACTTATTGTGTCATTGTTGCAGATCCCCGCCACATCGCTCCCGCATATGGTATGCTAGCTTTTCATTTATTAATCTATCTATATAACTGCCTTAATGGTTCAGCTATGGAGAATGAGGTCCAGGGTACGAATACCGGGTCAGGACAGCGAAAAAATACGATATTGAGATTTTTCTTACAAGTCCCCCACCAGGTGGACTGACGATATCAAGCGAGTCGCCGGGATTCGCTGGATGCAGGCGGCTCAGTATCGTGATGTTTGGAAATCGATATAAAATTTCTGTATCCTGCAGTGGACGTTCATCGGCTTACATGATGATGATAAAGAGCCTAAATTTCAGAGAAAAGTAGCGTTTTCGTTATACGCCAATAAAGAAAACTGCGGAGTTTCAAGCGGTTAAGTTTCATAACACTTGGATGTGAAATGATTGCATAACTGACTGACTCGATTGTGATTCATTGATGAACTCTCACTGTGCAGGTGAGTATTGTCGAATTTTCCCCGGCCCGGCAATTAGACAGGTTTGAGCGTAGCTGTTTACTCGAAGACGTTTCTACAAGCAAAGTATGAACCTGTCAAACATGTCTCATTGCATACTACGAAATAAGTTAACAAACATTGTAGTTTTTTCATTTTAATATGTCTTAGGTGACTTCCGCGAGATTTTCGTTCGTAAAAACTTTCCTAATCACTATTTTCTTTCGCCCAAATTTTTTTGACTGTGGAATGGTAACTGACATTACGGGTATTTACTTTTGCATTGATATTAACGAGTCAATCCTATTATCCTACCTGTGTGATGTTGTTACATGTTTCGAGAGTGTTACAGACGGTAGCATGTTTCAATCCTGAAATATCAATTTGGCAATAAAAGAGAAATAGTAGTGGGTACTCGAAAGTCCATTTTTAAAGGTTTATTCCGCGCCACAAAAGAAATAACACGGCTAAAACCTGAACTAAAATTGACAGCGCCTTACACGAATGAGAAAAAGGCCGCCATTACAATGAGCGTCATTATGACATTTGTGCTATGGGACTTGTTTTCTGGTGCGTAATCTTTAGACCCTTAAAATGGAGTTTCGTCAAACATTATAAACTATAAAATCTGTTTACGCAAATTTCACCTAGGTTGATAAACCATGCAACATGTTTTTGATAAACTCTTTCAATATAATTAAACAGAACAGACAGAGTGTAAGCTTGCTCGATCAAAAAGTAAACGTACCGCCAAACGCTTGAAAAACAAATTCTTCCAAGTTTACGCTACTATCTAGACAGCATCGTCACTCAATAACAGGTAAGAATGCAGTGAAATGCTACAAGTAACTTGTTAAAAAAAGAAGGAAGTAAATATATCTAATTAAGTTAGACATTTTGTGACGGCAAAAACCATCACTATCACTCTATCAAGGCCGAGTCTATAGCAAAAACTGACCATAACCATAACCTGTTGGAACGCCTCGCAACGCTTAAGGTTAGCCAGGAAGAAGGGAAAGTGGGGTGAATGCTCTTGGGTACAACCTGCTGCGACTCGCGTTTAGCATTACTCTCGATTTCGTTAATAATAATAACTTATCCTGATCAAGTTTGCAATAATTATAGATACATTTTGTATCCCAAGGGAATAATACTATCTTTCTATAAAATAAGTAAATAATAAGTGGTGCACACGGCACTAGTAATCTAGAAATCAGAAATATAGTCATGTCCGTGGTTTTGACAACGTGCGGGCATGGGGACAAGGTCTCTGCATCTACAGATACTGTATGGTGGCAGAATTAAACGCATATTCGAAATATACAAATTAAATAAAATTTTAAGGGTCTACCGAAGGGCTAAACCGAAACTAAATATGAATTCTCATGATTGACAAGGTCTCTGCATCTACAGAGACTGCTTGGTTGCAAAATTAAGCATGGCGATAGTGCATATTCGAAAAATACAAATTAAGATTAAATTTTAATGGTCTAGCGAAAAGTTGCCTTGAAACTATGCGATTAGATATGAATTCTCATGATATCCTGTAAAAAATATAAAAAGAATCGATATATCTATGTAAAATTAAAGAGTCCAGACCATTGAAACCTACTACCTTTCTTAACCACTACAATCTAAATTCCATAGTTGCCTTTCGTAGGCACTTACCTATAGTAGCATGATCTGACTTTTAGCTTTAATAAGATGTAGAATATCTGAACATCATAGGGTTTATCTATTGGTCCATAAATAACTTGAACTACTGAGACGTTGATTTAGAATATTGTTGAATGCATAATTCACGTCTAAGGTTGTATGAACATTTAAACATTTTTGGACAGACTTGACAGTGATGAAGCTAGTTTTACCTCCATATGTGAATTACTGACATTCTTCACAGATTAAGCCTGAGAAAAGAATCCGAGCCGGTAGCCAATGCCGAGGTCACCCAGTCTTATTATACCTACTATGGGTTCACATGTTATGTTAACATTTAAATGGCTAAGTTTATCGCTCTTTCAACTAAATCCGTCTCATCACAGACAAGGAATAATGTTGCAATTTGTTTTTTAACCGACATCCGAGATGGAAAGTGTTCTAAATTCAGTGCCAATGGTTTTTTATGAAATTTATGGTTTCATACCAATCTCCACGAACTTATGGAAGTCGGGACTGTCTTGCATTTTATAAAGTAGAAAAAAGTCTGGAGTCTATAGTAGAATGAATTGATAGATTGTGTTTTGAATAAAATTACCGAAAATCTAGTTCAAACAATAAAAGAGGAGAAAACCCAAAACAAAGCAATTTTTTGTGAAACTTTTTTAGGCCTGATTTCCAGAATTTCATGCTGTTTTAACACATATAGATTAAAGGATGTCTGGAGTAACATATAAACCTCATGTTTCGTTCCGATCGCACGTAAGATAAGACGGAAATGAAAGGCGAAGAGAGTCATGAGTATTCACTAGTGTTCTATAAACTGCAACACATTCTTGTGATTGGTAAACTGTTCCATCACGTACAGCTATGAGGTAACTTAATTAAATAGTACCGTTCGCAGCATCAAGAACCACTATTCCACTTTAGAGTGATTTTATGTTATAGCGCTATTGCGTGAATCGGCTAAATAGACTCTTCGTTTATAGCATCGTAAAATCGGTTGAGTGCGTAGTGTTACATACTTTGAGATTAAGGTTCCGTATAGACAAAATAGATCCCCCTATAAAGACAGGCCTGGCCTTATAGTTGACCGTTAAAACAGGCGATGATAGACAAAATGAATCAGTAGACTTCAACTTTCGGGAAATTGGGAGTACATAGAACAATCTCGGGTATTGTAAGTACGGATCTGAAATTTTGCGGCGTTATGCGTAAAGCAACCGAATATGAATTGCTTAAGGAAAACATCGTAAGAAATACCTGGAAGTTCTCCATAATGTCCTAAAAGTGTGTAAAGTCTACTTACCTACACTTGGCCAGAATGGCGAGCCATAGTTCCTCATTCTGATAGAAGACTTGTACTCAGTAGTAAGACGCTGACAACATAGAAAATAGGTGTCTCGAGTTAGCGTGTTTAGAGGTAACTTTAATCTCTTCTTTATTCGAGAATAGAGTTGGTTTAATTTGGCTAATGAAAAGAAATTACAATAATGTAACGCTTAAAATACCGCTACAATCGTACGTATCCCCAAAATTATATAGGTACGATTAATGTTATGGTAGTTACTTTCGAATTGTAATCGAGATGCGTTTATCGATTTCACAATAACCAACTATACGACTAGGAAGGAAATCTTAGCGACTGTTTCCGGGGCTTCCTCGTAAACTTAGACGTGTAACTTAAAGCTGGATTACAGTGTTATGAGTTGTAAGCGATGATTCGTTAAGCACGACTGATTCGAGTACCTTTCTCTCTAGTGGTTTTATATCTTCAAGAATAGTATTCACAATTAATCAAATTTTGTTTTTATTAAAAAACAAATAAGCTCCGCAAAATTTATGGCCTTAGATATCTCAACAATTAACCAAAAAGTAAGTAAGTAGAAAGACTTAAAATTTGCGAGGATTGAACTTTCGAATTTTAATAAATCTGTTAACCATTGAGATACTGAGAGAATTAAATTATATCACTAGCAGACGCCGCGCGGTTTCACCCAGTCCCGTAGGAATACGGGGATAATATATAGCCTATCTAACACTGAAAGAATTTTTCAAATCGGACCAGTAGTTCCTAAGATTAGCGCGTTCAATCAAACAAACAAACAAACAAACAAACTCTTCAGCTTTATAATATTAGTATAGATTATTGGTAGCCTATTGCGATAAACTACAAGAATTAATCGTCGTCATCAACCCATATTCGGCTCACTACTGAGCTCGAGTCTCCTCTCAGAAAGAGAGGGGTAAGGCCAATAGTCCACCACGCTGGCCCAATGCGGATTGGCAGACTTCACACACGCAGAGAATTAAGATAATTCTCTGGTATGCAGGTTTCCTCACGATGTTTTCCTTCACCGATTGAGACACGTGATATTTAATTTCTTAAAATGCACACAACTGAAAAGTTGGAGGTGCATGCCCCGGACCGGATTCGAACCCACACCCTCCGGAATCGGAGGCAGAGATCATGTCCACTGGGCTATCACAGCTCAAGAATTTATAGCAAAGTTTAATTATTGTGTCTCTCGACAAGCCAAGGGTTCAGATGTTAGTAAAAGAGTAGATTACCGTGAGGGAAAGAAAGAAGTCCCACGATAACTCTGAGGCGTGAATTGCTAGTAGATCAGCAATTTGCAACAGGAGTGAATATATTACATGATATAAACTGAATGAATTGACTCTGTCTGGAACTTAGCAATTCGCAACAGTACTACTAGGTGATACAAGACTCTATTCAATAAAATTTATATCAGAAGAAAAAATACTATTTAAAATTTAATAATATAAAATAAATTAGTCCAAGCTTAAGCTTGGAACATTCGATGTCCATGATTCATATGACGACTATACTCTTAGTAATCCTATAAGAACTCTATATTTGAACTTGTCTTCAAGTTCTTTTAAAAAATAAATGCATATTCATTTCCGTATTTAGTAAATCACTTGTGTGGTTTATAGATTACTAGCACATGCTCGCGACTTTGCCCGCGTGGAAATTGTAACACTACCACTTGTTACTCTAAAGATAAGATTTATTTACAGAATTTCGCCTCTCTTATAGTTTGTAGCGAACATACAGACAGTAGCGGTAGAGGATTTGTTTTGTAATGATTACTGAATGTTCACGTATATTACTATGGCATAAAAAGAGTTTATCGGTTCAGACATAATCGATTTGATCTAGGCACGGGAGTTGTAGTTATAATACATTTGTTTGATACGCACGACTTGGTACCTTTCTCTTTGGTTCAGAAAGGTGCATTGATAGACTCGTAACTAGAATCCATTAAAGGAAGATCGTTCGCCTCTTTATTGATATCTCAAAAGTTCATCTTCTAACATCTAACCTAACTGACACACTTACATAATTCTAGCTTTCCCTTTTAAATTGCTAAAAGTTTACTTGTATTAAATACCCTTTATTAATTTAAAATGGATTGAGTGAAATATCATGAAATGTTTAAAAAATAAAGTAAGTGGATTTCTTTAAACATACAAAACTGTGAAATTCAAATTAGAATACGCTATAATTATATACAAAAGTTTTTAATAATTCTGTTGTTTGAAAAGCAACCGGTAATCTGTTTGCCTAATGTCAAGGTCTTTTATTAGAATATACTAGTATTTTTAAACAAAACTAAATCCAACAAGGTTGTTGAAATTACAACCTGTTCCAACTCTTTAACATTTCATGAATCTGTTATAATTACAGGAAGGAAATACTTTCAGAGGAATCACCGACCACCTCGTCGTTGCAATTTAAACGTCGGAATGCTCTTGACATGCATTCTAAGAATACTAGAATTAAGACTTACGTGTCTTAATTCTAGAATTCTAGGTTTTCTGGTCATTGATCGGTATTTGTGAACTAGATATCATATCTATGCTATTCATTGACTTATTTGTTTCACATTTCCCATTGAACAATACTTTTCTGCCGACAAAAGTAACACAGAAGCTTATTGCATAACTGATAATAATTGACATTGTTGGTTCCCATAGAACTAGCTCCATAGCATAATAGAATAATCAGGATATGAGGATAACTTTCCCTAGCCTCACTACTCTAATGAGTCTAACTGTACATCGATAATGAGATATTTTTGCGAAACCGCATTGTTATCTATAATCCTTTCAACCAACTCCTTTAGTTTAGTTGTCTTTACTTCTTTTATGTCCCACGTACAATGCCACCACACTGAAAACAATAATAGATCTTACTGCTTCTGTTACAGAGATTGTTTTTGTATATAGTCGGCTAATTAGCGTCGGCGAAGGCTTTAAAGAATTCAGGTATAATATGCCGTACATTTCACCCAGTTTCGACTGGGTCGTGATCGGCAGCGAGCGTGTTTTGACGCAACAAACTTATATCGACCGTTGGAAAGACAACATGTGTTAGTTGCGATCGATTTATTCGCGTATTCAACTCCCCCGCTAAGAAGAACCTATTAATACCATCACAGTAATCATCAAGTACCGGAATGATGACTTTTCGTAGTGATTTGTGATTCTCTTTGACTAGTGCTGTGTTGTGAGTTGAATCGGATTTCATTCTACCGGTGAGTTTATCGCTAACTGCTTTTCTTGTTATGACATTTATTGTATTGTTTTATGGATTAAAGAAATTGTCTCACAAGTGTCAATGAACTTTTGCTGCTTGACTTGCGATTGTTTTATATTCGTTCCCTTTATTTTATGGGCTTTGAAAGTTTTATTAAGAACATTTTACATTATGTACCTGGCTTTGTTCAACTTTACTATACTTAGTTCAATATCCAGAAATGTATTTACTATCTACCTAAAATTATGTGATTATCATTTACATTGGAAGTTATGTTAAAATCTCAATTAATTAAATAAATTTCTAGAATCTTTCTTAATGTTTTCTGGATATCCCCAGTTCGATTACTCACCTTCTTAATGTTTTATAGCAGTTATCTAACGATGATTATCTTAGGTACATAGGTGTCTAATAAAGATGTGCTAATATTAGACATTAGCAAAATCATCTTTAGCATATTTTTAATGGCCCACACAGTGAATCGACCTCACCCTAAGAGACATTTAAAGCTTTTCCCACTAACCTGCTTCAATATGGGTTGGTGGTCCTAAGTTATTATTCTTCTATGGCTCTGTAATGGTCACTTTCTAATGTTAATTATAACAATCGGGACTGACATCGACTAACTTACGTGCTCTCCGAGGAAAGTACATGACCGACTTTCAGCGTTAACATTTGGAAATTGTTTCCTGGAAGATCGAAAAGAACTGCGGGACCCAGGACTCTAATCTAGGAAAACATGATCCATAGCCGCACAATTCAACAGCTGGACGAATAAAAATGAAGTTGGACTTAAATAAAGTTTACTCCTTTTTATAAGGCGAATTCTTTGACGCGACCAAAGTGACGTAAAATAAGTGATAAATAGCATAGTTTTGTAGTCAAATTAATTAGCCGCAAACAATTTCGTTTTCTTTATGCATGCAATTTTATTCGCGTTCCGTGAACCGTGGAACGATATTACACATGGAATTGTATTTCTTTCGCAACTAATCATACTATCTTTCTTAACCGCTTTGAACAGTGCCTGCCGCATTACGAATGTACCTTCTTGCATATCTAGATCCTTGCAAAGGTATTTCTATATTTTGTACAGAACCTCAGTTCAAAATAAGTCACTATAAGCAGTTTAGATTGTAGGCTCTATTACCTAGTTCATTGATTGATTTGGAATATTCTACGCTACTGTCTGCCTTCCAAACTAGTGGTAGAATCTTTACAAATAGTCAACTGACGTGAATGCTTGTAAACTGAGCCTACTTGAAATAAATGATTTTTGAGATATTGATTTTTTTTGAGCACTACATAACTTAGACTCTATAACTACAAACTACATATCGCGATCTTTTATAGTTTTTCTCTATCTACCTGATTTAACATTTTATATTTCACTTTATAAATCCCATCTGTCAGAACGTGTCGTTCTAAGCAAAGTGCAAGTCTCACAAAAGAAGTTCTGAGTTGTTTATGTCCAGCCCAAGGGTTAGAAGAACGTGGGCCTTCCTCATTCTTCTAACCCTCGGGCTTACCCCTTATTCTACTTCTGCTTCTGTACAGTCACAGCTGTGATTCTGTTGCGGGTCCATTATTTATTTAGTTTATTTATTTATTTAGTTATATGGCCATAATTTACAAATATATTCGACTATTTTTTGAATACAACAATGATATATTAGGCAAAACTAAAAATAATTGTAATTGATACATTTTTTCAAAGCAAAAGAAATCTGCGCTTGCCGCTCTAAAACGACATCTTTTAGCACTTTTAATTGCACAAAAACATCACAACGAAGCAAGGTTACCAATTTGTACTTTCATCTAATTCTTGCTTTATTTATAGTATTTCCTTCATTTACAATAAAAGATTATGCTACTAAACCAAACTAAAAACACTGATCTATATTAAAACTAGCATTTTCTGTAACACTTATGTCGTCGGAAATGCTCAACATATCTTTAGACTTAGATTTGTAGAACAAACCAAACCGGTAGCCAGATTAGGTGCACATGTTGCATATTATATATTTTAATCCACATATTGTTACAAAGCTATGATGTCATAACATCCAACAAGCATCGTAATAAAATAATGCGATAGTACTCTTAAATAGAGTATAATTAAGTGTAAGTGACAAAACTGTGCAATTAATTAAGCGTTGCTTCTACTGTAAACAAATACAGCGAGTAACGAATGTGAATCATAAAGTGGTTGTTGATTTGATTCATATTGGTTGATAATAAATCTTGTATTAATTAACCAAAATCTAGTTAAATAAAAAGATTGCCAATCATCTTTTCTCTGAATGTCTTGAAGGCAACTGCATTGTACTACAGAAAAACATTAGCATTCAGTGCGAAATATTTAGCATTTGCAACTATTCAGCTCAGTTCAGCACTTTCTTTTAATAGATCATCTTTTATTTTATATCATGGCAGAATTCATTGTAATATTCCTACCAATTAAAGAACACCTACACACCACATTACAATTTCGATAAATTATCTTTCCGAATACACACAAACTTACTAACTTTTCTACGAGCCCAAGGGTCGTCAATCGGATGCACTTTGTAGAAATGCATATAGGTCAAAAAAATATAATTAGTATGATAACTACAATATAACGATCTCCAAGGCGCCAGACAGACGGTTCAAGATATCCGAGTAGATACCTATTTTAAGTTCATTGAATGGAGTCATGAACATGTGTTCCAACTTAAACTCTCTCATAAAGAAGCTTTTAATATAAGTGATTTAAGCCAGGAAATGCTTCATGCAAGAAAAGGTAGATTCCTAAATCCTGCACATTTATGACGAGATGTTTGTGATAATAATATTATGCATGCACTTTTATGTGCGTTTACCATAGCGTTATTCTTTAAAAAAAAAACATTGCATCTAAAGTACCTTTCTTATACAGTCTAAGATGAAAACGTATTGATTGGGCATTTTATTTACAATTTTCAACCAATACATGATTGAAGAAATGAGAGTGCAAATTATATGCAAAATAATACATTTTATGACTATAAAACGTTTTAACCTTAACTATAATTTAATGCGACTTTTAGCAAGTGAAAGTAAAAGTGCTGTTCTAAAAAATTTAATATTATATACAGTTAATTTAATAGACTCATAAAGCACTCGGGAATTAACCTGTGTATGCGTAAAAAGTATTACATAAGAACATCTTTGAAACATCTCCACTCATTTATTCTAAGTTTCACTTAAAAGCTTTCCTTATTTATGTTTATGTACCTGGTTTGTTAACATTTCTGTTCTTATGTATTTATTGCTTTCAATAATTATCACCTAACTAGCTGTTACCTCTAAGTTTGAAAGATATGTCGTAATTTTTGTCATTGTAGTGTTAATAGAATATTTTATAATCTGCATGATCGTAAAATATTACCTTGTTTACTTACTGAACCTTTTAAACATAAAATAATGTAGTAACTAAATTAGAAATCTTTTCGGTCTTGAAAGAAAGATGAGTATATTTTTAATTAATACACCGTCTGTCAAGAAAAACTGCGCTCAATATCCACAGAAGAACCAAAATTATAAATTAAATTTAATATTAATTGAAACCTTATAATCCATAGGACTCATATTTAAACCATATTAGGCTCATTCAAATAACAATTACTTCTGTAAATAACGTTTGAATGAATCACCTACTAAAAATTTCATAAAGAATGAAGAAAACTGTACCGACTTTCGTTTAATATTTTTTCAAGAAACTATAGACAACTATAAAACTCTAACGGAACGTTACCAATAGTCTAGTTTCCTACTCTTTCGTTGTTCTAGAACCATATGTTGCACAAGACCGCACTAGATGATAAATTGATTTGGTCGTTGCATTGATTACCTCACAGACCAACTTCAATAAAGTAATTCTTCGCGTTCGCGTGTTCCATTACCCTCGATATGAGTTGCATGTGTCGACGTAAGAGGAATTCCGATTGTCATTGAAAAAGGAATATGAAATTGAGAACAAGTTGAGCGAAGTGCGAGGAACGGAAAGGGACATCCTATTGCGTTGTGTTACATATGTGAAGTGTGAAGTTGTAAATCTACTAATATCCAGCGATATAATCTATGTGAAACAATTTTGCCTTGAAACACTTAATATATGGAAAATTGTTACAATATTTTACATTATTATGAACATTAAGTAGTAAATATTGTGTTGTTATAATTTTTGTATATTTTTAATAGTTTTAGGGATTCTTTTTCAGGTCGGAGTTAGGAAACGGGAGAGTATTTGGGGTTATGATTATATTAATCACATTTAAGACTGACTATTACTTTCCATTTAATAATATTAAAATACCGTATTTAACTATTTTTGTGGCTACTTTGGGTTTGAGTAAACTTTAATCTAAATGTCATACAATTGCGCTTTCGTAAGATAACGATGGAATTATCCCAAATTATTTCCATTTAATTATGAAGTAAAGATAAAATTATTGATAGGATTGATATTTTAAGTATGCTTAATTTAATTAACCCGGATGCTCCACTGAGATCCACTGAGATAAAGATTTTCGTAAAATAAGTTTCTTCAAGAATCAAATCATCAGCAAACGCTCCATACGTCGACGACCTTCTAAGACAATGTGTATTATTGCATCAGTTACGCTGTTATTATTTTATTGCAACACGAAGAATATTAAAGCGATTGCTAACATTGATTGCACTTTAAATATTTGCTTTGTGATTAAGTAAATAACATTTGTAGGATCTTTTAAAACTACTACTTTTAGCCAAAATTCGTTATTGTTACGTAATTTTATGCTAAGCTTTGATTGCAAACAAAATCAGAACTTTTAAATGAAACTTAATTGAATTCGATTCAAATTGCCCATTGAAGTAGGTAAAAGCGCAAGTGAGAGCTGCAAAAAATAAAGAAGATGATGTAATTGATAATAATTGAATGACAAAAATAAGAAACTATTATATAAAAGAACTTGCACTTGCAATAAAATCCTTCTCTAATCACATTATACAGTTTTTTATTCATTTTCTAACGACAATCGGAATTCCTTTTGGTCATGCAACTCGCAATGAGGTCAGTGTTTCACGCGAGCGGTTCGCTAAGCTATTTACTGTGAGGTGCTGTGCGGTAATTTGTGCGTCAATCAACGCAATCCTTCCTCTAATCTCTTGTTCTTATGCGGGACTGAGGTAATGGAGGATTTCGTTATTCGGCGGTTTCAACATTTTAGAATTATCGCAGCATTACATGATATCAAAGATATTTTTAAATTTTTTAAAAACTCAATTATTTTCAAGGTGTTTTAGCGGAAACATAATTTAAAATTAGTGATAAAACACGCGTGTAGCTTAATCTGATATCAATTTAGAATTTGTTATTCTTCTACCAACTACGAATACTATAGAAGATTATTCCTTGCTTACCTGCGTTATCTTTATAGATAACCAGAATATAAATCAGAATGGTCCGTGCTCTTGCACATCGTTATCATGTACTATATAGTGCTCAAATATGTAACTGCAAATATCTTAAACATATGAAAATAATTTAAAGCGACTTTATATTTGTAATTTTATCTCGTCTTGATCATTAGCGGATGTCTCAAGGGCTTCTTCGCTCCTAAAAACTTGTTTGCGACGATGATTTGACTGGCTGTGTTTAAAAATTAGTTTTAGATTTACAGAGCACTAGTTACAAATGTTTGATGCCATTACGTAAATAATAAATGCATAATAATCGTAAATCTCAATTTTAATGTTCTGTTACACTGTTTTCCTATCACATTAATCAGAAGAAATGTATCGAATGAATATTCACGGATCGCATTAAGAAATTTAACTTTGCATACGTTACGTAATGTTACGTTTGCACTTCATGGAATTTCTTTTCAATATTAACCAATGTGTATTCAATTCAATACTTATCTATGAAAGTCTATTTCCCTTGGGCATGTAACTTGATTTCATTCATCTTTCTTTATATTTTATCACACTATTTAGGTTTTCACGGATCACGGAAATAAATTGCGTAGTACCTGAATTAGAAAATTTCTGAAAAATTAACAATTATTTTGAAGATGTTTGCTATTCCATTACAATTCTGATAATTCAATAGCTGAACGGATCTGGATGTAATTTATCACAGATATCGATTATAGTCTGGTATAGCACTTTTAAGTCCGGTATTTCAAATATGGTGCACAGTTCTTGTGAACTGTCGAAAGATTTTAAACCGCAACATAACTCAAAGAACAGGAACTTAAGTGGCTAAGAAACCAATGAAGGGTTAGATTAGGTAAGGTTAGGTATATTTTTTTGTACGTTCTTCCTAACAATCTACTGATTATCACGTTCAGTTGTAAGCAGTAAGTTGCGGTTCACAATCTTTCGACAGTTCACAATCTCACGAGATAGATTATAATCCAACGGTATGTACAATTTTACGGTGACACAATATACGAGTAAGCGTCAAAAACTGAAATTCTATTAAACATTATGTGTAGGAGAAAGCATCCAAGTCTCGCACCCATTCGCCAACAGAAGTTGCAATTACCAGAATCCTGTGTTGTTTTAGTTTCTCAATCAAAACAGAGAACCATCAATACCCGAATCTTTATTATCTACTTATAACATGTTCCTTCCATACGTGTAGATCTTTGTCTGTGTGCGAGGTATTGTTTCGCCACACAATACTTATTATACAAACGGCCATCCGGCCGTTACACAGCCTTGAGGCTTCCATGTTAAGACTAGGGTTTTTAACATCTGTCTAATGCTATATTGACCCCATTTACTAAGCGCGAGATATAATCATTTTCGACTTTTTTTTTACTTTGGTCTACATACTGATATTACAAATTAATCATCATTATCAACTTCTTATTCTTCTTCTTTTGTTTTTGTTTTCTTTTTATCAGCGTACATTAATAGGTTATTTTTGGCGTTGCGAGCTATCTAGTTATCATCGTCATCATCATCATCATCACTGTTACCTTCATAACGATTATTATTATCAGATATCAATGTCATACAATCGATGTCTCCGAGGCACGGGGGTGTTTATACACATTACCTTCTCCTAACTTCAGATTAAGAATTTCTTTTAGGACAAATATTTGAATTATACTCAGATAGTAACAGTAGAAATATAACTCGAACGAAGGACCTTATTATACAAAGCCACTTAAGCTATTTACAGGAGCAACATATTACATTTTATGATATTACGGTCGATTGTAGATCAAAGAAGAGTTATTCCTTTCCTATATTTAGATATCACTGAAGTGTTTAAAATCTATCAGTGTTTGTTCGCTGATAATGGCAACGACGAACTGCGAAAGAGAGGTTTTCGAAAGGTCAAAGATTCAAAGAACATCAGAGAGTTGTTCTCAATATTCTGACGTTCTCAAAATTGTTGGGGAATTTTTGGGGGTTGGTCTTAACTTATACACCTTGTTATGCACGTAGAGAAAGTAATTGGCCAAAAGTGCGAGCAGAGACCGGTCCACATTGCTTGACCAAAATCACAAACTATAGGGCGCTATATAACGTAATAGTAAGGGCTTACGGATTTTGTATGTCATTCAGTTTTTATATCCGATACTTCTCTTGAATAACTTGATAACCGGAATAATTTACTTCATCGATTTCGGATCTTTTGATAAAGATTAAGAATAAAGTTTTTACGTCCGTACCTACCTGTATCAGACAAAATGACCGTAGAAACAAGTAAGTGCTTTCTTTTTTATATACCTTAGTCTATAGTAGGTCTAGGTATAGATACTAATCTTATCTTCTATATATATAAAAATCAACTCCACTTTTCGTTTTAAATGTTATAACTCAAGAACGGGCTCACCTATTCATGTTTAGGTTTTGGGCTTTGGGATTATTTAGTAGATGGTTTATGTGAAGTTTCAACAAAATCGGTCGAGCGGTTCGATGCGATGCGAGCGATGAATTGGGGTAGGGTAGGGTAGTGTAGGTTAGAAATAGGGAAGAAGGCCACATAAGTGAAAGCGAAGCTTGACCGGGTCCGCTAGTCTATTCTAAATATGATGGCGATTTGTAATTGCTTAAAGACGATTCATATCAGTATGTAGTTATTAAATGTTAATTACGTGTAATACAAGAGTTATAATCACAGATAGTATACTTCTCAATTGTGATTCAAAATGTACACAGTTGCCGTTTTAGCCCGCGTTAGTCCAAGTTAGTAAAACAATGAGTCCATAATTATATTATTGTAGCAGTGATAATAGCTGTGTCGTCGCTAACGAGTGTCATATCTTTTGTTTCAATCTGTGTGACATGGAATCCTATGGACATAATGGAGCTATTTAATTCTACTATAGGTGTGTTATGAATGTGAAAGTTGGTATGTTTGTGTGTATTGTCCAATGCTTTAAAACTATCGAATAGATTTAGATGCAATTGAGAACACGTAGTCTATTTGGCTTACCTTACCTTTTATATCTTTTCTGTAATTTGGCCGGCCACCATACCCTTCGAAGCGGAACAACGCAACTCTACGTCTCGGTAATGGTTTTTCGGATAAACTCTTTCACAAATAGCTCCACTACTACTAAAACTGAAAAACTAATAACATGGTTCATTAATTCATTCATTAATTTCTTTTAAAATCAGTGCACTTTTTCGTAGCGAAGAATTACACTTCGTTCAAGGTAGCGACCGCGGCGATTTGAAGCTGAATATTTTAACAGATGTAATCAGAGCGTGAAATTGAACAATTAATACTTGCTTTGCGATATTTTTTGTTGCCCAACACAAGATAAACACAATGTTTTCAAAATATAATTCAGCTGATGCTCATTATATTGAAAATACGCAAATCTTTAGTCAGTTACACTGCGTTTTGGATCTACGACGCAGTTAGCTTTTAGCGTTTTTGTTCTGTTGTTGGTCCAATGCAGTAGCTTGCCTTGGAGGGCCCTGTATCAAAATTAGTTTGGTAATTTTGATTAATTGGTAATGAAGGGTAAAGATTTCTCACCAAAGAAATAATAATGCCCGCTTAAATAAATATGATAATGAGTTAACCTATGTTTCCAACTTTTGGGTGCACGCTTAACCTAGGAAAAAAGAAGAAAGTGTGGATTACCGACATTTTACTAATTTTTGCTTGTACCTCTTCGAAGTCAGCGCATCTTAAACTGCATCGTCACTTAGCATTAGTGACATCGCATTCAATGGTAACTTGTCATGAAGAAAAAATAGTTTGAAATTTACAAGGCTACAGACAAACATAGATTTTTTCCTTGATGAGGAAAAATTCCCTGTGGACTGCTGCCTGTGTGGACAGGGCATGTCCGACTTGCACGGGCTAAAATAACCTCCTCTGTACTCCAAGGATGACACGGGAACGCAATGCATTACTTAATGCCCCCCTCTTACAAATTTTCTCACTTCCTCTTCTCATCTTTTTCTCTAATCTCTCTTCTCCTCATTGTCTCTCTTATCATTTGTGCGTATGCGTGCCAATTTTCTTCGCTATCCAGCATATGCGTTGCCAAATTTTGAGGGTTTAGGGCGCTGTTCGTTCCCTGTGCCACTAATCTCAGATTCCCGCAAGCCGGAAAAATGGCATGTCTTCCGGTGTCTTCCTCTCCGCAGAAGTAGCACTTCTCTGTTGGAGTTTTCGCAATTAACATATAGATAACAACTCAAGTAAAATTGCGATGCCGTCAGTGATTTGGACTTGTTCGGTAATTTTCGATGTATCGAACACGTAAACACCGTTATCTGTACAGTTACTTGTACCACGTTACACTTAACACTCACGTGTGGATTACTGACACAAGGCCAGCTGAGCCTCATTCTGTACGTTTGGTACTTAACTCCTTTAGAATTTTAACTATTGTGAGTGGAATTTACAGCATCTACGTATGTATGGGTGACCTAGGTTTTTTATGGGACTTTTTCTTGTAATATCGTAGTTCTTAGTTATTATATTGAATATTATTATTTTCAATATTATGAGAGGGTAAGCCGCTTCGTAACGTAACGCGTTACGGACTTACGGCGTCACTACGTCTAGCTTCCCTTTCTTTCACGCAAACGGCAGCAGATTTAACTTATCACTTCTCGTCAATTTCCGAGACCCATTTTTTTTATAAAAATATTTTTCTCTTTCCTCAAGGTACATGTAAAACAGGGAGGGGTACTCCCTGTTTTACATGTACCTTGTTCTGCCACTTTTCATATGTCAAACTTAAAACTGCGTTTGACGCGTCAGCAAGTAAAGCGACCTAATGAAACAACCATGTTGTGTACAAAAGTTGGACGGACGGAAGGACTATCCCCGTTCCGTATACAGCAACCTTTAATTGTTCGGTGTATTATTTTACATACATTGTAAGTAGACACTCAACTCGATGTGCCGTTGGTGCATATGGGTGTTTAACTTGTCAAAAAAACAATAAAACGTCAATCACTGATTACGCAAGCGTCTCAATATCAGCCGCACAGATACGTCTAATCTGTCAAACAGTGGACCGCGTCAATAGGCGGCAAATTGTGTAATGAAAGTGACCCGCTGCAAGTAATGGACGTTTCTGTCACGTGTCCGCTTTCTATGAGTATATCGTAATTGGTATCGGCGCACGCGCACGGGCCTATGAATTGTGCAATTCGCTTGAGATCATTGTGTACTGTCTTCATGACTCAAGGCCGAAGTAAAGAAATCTAGGGCCCATGGACCGGTAAACCTAAAAAACTGATTAATTATAATATTAAATAGTCCTCGGGCCCATGAGCAATCAATAAACCAATAACCAACTTTATAAAATAACCGAGCCTAAAGCCCCATTTTCATTATGGGACATTTGTCGCTCGACACGAAATTCACATGGCCCGCGCGTTGTCGCCTGACTTCCCAAGCGACGTTTACGGGTCGTACAATATGTCGCTAGTCGATGCTCGAACGAGTCATATGTCTCGGGACATTGTTCCACAACTTTTGTCTACGTGCTTATCGAGCGATAAGTATATGCGAAAATGCGCCTGAATTTAGCTGAATTTTATTAATAACTTTGTCGGACAATTTTCAGGGACATATTAGACGCACCAAAGTCTGGACAATGGCTTGGAAGGGAAATGCCATTATCATGGTTCGCCTCGTTCATAGCTTTATGGGACTGGCCATGAATATTATCACACAAAGTTTAAGCAGTATGGTCATTAATAAACTTTGTTCTTGGATCGAAAGACTAGTCATAATAGAATAGTTAGGAAGACATTAGAACTTCATATTTCACACTCAACACTTCGTCTATTGTTCAAGATTTTTTGTGAGAGTGTTATACATGGGTTTTCACATTTAATTTTAAAATGAATGAAAAACAACAACAACATTGACACGTTCGGATACGCTATATGTTATCGCTTCAAAATATATAGTATTTTTGCGTACTATAGATACATTTATTCATAAGTATATAGTACACAGACCCAAAATATAGTACAGTACTATAATATACTCAGAGGCACAATTATCCGCCCACTATAATATGCTCGCGTCGTATTAAAGTGGGTGGATAATTGTGCCTCTGAGTATATTATAGTACGGTTGGCAACCCTAGGTGGGTGGCTAGCATGCGAGTATCCGAGCCTGATAAAGTTGATAACCGCTGAACTTTTCCCCAAGCAGTGAAAGCCGGCCCGACATGCTTGCAAGTATGACCCTTGTCTGGTTTAGTCACCAACCCTACTCCCACTCCCACTCCCAGACAATCTACTACACTAGTAGATTGTCTGGGAATCAAAACTAGTTTATCTACCTTCGGGAATCGATCTTGTAAAGTGAGAGTTGAAGTAGAAAGTAAAACAATGTTAAAACCCTTAACATAAATACCTATAGATGAAGATACCTAAGTTCAATTATCGCATTTAGTATCTGCCATATTTTGGCCAATGTGTCACATTTTAATTTTAATATTCAAATTTAAAATTCGTTTATTTTGCTTTGTTTACAAGCAATATTTTGATGTTAAGTTCGATTTATTTAGACTCTACCACCTTTCTCCATTTCCAGTGTTTGATCATTTGTCATTTTTGACTCATCCACGATTAACGGACAGGACTTAGTATATCACCGCCTTTTGATTATTGTGCCCATTCCTAGCACTATTAGCTTAGTTGGTAGCGAGAAGAGAATACCGGCGATGTTTAAAAAAATAAGAGCAATTTCCCGACACAAATATCTCAAAAAGTAATACACTTCGTGTACAGAATCGAGCACAACGTACGTTGAAACATGAAATTAACGCTCATCGCTTGAGAACTGCTAATTTGTCCCACTTGCAAACAGAGGCGGCTTTATTTGCTATAGAATAATGTATTTATACCAAAAATTTTCTTAGAAGTCTTATCACCAAAACAAACCCGTCTTGTCACTAAAATCACATATTTCACTTACGTTATACGTAATTTCTAAAGAACAAAGTGTCTAAATCCTTTATTATACGCGTACAGTACGAATTACACCAAAAACTACACCGAATTTACGATTTATTCACATTTATTTTCTGAAAAACAAAATCACAACAAGATTAATTTGCACAGCTTAACTACGATTACGGCAATTTGACATTTCGTAACGCTAGATTGTCTATGAAAAGCAAGGATGGGTAAATAACATCGAGCGTTAACTTATCGATAAATGATAATGAATGATTCTTTAATAATTGATATGTTGTTAGTTTAAAGATGGGAAAATGAAATATTTTATAATCATTTTATTTTAAAAAATAGTTTTTTAATAAAAATGTTATACAATACATATGCTCACGTTATTCTATAGCGTAAAAGATATCTTACGAATAGTAGCATTATTCAAACACTGGTATGGATAACATTATCTCAATACGATTTTTAATAAAAATCGTCAAATCAAGATTTTAACAAAAACTAGCAATGTAAATTTAATTTGCAAAATGCGCGCGATCAGCTGTTTTCCAAGAGGTCAAATAGGCAGGTCACGACTAATAGGTATCTATCTATACAAAGTCACAAACAAACTGCGCGACGTTGTATTGCCGACCGCCGCCGGTGCCGAGGAAAATAATTGCTATCTCTCTCTAACCTAAGCCGCGCGGCGTGGTTAATAGGTATTTTCAAAATATTGAAACTTTAGGTCCTTTCGCTAGACGCTACGCTATTTTTTCTTTAGTTCGTGTTCGGCGGTCTGTTGACAAACAAACCAAAATTCAAAAACCTTTGTGTATGTTCTATGTTATGTTAGTAGTGATTTTCTGTAACGAATACTCATACAATTGTGTCGTTTGTATTGTGTGTGTTTGTGTGTGTTGACTGAGAAGTCTTGAAATGCTTAGATCAAATCAATTCAGTACTCATGAATATTGTACCTACTATGACGACAGAACGTCTCGTAAACGAGAAACAACCTGAAGTAAGTTAATTACCTGTACCTACCTAGTTAAAAACTTGTAAAGTATAAAAAATAGGTATTAGATAGGTAAGTGTAGCCAGCCGATTTGCTGTCGATGCGTACGTACCTACTCGTACGTACACAGTAGATTGCGGAGCGTTGTTATCGCATTGTTAGCTGTACATTGCGTGCTCAAAATTTTCAAAATCTGAATTTTCTCATTTCCCACGTAATTGTTATTTAAAATATCGTTGTGGAAACTAAATTTAACCTCTTCACGCAGTTTTCGGTATCATGTCCCTTACACCCAGTATGTACGTGGATACGTGCACACTTTTTTGAAGTATAAGCAAATCTTGGACGTTAGTACGTCCCCAAAAGATTAAAGAAAGAGACGGCCGCGTGGCGCAGTGGGTAGTGACCCTGCTTTTTGCATCCACGGCTGTGGGTTCGATTCCCACAACTGGAAAATATTTGTGTGATGAGCATGAGTGTATATAAGTATTTATATGTAGTATATAATTGTATATTAATACTATAATATCAACTATCTTAGCACCCATAACACAAGCTACTCTGTATGCTTACTTTGGGGCTAGATAGTGATGTGTATTGTTTAAGTATATTTATAATAATAATAAAAAAAGATTACCCCATTTCTTAACCACGCGTACCCATAGGCATAAACCGTGCACCGTTCACCGTTTGTGACACGTGATATTTCATTTCTTAAAATGCACACAACCGACAAACGTTACTATACGTTCCCTTTTAAGATAACGTAGTATAGTAACGGATGTTTTAGTTTAGGTATTTCAGTTATAACGATACCTACTTGATATCGTTCCGATGCCCGCCGTTAACTTCTCAACCCTACTGATTGTCTTTGATTCATAGTCGGCCATTATTGTTGTGTAAAAAAGTCATCTAAGTAAATTTCGAGTATACCATGAATACGTTTACATTAAGGACATTCCCATAAAATGCAATGCATCAAGAAACTCGACAGTTGCCCTGGAAACCTTATTTATTTAACGGGTTTATTTGCTAAACGATTGGCTTTACCATAAATGCGATATGAAGGATAATCCCGCAAAGTTTATGTATTGCCATAGAATATCAGGCCCATAGTGCATGGACTTCTTTCTTTCATCCATCTTTTTCACGGCTCGGCGAAATATCAGTTGGCTTTAGATGCTGTGGATAGCCGAGTCAGGAGACTCATTGGCATTAACTCAACACTTCTAGCGAAACTTCCAAGCCTCGATTACAGCAAAGTCCCCATTCAGAGTTTTGTAGGATACACTTCGGAAAATGTACTCAGGAGCTATTAGACGTATTCCTTGACTTCCCCTTCCCCTTTTATATCACCGTACTGGAAGACATCGGGTGGGTTTTCATTTGCATTGCATTCATTGCATACGAGTTTATTGCATTGCTCTTCCCATCATTAGTTCAGAGGTACAATTAGGTACGTACTACAAATCAAAATGATCATCTTAAAGAAGAACATCTATAATAATCTATATCTATACTAATATTATTAGGCTGAAGTACTACTGGTCCGATTTGAAAAATTCTTTCAGTTTTAGATGGCCTATTTATTGAGGAAGTCTATAGACTATATATTATTCTGTATTCTTACGGGAACGGGAACCACGCGGGTGAAACCGCGGAGCGTCAGCTAGTCTTAGATATAGACAATCCCATACCTAACTGACAAATCACTCACATTAAAAACCTTAATTGATGTCTAAACATTGTTTATCACTTTAATTAAAAGCCTAATAAAAGTTTCGTGTTGTGTCAGAAAGGTAAAATCATTCACTCAACTATTATATTTAACTTAATTTAAATAATTGACAGCCACAAATCTTAATCTTATACTTGTTTTAATAGTATAGGAGGTCATTCAACTTTTCCAGTTTTGGTCATCAGCCATATTCGAATAACAGTGGGTGACAACAACATGCCACTACGACTCGCGCGTAGAATTCAAACTACAGGTTTATACTTAGCAAATGCCTTAAATAAAACTCCTTGCACTTTTAATTATAACATAAAATTAAAATTTTCCCTTTGCTTAAAAATCTTTAAAATAAAGACTTTCATCAATCAAAGAAAATCAAAATTGTTTATTTTTATTTCAATATGTATTTTCGTATTTTCATGTCCCAATTTCCTCATCAAACGAAGCTATGAACACTCTCGATGAAGTCACCAATATTCTCTTTCAGTGCGCTTTGATTTCAGAGACGTCACTCGAGTATATTTGCAAACTTTCGATTTTTCTTCCCCACTTTCACCCCCACAACTTTTAAACGACTCGACCGATTTCCTTTAAACATGCATAAGAACACTCGCACATAAATTGAAATCGCTTCATCCGCTCGGTAGCTATGGTGCCACAGACAGACCCCTTTTTTGCGTCGGGGGTTAAAAATGGCGTCTTTTTAAGAATTGAAAAATCATCATCATCATCATCATCATCATCATCATCATCATTATCAACCCATATTCGGCTCACTGCTGAGCTCGAGTCTCCTATCAGAATGAGAGGGGTTAGGCCAATAGTCCACCACGCTGGCGGCGAATTGGCAGACTTCACACACGCAGAGAATTAAGAAAATTCTCTGGTATGCAGGTTTCCTTACGATGTTTTTCCTTCATCAATTGAAACACGTGATATTTAATTTCCTAAAATGCACACAACTGAAAAGTTTGAGGTGCATGCCCCGGACCGGCTTCGACTCCACACCCTCCGGAATCGTAGGCAGAGGTCATATCCACTGCGCTATCACGACTATAATTGAAAAGAAAAATAGAAGAAAGATAAAGGCGCATCAGCGAAAGCGCCTAAGTCTATACTAATATATAATGAGGAAAGCTTTGAAAGGCTCTGAAACTACTGAACCGATTTAAAAAAATGTTGGAAAGGCACACTATCCCCATATATTTTATACCCGTATTTCTACGGGAATCGGAACCACGCGAGTGAAACCACTACTACTACTACTACTAGTCTACAATATAATACTAATTGCTAATAGTATTGGTTACACACATTCCAACCATGTCTTTGATGTTTACCATTTCTGTCCTTCAAAGTTTCAATCTATACTAATATTATAAAGAGGTAAAGTTTGTAAGTTTGTAAGTTTGTCACATTTTTTAAATGGGGTAATCTTCGGAACTACTGGTCCGATTTTAAAAATTCTTTCACCAGTAGAATGCTACATTATCGGGGAGTGCTATAGGCTATATTTTATATTGATATCATATATATTAGCCGAGTTATCACAGTTTTTGTCATACAGGTCGGACTGAAAATCCTCTTAAACAGACTTATTCGCATGCGCTGCCTTAACTATTGTGTAAAATTGAAATTAATGTATGGAGACTTTATGTATTTTTAAAAGTTCTATAAAAAAGTCCGCGACACCATATATCTATCTTCTATATATTAGCAGATATAGAACCTTTTGTGTTTTAAAAATTATTAATTTTATATACTTAGGTTTACGTCATTATTTATACAACTAAACTTTAATCCTTATTAAAATAAATTATTTAATAATCACAAGGATATTATGGAGATAAGATTTGCCCTTTACAGTATGTTAATTACTTAAATAGTTTCGGAGATAATACAAAATTTCTAAAAGACGCAGAAATTCCGCTATATGACGCCCGGCGCTTTCATTTACGTAGTTCCCGTTCCCCTGTGAATATGGGGATCAAACATAGCCTATGACACTCGCAAATAACGTAGCTTTCTATTGGTAAAACAATTTTCCAAATCGGTCCAGTAGATCCAGAGATTACCTCCTACAACCACACGAACTTAACCTCTTTATATTATTAGCATAGAAGTCTCTATTTCTCTTGGTCATACCACCACTCTCGAAGGACTGGACCGATTTTGCTAAGGGTAGGAGTAAGATAGAGAAGTTACAGGGTAGGGTAGGGTACGGGTAGGGAAGCGTAGGGGTAGGGTAGGTTTAGAGCCGGGTTTAGGGTAGTGGTAGGGTAGGGGTAGAGGTAGGGTAGTGGTAGGGTAGAGGTACGGGTAGGATAGGGAAGTGGTAGGGTAGGGGTAGGATAGGCGTGAGATAGGGGTACGGGTGAAATAGGGGTAGGAAAGAGATAAGGTACGGGGAGGGTAGGGGTAGGATGGGGGTACGGTGTAGGTAAGGTAGGGGTAGGGTAGGGGTAGGTTTGGGATAGGATAGGGGTAGGGTGGGGGTAGGGGCAGGGTAGGGTAGGGGTAGGGGTAGTAGTAAAGTTGACATCGAAATTTACGCGGACGAAGTCGCGGGCGTCCGCTAGTATCTTGTATAAAGTTTTATACACTAGCGAATTTATGATACCTACGCTTATAACAGGACTGAAATATTAGCCAACTTAGGTTTTTAGGTCTTGCTACAATCACGTGAGAGATTTGATACAACAATGAGCAATGCAATCGCAAAAAATGTCAGGAAAACTGTGGAAATGTATTGCGAATGCGAACACTTTCGTGTGCATTCATGATTTTACTTTTGCTTTCAAACTTCGAACAATGACAATACATTCGTGGTAGGACTGCTATTTACGTATTGTATTTCGTAAAAAAAACTATCGGAGCTTCAAACTGTCGCGTGTGTCATTGATAAACGCGAAGGGTTCTCAAAAATCTCTTGACGTACAAAGAGGAAATCTGGCAGAGAGGTAGTTTATAGATAGAGATAGTAGAGGTCCGCTAAGAACGGATTTTGCGAGAGGGTCGGATTAAGGAAGTCTAATGGCGGACGAAGTCGCAGGCGACCGCTAGTTATATAATATTGTGCGTTTGACTGAATTGTTTCTTTTTTATCACGGCGGCTAATCTTATTGTGAGATAATCATGTACGTAGGAGATATTATAGTGCACAAGTGTGTGCGCTAACACAGGTGCACTATCTTTTCCCTCACTCTCATAGTCATCTCAAAGATCAGGCGCAGTACCGACGGCTTTACGTGCTCTCTGAGGCATGGGGGTGTACCGACACCGCCAACTTCCCAGCTCCAGGTTGCTATTACATTTTCTTGTAAGAAAATTCTCATTAACGTATTTTTTTGTTGGCCTAACCCGGGTTTCAAACCCTGGACCTCAGTGTAGCTTAACACCTACGCCCCAAGTTGACGTATACAGGACACTTTGTATGTTCCTTGCAATGCCTTATGAAGTTTTGTTCTGTTTATAGGCAATGCATTTGCACTTACCATTTTGGGAATTTGCTAGGACAATCAAACCAAGAAGATAGTTAAACCATGGATCAGGATGATACCATAAACTTTTCTCCTCCAGAAAGGAAGCAGCATTGGAACATTCGTTGTTAATTTTTATTCATAAAATTTGTACACGACATATTTAAATATCCAAAACTACTTTCGCCTTTGAATAATTTATAACGGACCGCCTCATAATCTTATTAGTTTAACACGTTCGGTACAACGTGATATAATACTACACCCGTTTGATTCAGTACGATACTGATATTTGATGGTTACGTACGAGTAATTACTTCCTACACTCACTGTCCCGCTTTGATTGTTACAGATGGCGTAGAAAACCGGTCGGAGACACCCACCATAGATGCTATTGAACAAACTAATGGAAGGAGAGACGGTGACCACGAAAAACTTCATATCTTCAATCAAAAAGTTCAACACGGACGAAAAGGAACATGGCACTATAAAAGCCCTACTGAAGAACTTCATTCTACCCGACACAGATATGGCTATAAAACAGAAACAAAACTCCAATAACAAATGTATTTACTCCGTTCCGATTATACCATCTATATCACCCGCGAGTGAAAGAAGACAAACAATCAGTGCGGCTAAACAAGCTTTCTTAAACGCTACTGTTGATTCAACAAAATTTCATGCAAATGACACAATGAAAGAACCTGTACTACATTACGCTCAAATAGCCACAGTCACTGAAAGTGACGACACAAGAAGCACTGGTGGAGGAAAAGAATCACAAATAACAGACAAAATTAAATTAAAATCATCCACACTTCCTATAGACATTCCTAAACATAACAAGAAAAGAATCGAACAACAATCAAGAAAAGTAAGTTTTAAAATAAAAAACGCCTCCGTATCATATAGACGACCACCTATACTTACAAAAACAACGATGACAATAACCAGTAGCAAAGTATCAGAATTAACAAAAAAGTTTAATAATTTAATTATCGAAGGATCAAATAGCTCAGTCAAACAGGCAAAGCTCGTAAAAACAATAGAAAATCTACAAACAGTATCTCGATGTTCTGCTAGCAACAGCTCAACGCCTTCATCCACTCTAAGTTCCAGTCCTAATATTAAAATAGTCTTGCGCCACAGACGAAGCTCTAAAAGGCGTGGAAATAAAAAAAGGTGTTCAAGTGTAGATTCGATTGATAAATTAGTCTTGTCCGAGAGTTCTGGAGCTAAAATTCGAATAATACGTTCCAAATCAGATGGTACCAAAATTCCCAAGTCACCTAAAAAACGTTTAAAGTATCAAGACTCCAGCGAACAACAAAGTGGTTCTGATTCCGTCGATGGCAGTCCTGCGAAACCAAAAATAAATGAATCTTCCAAACAAAGTCTACAGAATGTTCCGCCTGAAACTAATGCTGTAAAAAATGTTATCAAAATGTTTGAAAATGAAATAAGTGCCCAAGCTAGTAGCAGTAACGTTGTAAAAAAACAAAATAATAAATCTTCAAATGTAGTAATACCTGTAAAAGAAAAACCAAAAGTACCTGAAAAGAAATCTTCATTAGTTTTAACAAAAAATTTAGTAGTAAAAGATGGTGTCCCTAAAATAAAAAGTATTAAAGGCATTTCTAGTGAATTAAACAGTAATCCTGTAACAAAAGAACAAAACTTAAATAAAGAACCAGACATACCAAAAAAGAAGGAGTCTATGTACGATAAGAAAAAATTTAAAACAAATTACATTCATTCTGAAAAGCTACCCTTACATCTTGTTGAAATAATACAAGAAGATATAAACGAAAATTCAAATACAAATTTAACAGAACAAATAGCATGTGCACCATTAGAGTCGGAGCAAACATCTGTAAAAAGCTCAGAGGAAGACAACTTATATCAAGATTTGGACACACAAATGACTCCGAATGATTCATTTTTATGGCGCAGAAAGAGTTCTCAGATTTATTCTGAAAATGATAAATCGACCTCTGAAAGTACTTATGGGTTTGTTACTGTGATAATGAATGAGACGACTGTTAGTTGTAGTGATTATAATACTGATAGCTCTACTCAAATTGAGCAATCTCATGAAGAAACAGTACATGAATCTCAAAATAAACTTGAATCTTCCAACGTTGAAGTTGATCAAAACTCGGATTTCGAGAGTAATTTAATAGAAGCTTGCAATGAAGAAGTTCTTGTCGGTTATACTTCAAAAGCTAAACCCATACCGGTTATTGAAGACGACTACGAGCCATTAGAACCTCGTGACACAGAAAATGTTGTAGTAATCTCAGTGAAGAGTGACAGATCTTCAAAAATTAATTGTCCTTTACCAGAAATACCTAAGGAGGTCAATCAAGAAAGTCCCAAAGGTGAAAATATATATCAATGTCTTTTAGAAATGAGGTCACACCCTGAAGGAGATGAGAGTAGTCTACACAACTATGAGATGTGCGCTCAACTGGAGGAAAGAACGCGTGGCGACGGTGACAGTGACGATGGGTATGAATACTGCAAGTCGCCAATCAAACCGTACTGCCATACATCTAGCTCTGGCATACAAATAGCTGAACACTACAACCCCTATAATGCTAACACTAATGACAAAAATTACTCCATTTCAAAATCTGTCAGCGGAACCTCCACGGTTAGTTACGAGAAAATAGGATCAGATAGAATTTACGAAAAAATTCCGCTAAGACCACCAAAATCTAAAGAAAGTAGTCCGAATTATAACAGACACTCCTTCGTCTCCTTCGATTACACAGGCTACAATGATAGTGAGAATATCTACGACACTATAAAACACGGCGATCGTGCGTCGCTGTCCCATTGCTATGAGAGTATACCAAATAGTCCAAGTATGGTAAAAATGAGGAATAATTTAAAGAAACAGCTGGCGTCTGCTGTCCAAAAACGGTTGTCCTTCGATAATGTGTCGAATATAAGTCAATCTACACTATCCAGTGAACAAAAGACGAATAGCATTTACGGGCAAAGGTCTGTGATCAGTTACAACGGGCAAGAGATAGCATTCCAAGTGCCGAGCAGCGAAACGAGCGTCAGCGACCGAAGTGATAGAAGCGACGATTGGGTCGATGTGTCTGATGAAGAAAAAACTGAAGAAAAGAAAATAATTATGTAAGTATCTTTCTAATACTATATTCTCATACACGAGAAAGTATTCCAGCATTGAAGTATATATACCGGCTTCGGCAGCCGATATACGAAGCTACCATAAAATCTTATTGGCAAATGTAAATTCAAATTATATCACCTATGTGGGGTCTAGAAGATAAAGTTATAGCAAGACTGTCAATCAAACCGTCTGCTCACAGTAGTAATGCTGATTTTATTTGTAGTTCTCTGACCTCTTTTAAAAAACTCATCAAGTTTACTTAGTGATTAAGGATTAACGATTAGTTTAGTGATTTTTGCATTTATATTGTTGTCTCGTGTAGTGTTATCGTTTTAGTGCTGTTCATGATAGTTTATTATAAGAATGCTGTGGTCACACCAAGAAGGTGCAATCGTATTTATTACGTTTTATGTATGTTATTTAATAGTGTAACATGATTGTAACCAGTTTTGTGATCCAAATAAAAAAAAAAAAAAAAAAAAAAAAAAAAGACATCACCTTCATCCGCATGAAATTTAGTTTTTCACAAATCCTCGGGAACCTTGGATTTTTCCGGGATGAAAGTAGCCTATGTGTTAATCCAGAGTAAAATCTATTTCCATTCCAAATTTCAGCCAAATCGGTTTAGTTGTAACAAAACGGTGGCGTTAAAGAGTAACAAACATTCAAACAAACATCCAAACAAATATTCATACAAACATCCATACAAATTTTCTCGTTTATAATATTAATAGGATTTACAGTCTTTTTATTCTCGCAAAGTACTTTCCATTAGCATATAACGAATGTACATAGATGACCTATAAATTAAGCATTGATATCTCCCAATAACATTTTTTCAAAGAGTTAAGTAAACACCGTTATCTAACACCGATATTACCATTATATTTACTTTCTGTTCAGTGTGGAAATGTCGGGGGAAAGTGCGACACTGTCACCACGTATTTTTTATAGTTTTGCGAATTAATTTAATGGCAGTTAAATGGATATGTTAATTTTCAGAGTGCGTGAAAGAAGTCGTAAGAGTCCGGTCAGCTGGTCACAGAAAGTTAGACATCAATGGCAGAATTCTCCAAAACAAAGTGAAGATAAAGGTGAGATTATTTTAATAATATAAATAATTAAAAATAACTATTATATTCTTTAAATTTTAACGTACATTTTCATTCTATTTTTGAAATCAAAACTGTAAGCGCCATCTGTGTACGAAGACCAACAACGCTACCTGAGACCATGTATC
Organism: Bicyclus anynana; assembly: GCF_947172395.1. NCBI lineage: Eukaryota > Metazoa > Arthropoda > Insecta > Lepidoptera > Nymphalidae > Bicyclus > Bicyclus anynana. Next base: position 1,936,019 of record NC_069087.1, on the reverse strand, counting down.
GCGATGTAGTTCAATGAAGCTGCGTGAGATGGCGCTATGTTTCTCAATTTAAAATAGTTACTCAACTCAAGGTTAGTTCTACAGAATGATAGTAAAAGTATTAAAAGATATAAAATATTAAAATATGATCTACTTTTTGAAATAATATGTTTATTATATAACAAATAAATAATTGACTTAGATTTAATTGATTTTAAAAGTGCGCCCGTTCTACGGATAGTGTGTTTTCAATTTACGTAATTCATGAATATGCACGCGTTGTTTAATTATCAGAGTGTAAAAACTAATAGAAAAATTAAACAAACAAGATATGACCATTAGAGCGGTCCACTGACAGTTGCGTAAGAGCTTGTAGAGCTAAATTATAGTGTCGGTTTTGTATGAGCATAATTTGCTTTGACAACTGACTGACATGTGCTATGAGCAGATGGTTATAGATAGATCAACGAAATTATATTGTACCTACAGTAGGTACAATATAATTTACGTCGTACAGATTATAAATGCGAATATACATGAGTATGTTTATTTGTTTCTAAGTCTAAATGGTCACCAAGTCTTTCATCATTATAAGCATATTCTTAATCCAAATCACCAGACACGCGGTTGCAACATCACCAACTTTCCAACTCCTGGCTGAGAATTTGTATTGAAAATATCCTTTTATCCAGGTTTCATAAAATAGGAACGGCCAAATCCAAGCTTTGCATGAAGGACAAAAGTTAAATTGTCTACGTATTTCCTTGATCCATGAAGACTTCTACGAGGACAGGCCTCCTTTTTAAAATGTCTGCTTATAATCCAAATATATCTACCTACCAATCGTCTCAAACTACATAAACTGAATGTAATTCATTAAAATAATAGCATACATAACTTGCCCATAACAATACCCACGTTCGCTTTATATTCCAGACAATTTTAAAGCATTCCATGATAAGTGACAAGCCAAAAGCGACTAAAACAATGGAAACAATCTCAGCATAGATCTTGTTTACAGTGTGCGCGGGCGCAGGAATCCGGTAACAGTCTTAACTGCCTCACCACCCACGGCCTATAACCGCCGGTGCGCTAGCTTGATCATACTTGTACCTATTACAACTTAACAAGGGGTCTATGAACTTGTTAATTTGACGACAGACATAAAATATGTATGATCTCCTTTCTCTTTGTCTCACTCTCTATCTTTACTGACGTCTGAAGGTCTGATAATGAAGATAACACTCGTGAGCAATCTTCCTTTATGAAACATGATCCTACCTAAAGATCTGCTGCACTTAAGAACGCAAACGGGTTAACGCTTTCAAAATGCTGGAGGTAAATGCTCCGGATCCCATGGACTGCATTTTGAACCATCGCGTCTATGCTTAAGCGTTCTTAAGTTCGGACGGCAGGTTCTTTTTAGAAGCGCCATCAATAAACTCAACACTGGCTCTTTCTTTTACAATCATCGTTATTACATTATTCTTTATGATTACGTACGTCTTGGCTACCCTTATCATTTAACCTACCGCCTTCAGATTTTTTTGTAGGTAGGTCCTACTTAGGTAGCCTATCTGTGAAGAATATTCATTAAAACAGAACCGGAAACCCCATCCACATCAGATCTAGTAGTTTTAAAAAAACTTCAAGACAAACAATATACTTTTTTAAGTCCGACAAACTTTATAATGGAAACTATTGTTAGATTTGTGATTTGTCGTTTAACTTTACTTGAATACAACCAAATAAGAACTATTATCTTGAATTAAAAGCACAAAGAAAACTATTTTAGTTTCAGTATTTACCGAATTAACTATAAAACATACCGTAACAAATTAAATTATAAACACACCGCGCGATACGATCTACCCTTCGTAGAGTGCCGTCTACGTACCAAGGCCAGCGACGTGACATTCCACAGAACAAAAGAAACGACACAAAAACAATAAGCATCGTTCATCTGACCAAAACAAATACTCGTGTTAACCGATTTATAATACAGGAATGTGATCAAATTATTCATACTATACGGAAGTCAGTATATTTTTAAATTAACAATAATTTGAAACCGCTGCCGTGCTGCTGCTTTATATTTATACTGTACTAGCAAAAGTCGCGTAGTTCCCGTTCGCGAGGACATACGGAGATAAAATATATACTATCGCACTCGAGGATAGTGTAGCTTCCCAACAGTTAAATAATTTTTCAAATCGGCTCAGTAGTCTCAGAGCAATGCAAACAAACAATCAAATCTTTCCTCTTTGTAATATTAGTATAGATGAGAAATAATTTCTTTAACTATCATCATCATCATCATTATCAACCCATATTCAGCGCTTTGCTGAGCTCGAGTTTCCACTCAGAATGAGAGGAGTTAGGCCAATAGTCCACCACGCTGGCCCAGTGCGGAATTGACAGACATCACACACGCAGAGAATTGAGAAAATTCTCTGGTATGCAGGTTTTCCTTACGATGTTTTTTGACCGTTTTCTTATACTATACTATAATGATATTATCATTTTAGTATACTAGTTATGTAAATAACTATATTATAGTATATCACATCAGCCAATGGAAAACATATCGTTTGCCAAAAACTTTTTTGGGCAATAAAAATGACAGACTGTTGTCGGGCAGCAAAGACACTGGTGTCGTCAACATGTCGTCTGATCTCACACGTCTAGCCTTCGCTTCATCATTGACCGCAAAAAATATGGTCAAACAACTATACTTATTAAATGAACCACACAATCTAGCATCTTTATGAACTTCTTAATCTTATCTTATCTTATCTTAATTTAATCCTCGATTGCCATCTCATCTGTTTGTTAAATAAGGCTGTAAGGCTTCTCAAAAAAAAAGGTGTATTTAACACCTTTTTTTAACAAAGCAAGGTTACCATTTACTAAATTGATCTCACATTTAACTGAGACACTTCATCCTACAGAAGACGTCAACATTCACACTTGGTTGAGAAGCCTTACAGCCTTATTTATAAACAGATGAGATGGTAATCGAGGGTTAAATTGTAGAGTTCATAAAGATGCAAGATCAAAAAACTACTACTGCAATACTAAATATTGGACTTTATGGAAGACTATAATAGACACGACGAATTATGGTAGCTTTAAAGTTATTAACAAAGAATTTACAAAACAGCTTCTATGGTATAATAATACTTACATATTTCAAGGCCAATGCGACATTCGACCAAACAAAGGAAATAAAAAACAATATTCATCGTCGTTTCAACTGTCTTCACACGTAACCTATGCTATGCTTCATCCTTGACCGTAAAAATATAGCCACGTAATACAAACCAGTTATAAAAAGAGCTGTAGACGTTTTAAAATCAGTATGAGCAAGTGGTTCAAACAACGCTGGTGATGTAAAAATCTGGCCATACCCATTGAAATGATTCGACATGACTTGCCAATTACTCAAGTATCAAGTTTACTTTTGTAATGGTAATAACAAACAGTTATGTTTGATTTTATCGCTGAAATCGTACTCTTTAAAATAGCATGGGAAATATTTTGGGAGATAATACTCGTCTTGCAAAAGAGATTTAAGCTTAAAATTAGGGAGAACGAAGTGAATTGCTTGTATTAGTATGAATGTGCATTCATTTGGGTGTATTTCAAGATGTAGTTTTAATAACTTTAAATATTATACAGTCCCTGCACAAAAAACATTCTTTGTAAGTATGAAATCATCAAAATATTCACAGCAATTATTTCTCCAGGAAATCATGAATTATTGCTGATTTATATTATACATCCAATATTCAAAAAGTTTTTCAGATAAAGCAATAGCAACGTATTGCAACATATTGGCATTATTAAAAGTCATCAAAACTCTATGCGCCTTTACCTAACACTCTCCAAGTCTGTCATAATGTGTCGGTATAAAGTTCCCTACACTTTAGCCACAATGTGTGGCTAGACCGTATATTACTCAAGGACCTATTAGAAAGCTCACCTAGGTATAGGTCCCATTCCATGTATGCTAAACATTGATGGGGTGTAATGAGTTGCAAATCAAAGCACATTACCCATGGGTCTACAAAATTCAATTATAAAACAAATTACAGAATTAAAAAATTCAGGCAACCTTCATACTTTCAGTTACTTGCAATGCAATCCACTTTGCACTTAAACTTATTACGAGCATTATTACCTTGGTGAAAATGAAAGTACGCTCATAAACCATCTTAGGCATATCGTTATTGTATTACAATATCTGTGATTTCTTCGTTAAATGTCTCACGTTTTACTCACATAGTTACATTTTCTAGCGCTTCTTTTGCAATAATTTCACTATTATTCACAAGCAAATACTTGTCTTCTAAAGAAAGCAAAAGTGTCTATAGTGAACAGTTTGAAAATCTCATCATAAATTTTAACATATGGTCAAAACACTACACTCTAATTAATTAATTTTTTTTAACATCTTAATTAATAAAAATAGTAACATGAATTATTACATTTACCTACGGATTAATAACATAAATAAGTTACAAAAACTCGTTTATTTTTGCCAAAATTACATTAAAATTATGTGGGAGTATTAATCCTCCAACAAAGAACCTATTCAATTTCAGATTTCTTAGAGTGTTACAGAATCTTTTTATTGCTTAAATAGGGAACAAACGAGCATTCAGGTTACCTGATGTTAAGTGATTACCGCTGCCCGTGGTTATTAGCACCACATTGGCTACCTACCCTATATACTACACTAACAATTCGTTGCAAGCATCTCTGATTGGCTTGATATTACATTTTTTAAAATACAGAACTAAAAGATGAAATAAATAGTTATAAGAAACAAACGGTAGACACTAGTCAACTATAGCTCTATGCTTATCACTCTGGCAGATTTAGTCATAAGTATCTCCTTTCGTAGAACGTTATTCCAGATAGATCTATGGATGAGATACCTTGGCACATGCAAATGAACCGTATCAAGACTATTAATGGAATGCAGTTTAGACCTCGACGCATTATTTAGACTTACTTTCGTGGTTTCGATATCTACTTTTTGTAATTGTAACCACGTCTCATGTCTCAACAGAAACTTAAATTTAGGGTGACGAATTTGGATTCCAATATTATGATCTAATTTCATAGATCATATTCAAATCTAAATTCGTTTATTTCAAGTAGTGTTAGTTATGCCGATGCATAATTAAAATTTTTCAAAATTGGTTGAAGAAGATAATAAAAGAAGAAGAGGACCTCCTCCTTTTTTTAAAGTCGGTTAAAAAAGAAAATACATAGTAGTTAATCCATTCGGCAACCTTTGCTGAGCAATACGGAAATCCACTCCACAGCCTGAAACGCAACTTGAATGAAAGTGGTTTAAATAAAACACGTATCCACTCGTGCCCATTCAAAATACAAGTAATCACGCATTTAAGATGTTAGATAAAACATTTATGATGATGAAAGTGCGACGTTGACTAATTAGTCTGTAATAGACTTCATGAATATTCGTAATAATCTTGTTATTTTTACAAAATATCCTTTCGCAGTAGAAATCTCGGTATAATGACTGTCATACACATAAATCATCATCATCCCTTTTCCCTCATCTCACTTAAGTGAGGTCGGAAAGATATGTCAATCTTCTCCATTCGTCAATTACTCATCAACTCATCATCCACTCTTTTTCCACACATGTCCTCTTTTACACACTCCAACCACTTTTCTCACTTGTTTTTCTCACTTGTTCTTCCATTTGCAAATTCAACATTTTTCTATTAATAATGTTATTAATATAACCTCATGAGTTATTTCGTTGTCTAATATTTCAAATTAAAGCTTATATTATGCTTAATTTAACTGTATTACAAGTAACAAGCACATATACCGATTATAATTGCTGAAAAATCACCTCGTCGTAAAAGTCATAATTGCCAAGCTGGCTTATTTCTTTGCGCAAAAGATCAGCCTGGCTGTCCAACACAATAAGGCAGGCAGTATTCTTGTCATCATTTCACATGGGCATGTTTTTTATAGCTATTAAGAATAGGATAACTTAGATTAAGTTTCTTATTTCTCAAGCTTAATACCTTTGTTTGACCTCTTAAATAACAAAGTCACATCGATGACTACATACGTTCCACGAATAACGATGCTTCGTAAATTGGTCCAACTGTTTAAGACAATGAAAAAAAACGTGAGATCAATACAATTTACGTGCTCCACTTGTCGGTTATCGGTTATGTCATACGTGTTCTTATGTTTCTTGCTTTTGCGTTTATTGAGACTAAAAGCAACATTAGTTATTGCATAAGCTTGTGTTTCCAGCACAATGTGAGGAAAAATAAAAGCATCCAAAATGCTTACCTACGTGACAATTTCTAAAGAGACAATCCTCAATAGTGAATTACATCGGCTCGTATTTCATTTCTATTGTAAAGTTGAACGTTTCAGTTTGACGAAGCAGACTGCATTCAAGTAACTTACATCATAAAACTTCAACAAAGTTATTGAATTCTTACTTTGCAAGTTTCTTTCAAAATTCTGAATTTTAACAAGAAAGTCATGTTACTAGAACACTTGTAGTTGCAAGTGGAAGGGCTAAAGAACAGAACGACCAAAGAAGAAACTGTGGAGTGTGTGAAAGAGGATTAAAACGGCAATAAAACTGTTTCTATGATTGTATCGCAAAAGGAGATTCCATGTCCACTGTCGAAATTCCAATTTACAGTCCAGCAGATATGTTGCCCTAGATAATATAGCCGTCTGGAACCAGTTTGCTCAGATGTGGGTCTACTGGAATACCATTATCAAATTCATCTCGGCTTATGCACTGTAGCGCTGCGTAACTAAAGGCCTACCAACTCTGTGTTGTATTTAGAGTTTAATGTAGGTTATGTTAATGCTGTATAGGTATTTGAAACTTTCAGCCAAGGTTTTAAATAAAATCGAAACACTCCATATACAATAAAAGTGCATCTATACTGTAGCCCAAATAACAACATTATTATCAGTTATGTTGTAGAATTAACCATGCCGATATTAAATTACTGAGATCATAGCAAACCAAATGATGTTATCGTTGAGAACGCTAACTAAATATAGCTTAGGTATATGTATCTCGTAAAATTATCTCAAATTATTATTCAAGATACCAAACTCGGTGCTATGATGACGTAGCCAAATGCCATTTGTGCATTCTCGCTAATATGAAACAAGAACAAGTTGCTTTGATATTACACACTGAGCAGACCTCACTTCCAATTAGGGTTCCAGACTGACAAAAGAGAACTAACATGAAGTAACGAATAGTTAAACTCCAAAAGCAAGAAGCGTGATTTTACATAAATTGAATTAACTAAAACTGTAACATGTTTGATATTAGAACGGATATCCAACGCCGCTCTAGTAGGATATTACCAAATCCAATCCAATCGGCAAAGCAGAGAGTACAACACGATCAGAGAAAGGGAGTGTTGAGAGTCATAAAAGATACACTGGGGTCAAACCCGTGCTTTCTTTGGCGTTTAGATCTCTGTCACATGATTAGAAGCTATCCTACAAAAGTTAGAAATTGCCAATTTGCTGATTGTTGGATATGAAAACGGTTAATTGTGTATAGGGGGTGCAGTTTGCACGTAACTGGTCATTCAGGTGTGCGGTCAGACCGCAGCCTACGCTCGTTGGAAGGGAGAGGGGGCTAAGCGAGTTCGCCCTGCGATCGCGCGAACGACGCACGCGCCGCGCGCTTCGTCAGTGAAAGTGTTTTAGCTAGTGCAATATCCTCATACAATTCGGATGTTTTGTGTGTGCCTATTTGTAGAAAACGTCAGTATTTGTTTAGTTTCTTACAAAATGTTAAAACCGGCTTTGTTTGTTTATATATAGTGCTAAAAACGTTAAAAAAGTCGTTAAACCATGCATGCATAACTATTTGCAGAAACATTCAGTTTTATTTACTTGTGAGAAATACATAGTTATATTTACCAAAATAGTCCTTCTGTTATTATCGCAAAATTGCGCTTTACCTTTCGTCACGCTTCGCTTCGGTCCATTAAAGTTACTATGTCTGCTCTTGCTTCACTCTACTTATCTTGAACTCATTCGTAGATAAGAACAGAAACTTCAATTATAATGTAGATAATTGCTCATTTAGGCTTAAGGCCAAGATTATGTTATTCAGATTCGAAGTCTGAATGCCAAATTTAGACAACCGGTCGTGAAATTATGTATTCATTAATGCCTTTTAAAATGTTGGTTATCATTAATTACATTGGTCATTTTGATTTCGCAATATTTTGATTTCTAACTTGTATTCTTCCAAATGGACTTAGTCATGAAAATATTTTTCAATAAATGACTTGATATCTACCATAAAATCCGGTTAAACTTATAATTAGTGCTCATAAAGTCATCGATCGAGTTTTTGTGTTTGTGTCCTCGTAATCATTTGTAATTAAATGTAGATAATTTATAACGACTTAATTTAAGACGAAACTGTTAGCTATTTTTTTATCATGATGACAAATGATAAAAAATAGATAGGTACTACAATGATCTACATCTCGAAAAGTGATCCGAATTTAGCTACTATACTGAGCGCACACATGCACAATTAATTCCATTATATATTTATGTATATATAGTTTTTACACTTCCTGAACACACAACTCGACATTATAGACGATATATTAGTATTATTTGTTTAAATAACGTTCGTTGTTTAGTAAGCGATTAAATAAATTTTTCATATTTATCCGTCACAATTTTGATGCGCTAATCTATGTCTCTAGTATAAAATATTATTGAGATATTAAACAAAAGTATCAAATTCATCATCATCTCCTTACCCTTATCCCACTTAAGTGGGGTCGGAAAAATATGTCAATCTTTTCCATTCATTTCTATTACTCGTCAACTCATCATCCACTCCTTTTACACACATGTCCTCTTTCACACAATCCAACCATCTTTTCTTTGGTCTTCCTCTCCTCTTATGACCTTCCACTTGCACATTCAACATTTTTCTAGTAATATGACTTTCCTCTCTACGCATTACATGTCCATACCAAGCTAACCTTCTACTCCTCAATTTTTCTGTAACTGGCGCCACCTTCAGACTTTTTCCTATATACTCATTCCTTATTTTATCTATTCTTGTCACACCACACATCCATCTCAACATACGCATTTCGTTCACATGCATTCGTTTACTATCCATCCCTTTCACCGCCCAACATTCAAATTATAATTCAAAATATATATGTTTATTTTCTATTTAAGTTGATATATCAGTAGATTTTAATAAATATACATAATAAGAAAAACGTGATTATTGAAAATTATTAAAGAAAAAAAGAAAATTATTTTATTTGGACACACAATACACAGAAGACAAAAAAAAGAAAGAAATTTAAAAAATAAAGAAAACTAATAATTACACCTTTAACTTAATTGCACCTTATTACATTACACCCATCTCAAACTTAACTTACAACAAAGAATTGGTTTGTACAATAGGCTTAACTCTTAAGTCATCGATCTATCTACGAGTATAACTTAACTTATATCACAACTTATAGAACCGGTTTCCTAAGATGCATTCCAATCGACTTACAACAAAGATTTATTAGTACCGCAAGCCACAAACTATCTAAAAAATTGTAACATTATTATAAAACTTTCACTCACGATTAATTTCATTTATGAAAGCTAATATTGTGCATAATTAAGCGGTTTAAACCAAAATAAAAAATAGGAGAAATAACAAATTATATAAATTAGAAAGACTAACATAAACAAGTCTTAATAAAATTTCTGACTAATATGAACTTCCAGAGTGGTATCAGTGAGAGTTTAATAAATCATCATCATCATAGATCAGTTAATTAACTAAAAAAAACTAAAATTCAAATCTTTTTAACATTACTTGAGATTTAATTTATAAAATTAAATCTATAATAATGGCTAATTTGCTCTTTAAAAAAGTAGGAATCGAGGATAACAGCCAACAAACATCTAGGCTGGATCGACACGTATCCGGCAATCGGTCTCAACCCACTAGCCTCCAACTAGCCGGAACGATGGCATTGCGTTACGGAATATTTAATATAGATCTTGGTTTGCTTACGTTTACGTATAAATTATTAACAAATCCTTGAAATTATTGATATCTAATTTTAATTCGTTTATTTCAAGTACTTATGAAAAAACAATTCCGTTTGTAAACTCTTTAGAACTTCGGAAGAATGCATTCAACTGAGAAAAGACGCCAAGAAACTCAGCAGATTAAAAGACAGCTGATTGACTAAATGGCATACTGATCGATGAACTGCAGGATATAGGTATTTTATAGAGACCTCGAAACACCACGTTTCTGAGTCGCTTGCATCCAGATATTTCAACTTAACGAGTCTTTAAACTGAAGCAACAATACAGGGCACATAAGTCAATAGATGTCAGGTTCTAAAGATGCTGAAGTGACGGTCCTGCACAGAAAAGCGCAGTTATGATTGACCCCTACTAGTTGACTGATGACATCAAGAAAGTCGCAGTTAGTTATGCTGGGTTAATGATCCAAGAAAAAGAAACGCTTACAATATTCTTTAAACCTAGAGTTTGTTGATCCATTAGCAACAAACTCTAGGTTTAAAGAATATTGTTTTCCATTGAGTGCACAAACAAACCGGAGTAATTTCAATGATCACATATGGTATAGCGAAACAAAGCGAGTATTGTCTGCATTTTCCATCGCCACCACTTAGAAAGTGCATTGCGTGTCGAACGCTAGATACATATCGAGATCGTTACAATAATGAACTCAAAACATGGCTCTTTTTGAGACCATCACGGTCAGAAAACCTTGACGTAAAATAATCTTCTCAATTTAAGATCAAAATTAATCAAAGTAATGTTGCAAACTTTTAGTTTTGGCTTCTCCTACCTAACCTAACTTAAAACAAAAATACAAATGCCTATTTTTCATTTTAACTTATTAAATAAACAACAGGTTACACCATCCGCTAATTTTAAAAATAAGACGATTTGTGTTTAATCAACATACAAGCTATGATTCAATAATCAAACACGTTGATAAAGCAGCATAATTCCTATTTAGAATTTGGAGCTATGAATCAACAATTACAATTGATCAACACACTTTTGGTATTCTGATATTTGGGACAAGTAAACTGCATTCCAGTGGAACCTAAGAACTCAGAGTGCAACCGTGGAAATTAATTAATTTGCCATTCAGTTTAAGAGAACAATTAAACTGGACGGACTATTCTGAGTTACGTTTAATTTACATCAAAAAGAAGAAAAAAAAAGACTTGATTTTAGAATGCTATATAGACAATAATAATATGATAACGTTACTATAGAAATTTTCAAGCAATGGAATCAGTAAAGACAATGCTTACTAAAGTATCGGATCAAGACATAAATCAAAGATTATGGAACAATAATCGCATTACAATACCGAAAAGCAGCAAACAACTGGTTTACCGTTTCTTGAACGTTACAGATTATTCGCTAGGCTCATTGTGTTGCAATTCAATGCTCTGATTGCAAACATCGCCATAACATGTAGCTGCAAACATAGAAAACAGACAGATAGCGTAGCTATTAAATTTCGTAACGCCATAAGTTTGGACAATGCTGTTTTGCGAACCGGCTTGGACACAAATGTTTGCATACGGTTAACACAAATGCTTGTAATGATAGTTTAATAACTAAAGTTTATTATGAATAAAATAATACTTTAAATAGAGTTAAAAGTAATTAAAAGGAACGTACCAATTTAGAACTCTACGTGCAAAGGACAAATATTGCAATACTTAAACAATAAAGAGCACAAAGCTTTATAGAACGTAAGGTTTTATCATAGTAGTAGGTAGTTACGGTTTATTTTTAAGTTGAAACTAAGTGAAGCATAGCGTCATGTATCGAGTTGCGAAACTATACTTTGTATCTTAAAACTCATCTAATGTGATATTTGAAGTTATATATCCTGACGTAATCAAATTAGATTTTCAAGTAGTTATGAACCTTAGTTAACTGTTAATGACTAAATTATAGGCATCGATAACATTGGAATTGATTTCCATTGAATTTTACTTCCTATAACCCTAAAATACAATCCAGTAAATTAATAAGTCTATAATAACAGAGCAAGTAACTCAATGCAGAAAAATCATGCTTACGGTCTGTAGTCGACCGGCACCGGTTGACCCTGAAACGGACAACAGCTGCCGGTGTCTCGTTTGATTTATTTTTTTCCTACATCAAGAGTAACTAGTAACTGAAATCATTGCGAACCATTCGGACATGTCTTTCGAAAGACATTGTATCGAGCGTTAAATGCTGACGATTTCCACAGATAGAGCACAAGTGCAAAGTTTACAGTGAAGTGTTAAAAATATGTAGTGAAAAAATGTTGAAAAATGGTATCGGAAAGGCCCCCGCTCAACGGCGTTGGTACGCCGAGGCCGAGGACTTTTCGAAGGAACTGTGGCGATCAAGGTGCTTTGGTCTTTTTGATCCGCTTAATCGATTTATCATTAGCGTAAACATATATGGCGAGCATGACGCGAGACCGGTATTCAAGCTATAGTGACTCAGATATTGTGACAACCAGTTAAAATACCCATTTCGATTTCACTTACAAGACCACACGTGCTAATTGTCCACTTTGTTACCTAAAGTTATTTTTGTTTGAGTTTATATCTTCCATTTTGATGTCAACGTACTGCCTTTCTATTAACTCTTCAAGATTGAATGTGCAAACATCCTTGTGCTTAAAGTAATTGGGTTCAACCCTTTCACAATATAAACCGAGTCTGTTGTCGATCATGTTTAATTTCTCGCTCGATTTAGACTTTTAATCGAAGCGGAATCAATGTCTAAATCACCTTGACCGTTCTTTTAGTGTCAGTGACGTCACCGTCAAAGGTTTACATAAACACGAGCGCGAAGTGCACGTACTACAGCGAGAACGATGAGACTTCTAAAAGAGTTCGTAAGCCCGTTGAGGATAAAGTGAAGTTTATCGAAGTACTCGAACACACTTGGTGGCTGAGCGTGAGAACAGTATTGCGTGATGGAGAATTCGAGATACAGGACCTTGTTGCATTTATTGGTATGATTAATTATTATTTTAATTTTAAAATAATCCTGATCCTTTTTATTTAGTTTAATTTTAGTTACTGATATCATGTCAGGTAATTGACCTATATTGTGTATGACGATTGATACATCGAAGCTCATTGTATCTACAAAGATTAAAAATCATTTGTATTATGTATTTCTGCATATCACTTCAGAATGGCTAGATCGACATTTATGAAATTTGTCTTATGATTCTGTAAAGTTTTTTTTTTTAATTTTCACTTCTCCACCGTACTTAATATTTTAAAATTAAAAAAATCGCAGTTTTATGAACAATTGGAACCTAACGTTTGGACGTCCGGATATTAAACAAAGTAAATAATGTAACTAGTTAGTAAATATTATAACCTCATCCATAATGCTGATAGTATTACATAGTAAGTTAGTGTTACTTAGTAAGTTACCTCGTAGTTGTTGTCTAATGGCAAAGAAAATCACTTTCACTTTAGATCGATACTTGAACCCTGCTAGAAAACATCTGGTCTTAATAGCAGGTTATATATTGTGCGTGCGAGACATGGGAATATATGACGACTAGCTACGGCCGTGCGGTTGCACCCGCGTGGTTCCCGTTCCCGTTGGAATACGGGGATAATATATAGCCTATAGCCTTCCTTGATAAATGGGCTATCTAACACTGAAAGAATATTTCAAATCGGACCAGTAGTTCCTGAGAGTTCAAGCTAGCAAAATAACGACCAAACGCTTCAGCTTTATAATATTAGTACACACAGCTAAATAATGCCGGTAGTCCTAAAATTTTATCTGTATAAATAATATTTATATATAATAATCAATTTATTTACACTACAAAAAAACAAAAAAGACTGATAGGTTCCCACATTTCTGAGTAAAAGAGTTTTGGCCGACTTAAATACGGACAAAGAAGTGATAATTAATAATTTACAAGTGTTTATTTATGTATACCTAATTTTATTAGCAGACCATATACTCGTAAATTTTCTTCCCTTTATGCCTTACGAGTTAAGGTATCAAAAATCATTCTTCGTTGTAAACGCGCTAAACCCAGTTTTGTCTGTATCTGTCAAATAGTCAGTGATATTTTTGTAATATTGTAGAATGTAGAATGTATATGGTAACCTGACCACAATGGATATTCATTATCAACCCATATTCGGCTCACTGCTGAGCTCGAGTCTCCTCTCAGAATGAGAGGGCCGAGGGGTTAGGCCAATAGTCCACCACGCTGACCCAATGCGGATTGGCAAACTTCACACACGCAGAGAATTAAGAAAATTTGAGAGTTTGAGACACGTGATATTTAATCTCTTAAAATGCACACAACTGAAAAGTTGGAGTTGCATGTCCTGTACCGGATTCGAACTCACACACCCTCCGGAATCGGAGGCAGAGGTCATATCCACTGGGCTATCACGGCTCTCACTGGACATTAGAGACAAGAAACTATTCTGGTTATAAAAACTAGTTCCAAAACAGATCTAATCTATAGAGCATTGTGACACAAGCACTGATGGCAGGTTTTTAGTTATCTTTTAGAATCAGACTTACGTAGTCCAGCAAGCTCTTGCCTTGTACTCTTGTTCTGTTTATCTTCTGAATATTGCGCTCATCTAGGAGTGTGAGAATTGGAACAATTGAATTTTTATGAACAAGTAGTGCGGTAGGTTTACGTTTTGGCTCCTTGCTCCTGATGCACGCTATAAAGCGAAATTCCTTAGAGTAGCGATGCAATGACGATGTTTTGAGTCTCGAATTCGTGTTTCTTTCTATATCTGTCGTATATTGACGACCTCCGTGACGCAGTAATATGCGCGGTGGATTTACAAGATGGAGGTCCTGGGTTCGATCCCCGGCTGGACCGATTGAGGTTTTCTTAATTGGTCCAGATCTGGCTGGTGGGTGGCATCGGCCGTGGCTAGTTACTACCCTACCGACAAAAACGTACCCCCAAGCGATTTAGCTTTTCGGTACGATGTCGTGCAGAAACCGAAAAGGGTGTGGATTTTCATTCTCCTCTTAACAAGTTAGTCCACTTCCATCTTAGATTGTATCACTACTTACCATCAGGTGAGATTGTAGTCCAGGGCTAACTTGTAAAAAATAAAAAACAAACCTATGGTGTTAGATAGAAAGTTAGACAGAGAAACGTTCCTTGGAAAGCTGCAATTATTTTCGTAAATACAGCCAACGCTAGTAGGTACCTACTAGGTACATATGTTTTCTGGGCTACTAGTAAAAAACATTGAACGATGTATTGGTTGTAGTATGTAATAAACTTGGGAGTTCAAATATGTAATAGAAGTGAATTTTAATAGTGAAATGAAGTACCTACTTATTCGTTTATAATTTATCTCATGCACTGGATTTATGTAGACACTGAACATATTTGTTGTACATCGTAAACGAATTATGTCGAGAATTGTAAGGAAGTTCCTTTGTAACTGCAACGATTAATCATTATTAAAAGAAGCAAGTTCATTAAAATGTGATCTAATGATCGTTAGATTAGTGGCTATTAGCTTCAGATATTGATGGGTCATCATTACTGTGGATGTTGTAAACTGGTTAACTAGTATTGTTAAATCGATTAAATTGAAGTCTTTAATTAGGTTTTTGACTTTGTAATCCTCTGACACACTGACTTGTTCTATAATAAAGGAATATTTAATAAACAATTTCTTGTTTTGTCTTAGGTATCTACTGTGTGTCTTTTGTAAACTATGGATAGTTTTTAGTTTTCCAGGGAAAATTGGGCTTTTCCCTAAATATATCTCAGGATCACTGTCTGTCTGATCATTGCTGCCAAGATTAGATATTTTACTCTTGTAAGTCTTGACTAATGATCAGAAATTGTTTTTTTTTTAATTCATATACCTACGAATAAATAAATTTAGCATAGTTTTCCTCTTGTTTTCGATTTGTTTACCTTGAAAATTGAAAAACCAAGTATCAGTTTCCTTCTACGTTAGCTAGTACCTGTCCTAAAATGCAGTGACAAAAATGTCAAGGCTCGCGGGCAGTATTGCAGTGCATGCCTCTTACATAACCGGCGATCCGTGAGGCAACCACAAACACGCACGTCTGGCGGACTTTCGCAACCTCACATACAATTCCACAATAGCCTCAGTTTGCACTCGCGTGTTGGTCATCTTTGAATCATTTTTATAAAATCATAAATGGCTACATGGATTCACCGGAAATATTGGAGCGTCTAATGTTATGTGTACCACGTCCAGGAAGCCGTTCACAGAATCAAAAGCCCTTTCATTTATCCTTTTGTCGAACCAGAGCCGGTCAGCATACGCCTGTTTGTCAAATATGCTCAATCTTAAATGCTCACAGTAGCAATGCTGATATTACTTGTATTTCTCTGACCTTATGTCTGCGATGTCTAGCAGTCATGTGTCAGAGCAGAGTTCGTTATGGAAAATACTTGGACATTTAACACATAAAGTAATTTCAGCAGAGGCATAGGTCTCAAATAGACGGGCACAGTATTATTAAGACATGCTGCTATGAGTATAACTAATGTTCACTATGTTATACCTTTTAACGCACCTTCGTTAGGAGCACGAAAATCTCCTGGACATGGGGATCCAAATCCATACAAAAGAACTTGTATGTCCAGGAGATTTTCGTTTTAAGACAAGAATGAAAGGCGCTTTGTGTCTGGTCAAACTTTGTAACTTAATAAAATAAATTAACAAATTGTAATTATGACCATAAGGAGGGTTGTCTTTGGACTACATACTACTTCTTTATCTCAAACACTTAACATAAACTCGTACTTACCTAAATAGAAAAAGCGCTCGAGCTAAGCGATTACTAAATCTATAATACACACAATTCCACGACATATCTCGAGACGAGAGAAACAAACCATTAGCGAAACGAAGGAGTTTATTTTTTTAGACAAAGAATTTATATACCCCGTCCGCACGGTTTAATTAAATTTTCCTTATTTACAGAATGCGACAGTAGCGACTCGGGCCACTTCTATGAGTCGCTGGAGCCAGCGGCACCACAGCTGCCGCTGCCGCCCGCCCCGAGATTGCCGCCCGCTCCAAGAGTGCCGCCCACCCAGCGAGTGCCGCCCGCCCCGCTTGTGCCGCCCGTTCCGATTGACGACGACTTCGACTCTTTCGATAGCGATAGCGATTCCGATGATCATGAGAAGGTTAATACAAATAATATAATCAAATAATAATAGCAATACATATTATATGAAAAAAAAAACGATTTTTTTTAAATATATTCCCCCATGGTTATTGAAAAGGATAATATATAATTAATATGAATATAATTTAAAAATCCGTGACGTAGAGAGAATACTGTCGACATAGTAGATCGATGTTTGAAATAAATGAATAAATTTACTTCGACTTTGACATTCATCAGACATTGACATCATCACACGAGTATTTTCCTGAATTTTTCTTATTCTTTACAACTCACCCCTTGACTACAATCTCACCTGATGGTAAGTGATGATGCAATCTAAGATGGAAGCGGGCTAACTTGTTAGGAGGAGGAGGAAAATCCACATCGCTTTCGGTTTCTACACGACATCGTACTGGAACGCTAAATCGCTTCGGGATTAAAAGTAGCCTATGTGTTAATCCATGCTATAATATATCTCAATACCAAATTACAGCTAATTCGGTTCAGTAGTCGAGGCGCGAAAGAGTAACAAACATTCATATCATCAAAATCATCAGTTTTCGCAAATCTCGGAAAACCATGGATTTTTTCGGGATAAAAAGTAGCCTATGTGTTAATCCAGAGTAAAATCTATTTCCATTCAGAATTTTAGCCTAATCGCTTCAGCAGTAGCGGCGTTAGAGTAACAAACATCCAAACATACATCCAAACATCCATAGACATATTTTCGCGTTTATAATATTACTCATCATTATCAACCCATATTCAGCTCACTGTTGAGCTCGAGTCTCCTCTCACAATGAGAGGGGTTAAGCCAAAATTCCACCACGCTGGCCCAATGGCAGACTTCACACACGCAGTGAATTATGAAAATTCTCTGGTATGCAGGTTTCCTCACGTTGTTTTTCCTTCACCGTTTGAGACACGTGATATTTAATTTCTTAAAATGCATACAACTGAAAAGTTGGAGGTGCATGCCCCGGACCGAATCCACACCCTCCGAAATCGGAGGCAGAGGTCATATCCACTGTGTGCTATCACGGCTCATAAATTAATAATATTAGTAGGACATATATAATATAATATTATAATACATTGCAGAGTGCGCCCCTCCCCCCGCCCGCGCTGCCGGCGTCCCGCCTGCCAACCCCGCCCGGCGGCGGCCCCTACACGCTCACCAAGATCGCGAACGCTGCTCAACGCAAGATGCGCCAGATCAAGAGGAACCTCACCAAGCGATACTCCGGTGAGTTTCAATGTCACGGGAGCCACGCCACAGCCTTCAAACACCGCCACTTAAAAAACTATTTTAATTTTTTTTTGTTGAAAGATTCCAGATTGGTTCCATTTAATTTTCACGAAAATCGCTTCAGTACTTTTGTGTTACAATGATAGAATCAAGATAACTGAAATAAGTGAACGAAATTGTATACTGTGACGTTTACGGTCACAAAGCTAGAAGTGAAGAAACAAAAAAAAAATTAACCGAGTTCAAACTCTAAAAAGCGAAAAATAACATCGTGCCTATGTTCTTTCTATTGATAAGTTTGAATGCTGTGCCGGAAAAAACAAAATGAACTTCAAGAGCCTATTTGGTATAGCACCGCCTTCTAACTCCTACAAGTTAAAAAAAAAGAAACATAAACTCACTCAAATTGAGAACCTCCTCCATTTTTTTTAAAGTCTATTAAAAAGTCCATTGCATCTAATAAATAAAAAGAAAAAATTGTTGACGATATTACTTCTTCTTATTAATTAAAATAAAAAAATAATTATAAAAATATAAAAAAAAAACATCAAATAAAAATTCCGATACCGGGAATCGAACCCGAGCCTCCTGGGTGAGAGCCAGGTATCCTAGCCACTAGACCATATCGGATATGTTGGAGAAGTCAAAAATATCATAATGCTTGATTGCCCGATTATTTTTATATTCTAATAATGATTTTTTTATATTTTCAGTTGCAATGGACGGCAATCCATTCGCCAAATCATCAAACAACCAAAACGGAACGTACGACGTACCGAAGAATACAATAAAAGCGAAGACTCCAAACAACATTTATGCTAACTACGAAAAGCCTGAAATACAGCACGTGTACTCAAATGTCAACTTTAATGACACCAAAAATACACTGAACAAGACTGAGAATCCCTTGGCAAAGATAACTGGAACTTTTAAGGAGGAATTGAAAACTGTGATAGGGGAAAAGGGGGGAATCAAGACTGGGGTAACAGAAAAGGTTGTTAAAACGGGGTTAACTGACAGAGGGACGAACAAACCTTTGCCAGAAAAATCGATAAATAAGACTACAGCGGAGAAAGGAGTTAATAGGTAATCATCCATCTACCTTACATACCTACATTTAGATTTTAATGTTTATAGCAGTTCTTTTTAATAAAAATATGACTTGTAGTTAAAAAAAAATCTGTATTTGTGTTACAAAGTCCCTGAATATTATTATAAACATAATTGAGATTTTTTACATTTTATGCGAATTTATCAGACATTTTATTTGAAATTTAATTTAATAGTGCTTCCACTTATAGTGCTTATTTATTAATCTTTCTTTTTATTTTTTAACAATGTTATAAATACAAAATATACATAACACTATTAAAAACTTATAAAAAAAAATTAACCCTCCCGCTGCGGGACATTTGACCCAAGCAACCGGTCAGGGCTCCAGAGTGAGGAACCTCTTCACAATACGCGCCGTCTCAAGAATCACTGCCTTTTGTATCCGACTCTTGATCCAACAGTTAAGTGATAGCTTCTTAAGGTGTTGGTCGAAGCTGTTCGTCATTGACTGAAACAACTATCGGAACAATAACAGTTGACTCAACATTCCACATGGAGGTAATCTCGTAATATAATAACTTTCTTTTTCTGGACTGAGAATTTCTTATCATGAAATGATGAAAACCCACGGCCGAAGGCTCCAGCCAGACCTAGACCAATTAAGAAAACCTTAATAGGGGATCTAATCCAGGACCTACAAATCCACCGTGCATACCACTGCGCCACGGAAGCCATCAATGATAATAATACAAGGTATTTTACATCCACAGGTCTAGTTTAGGAGACAAAAGGAATAGCAACGGTGAAGTTACCACCACTCCACCACCGCTACCAGACAAGCCTCCCCCAGAGAAGCCTCCCCCAGAGAAGCCCACCACCCCTACCAGCGACACCAAGAACAGTGGGACTCTGTCGAGGAAGACATACTTCTCTTTCAAGTCTCGTTTCCGACGCGCGACGTCGATGGCGGTGGACATCAACGAAGTGCCGAGCGCTTTGAAGATCACCAACTCTACCTTCTATTTGACTGACTCTATGGATGGGGATTCCGGTTTTAGCAATTGGTAAGTGTTTTTTTTAAAAGATGGATGTAAATACGTGTAATCCACAGATTAAGCGAATATTTCTCGAGTCGGTAGGAACGACACGAAGCGTCGCATCAGTGATTATCAATATTATTAAAAAAATGGCGTCTTTTGTTTTTATATATATTGAAAACTGTTTGCAAAAACCAGAGAAATAAGATGGTGTATTTTTTATTGGTAATTATTGATTATAGTGTTAAATTTTGAATATTATATAGTCTAAAGTTTGTATATGCAGATGTCAAGGAGACCCGTGGCGTTAGTTTTTTAAGGGTTTCACCGGCATCACCACGCTGCTTCTAAACATTCATTCTGTATTTATTCTTTATTCTGTGGTGTAATAAAAAAAAAGACAAACACAAAGTAAGAGAAATAATTTTCAAATTGAGTTAATGCAAAGTTACGGGGTTCGGACGGGTAGGCGTACGGCAAAATAGTTGCCGCACCGCTCTGTACAAAACTATTTTCCATAATACGGCAACTATTTGACCGTACATTAATTATTATTATTAGTGTACAATATTGTTATATTTAATTTTCTCATTTCCAAACTTACGGGAACATAAATCCCCGCACCATGCGTAAAACAAGGACGACGCTGTCAACGGCTGATATTCAAATACGGCAAAATCTTGCCGTATTCTAGCGCATGTGTTATATTATGGTTTCTATACTTTTTACTATTCAGTAAATAAAACCGAAGTGATGGTGCAATCTGATGAAAGCAGGCTAACTTGTTAGGAGAAAGATGAAAATCCCCACCTATTCAGTTTCTTCACGACACTATGTATGATACCAAATATTATTCCGCCTTAAGCCGGATTTACATTTGTCTGACGTGTTGTGTCGTGACGCATCAGAACAAAATTAGTATCATACATTTTATATGGCAACGTTTACACTTACCTGTTGTAACATGTCGTGATGGCTTCTGATGTGCCGCATACAAAATGTATTATACCGATTCTGTTCATCCGTCACGACATGACACGTCAGAAAAATATAATTCCGTACGAACGTTTATTCTTTGACTTGGACTTGGCATATTTTCCAGCTCAACCAGGATATCGTATTCTTTGACTTGGACTTCTCCAGCTTAACCAGGCTATCGTTTCAGCAGCGACAACGGCGGCGCGGAGACGCTGTCGCCGAGCGACCGGCGGCGCGACGGTACGCTCCGTGCATGGTCCGAGTCCGTGCCATGCCTGGCGCTGGAGCGGCCGACACTGCCGCCGCCCCCGCCGCCCGCTCATACTGACCTTAGCGCTGTGAACGAAGGTCGGGACTAGCTTGATTATTGGAGTCTTGGGTGTCTTGGGACAGACGTCGACTGAAACTTCCACACCTTCTAGTACAGGAAATACGTGTAGGTAGGTAGATTTAATTCGTTACACATACCGAGATATATAGGTACGAGTCCGAATTGCCGTTCGTTATTCTCGCTAAAACTCGAAAATGACTTGGCTAAGTTACATATCTTTTATGATTTTATTTGCTCTAATAGTCCATGTTTTAAAGCAATTCGTTTTAAACCAACAGAATAATGAAAACAGCTAGTTGTCAGAAACAGAATAGTAGGAAGCAGGAAATTGCTACTTCGATAGTTTTATAGATGGTATGAAGTCCACTAGTTACCTAGTGTCAATTTTAAGATATACTGAGAACATAATATAGGTAGGTACTCAGAATGAATATATATATATGAGAATAGGCTAAAAAATATCTGGATAGACTACTGTTTATAGATAGATCTAATAAAATTCTTGAATATAATAAAAATGATTTGAACGTCCTGTTAAGAACCTATGAAGATTAACTTTAACTATATTTTTTTTTATGATTTCAAAAACTTAATTTACTTAAAAAGATGGAATATAGTCACGTAAATTCACCTTTAAACCTGTGTCTAGTCAGTCTAGACTAGTGATAGGCTATGATTGTGGCTAAATAATACCCTACTGACAATGTATAAAATCTTTTTAAAGGTAAAGATAGATTACTCCAAAAAGAGAAAGATAACATCGTACCTATGTCCTTTCTATTGATCGGTTTAAAAGCGATGCCAAAAACAAAATGAAATAAGAGCTTATTTGGAATAGCACCGCCTTCCGCTGAGTCGGTTAAAAATACTGCCGAATGCCCAGTAGAAACCAGAATTATGACCATTAGATATATTAAATTGAGTCTTGGCATGCAAACTTAATATGTATAACAACATACAACATTGAATATTGTATTACATATCCCGATTGTTAACTTTACCTAAATTTTACAGTTTTAAATTAACAATCTTTACGATGTTAATTGTTGATTTTTGTTAAGGTATTTATGGATTGTCTTGGACGTTTTTAAAAGCATCACATATTCTTACATACTCGTAGTTTAGTTTTAGTTTCAGTTGACGTCTTTCCCAAGGTGACAAGTAATAATATTTATTTCCAAAATAAACGGAACTTGATAAAGGAAACGAAGACAGCGCTAAACAGAGGTCAGAACCTCCGACCATGTAAATAACTAATATATAAAAAAATACTAATAAGGATTGATAAACATGGCCTATATCACCAAAGTCAACTTACTCGCTAGCTTTACTTGGTCACTTTCATAAAATAGTTAGCTAGCTAGCTAGCTAGACTCGTTTGACATTTAGACCAGGCGCTGTAAAGAATTGAGTGTGCATAATATGAGGATCGCATATTGTGTACAATTTTGAACTCAGAAATGCATGCAGATTATGATTCTGCATGTAGCCAGGAGGTTTATCGGTCCATTCTTTTGTTATATACCCAACCCCTTTGAAATCGAGTTTATGGACTGAACAAAATATGCTTTGTATCAGTTTTATTGCTTGTTTAGGAATAATATTGTTTTTGTCGTGACATTGCCATAAGTATTAACAGCCCAATCAATTGAAATTTTGTGGCGCTATTGAAAAAGTAACGTAACCATTCGCATGCACAAATTCTGGCAACAACTAGGTAATACAAAATTTTCTTTAACATTTGTGACGTCATGCGCCATCACATGAATGGCGTCACGTCAATGGCATCACACCGCGTGCGCTAAAATGACGATATTTTGAATGCTTAAAAAAATAAAAATGTATATTTTAACTTTAAAGTATTTTTTTAAACATTAATAGAAAGAAGAAGAAGACTACAGGCCTATTTTTATTCATCTTTTTTTTCTTTTTGAGAAGTTATATTTAAAAAGAGTTATGTTTCTGAATTCTAGAAAGGGCCTAATTTTCATAATATTTGTTTTAACAACTGTATTAAAATGTAGGAAACCTGAATAGCAGAATAACAAATGTACCAATACCAATAAATATTTAAACTCTATTTTTTTTGCTTTTATTGTACATACAACATTATTTCCTTAAAATTAGTGTGTAGTGTGAAAATATAAAAAACATGTCACGATTTTTTATATTTAGGTCACTATTGAGGACTTTACAAAATAATGAAATATTATCAAAGGAAGTTATTTAAGTTTACACAAATATTTTGATAGTGTTTTAAAACTGATTTATAGACTATCAACGTCTTTTAAAAATATCAAAGCTAAGAATTTAGTTTGGCTTGACATAGATTTGAATACAGTTTATACATGAACGTTAGCAATGTAGAAATTCCTAAGGTCAAATGAGTTTGAAATTTTATATTTTTTTTTTTACACAGAACTAAAGAAACCAGTTTATTCCGCCCATTCTATAAATTATATTTAATACAACTATTTGTAAATACATACATATTAGTTATTTTCATTGGCAGGAGGTTGGTTGTGGTATTCGTGTCACTGCTTCGTCTTTGTATGTTTGCACTGTCTTTGTTCTGTTTGTTTGCCTACCATACGACATTACTTTCATGTTACATTCATATACATTTGTCTGTTTACTTATTGGTTATGGTATTAGTTATGTTGTAATATATAAGACCAAATTAGCACGTTAAGCTTATGAGATATTTTATATTAGATATGTTACGTGTCTACAAAATCACCGCAAAAGTGATCCGAATTTAGCTTCTCCACTGAGTGCACACATGCACAATTTTATGTTTAATTGTACATTATATATGATATACTAATATTATAAAGCTGAAGAGTTTGTTTGTTTGATTGATTAACGCGCTAATCTCAGGAACTACTGGTCCGAATTGAAAAATTCTTTCAGTGTTAGGATAGCCCATTTATCGAGGAAGGCTATAGGCTATAGGTATATTATCCCCGCATTCCTATGGGAACGGGAACCACGCGGGTGAAACCGCACGGCGTCAGGTAGTACATGATATGCAGTTTTAAAATTTTCTGAACACACTACTCTAATCTATACATTACCAGCCGTCGCTCCGCGGTTTATATTATCAAAGTTGGTGCTAGAGGGAAATCTTGTTGTAGGACTTTCCCGTTAATGCTAGCCACCCACCATCCAATAAGCCCACATGCCTGCAGCGCGAACGGCTTGACGTGCGATAAAACTGATCGTGTGTTGTGTATGTCGCGATGTGCATGACCATGCAGATCACGACCGACTCTGCAGGCATGTGAGCTTATTGGATGGTGGGTGGCTAGCATTAAACATTCATCGATATCAGCCTATTTGAAACAGCCTATTACAGGGTCAGGTCACGTTATTCGTAATCACTGTCAGACAGTGGCGTACACTTCATAGATGCATAAACGCAATGCATACCCTGAGGATTCCTTACGAACCTGTATTGGAGAAGGAATTTTACATTTTAAACAAGTTTGTACGTATAGAGCCTACCCTAGTTAAAAACCTAGTGCACGCGACTGCTGACAGATGTTAATGATAATGACAGTGACCGACTTAACGTGTTCTCCGAGGCACGGGGGTGTCCCACAACCAACTCAGTAAATATATATCTCCCGACCCAAGATTCGAATCCAGGACCTCGGGATCCCAAATCACATGAACTAACCACTGCGTAAATTCACAATGCGGGAATGTAGTTGTTAATGCAAAAATAAGGTTGTTTTATTTGTTACGCTTTCATGATTTAACTACTAATTAAAAATTCTTTCACCAACGGAAAGCTACATTATCGGCGATTAAGAAAGCTATATTTTACGCGCATGAAACTGCGGTAAATCCGCTAGTGTTTGTATGTAACAATTATTCTTAACGCTATTGCATAATTGTTTTCTTTTTATATGCATATAAGTACCTATAGATGGAAAAAATCGAATAGGTAATCATATATCATCAACCTTTGCTTATTGATTCCTCAGATTATGAGTGACGATACTCATAATATTTAAGCTCTAAAATGGCAAAATATTCGGTTTTGCCATACTTTATTATACGAATTAACCTTGTGCCGTGCCTTTCCAATTTACAACATCCATTATGGTTATCGTTGCCAATTAAAATATTAAATCTTTCCGAGCGGGCGGACGAGTTTTTTGTTTTATTTTATCAATAAAATTAACTATAACTGTAAAAAGAGAACGAAATTAATTATTCATTACTTTATTATTGTTTTGGTTCGGATTAAGATTATATCAGTGATTAAAAAAACTACAGTTCACGTAATATTTGTCGGATTGTTGACATGAAAAAAGTTATTTCAAAATCGGTAAGTCTGAGAATTAAGATGAATGTGCAATTTGATGTGATTTTTATCATATTACCTACGTGATTCGGACTCTTTCAGTAGGTATGTACCTACTTTGTAACAAAAATTGCGCGAACGGATGTTTTGTGAATGTAAAATGTATTAGAAAAAAATAATGAAATACATTCCTAATACATTAATCTTCAGCTTTATAATATCTATACTAATATTATAAAGCTGAAGAGTTTGTTTGTTTGATTGATTGATTGAACGCGCTAATCTCGGGAACTGGTCTGATTTGAAAAAATCATTCAGTGTTAGATAGCCCATTTATCGAGGAAGGCTATAGGCTATATATTATCCCCATACTCTTACGGGAACGAGAACCACGCGGGTGAAATCGCGCGGCGTCAGCTAGTTTATTATAATAATCATTACACACACTAGGTACAGCTTGAATGATACACAACATACACACACATGCTTAATTTTTTAAGCGTCACTTAAAAATAATTCTCGTGCAGTTTTCGTTGGTATCTAATTTTAAAGACAGTTCATATCTATAATGCTAGCCATAAACGGTCAATTATCCTCACGTTTCTGTAGCACCCATGACTATAATTGATCGTGTATTGGTAACTGCGTACATGACTTGTACAGTATACCGCGTGTGTTGGTCACTGCGTACATGACTTATACTTGACTTATATGTGCCGCATGGGTACTACCGTTTGTTTTTCAGAAACGTGAGAATAATTGACCGTCAATGGCGACCATAAGCTTTGTTTACTTAAAAAGGGAAATGATCAAAAAATTCAATAAAACTTAAATTCGAAGTAGCGGGCGGTCGTGTACAGTACATCATAGATTTTGTATTCTGTTAATTTTTAATTTTATTATGTAACAACTAACACTAACGGAAATCCACTAGCCTCCAAGATACAGTGACAGCTAGTTTTAAGCCAGGGAACTACTCGATTTTTATACTAAAAAATATTGTGTTTAAAATAAATAAATTTTGTTTTTTTTTTATTTTGATAGAGGCAAAATACATACCATAATACCATGAGGAGTCAAACAACTATATTGGATATATTTTGTTCAATTTGTATATTGGTGGTGGTTAAAATTCTTATGCCCGCCAGTGTATTCAAAGAAACATAGAAAACATACTGACAGATGCGACATGCTCTTATTTGTCACTTTATGACGATAAAGTAGTAGCTACAATAACAAAGCATTAACAATTTTAATAACCGCGATATTTACACCGACGTCCTTACATCGAATCAGTTTTGCAGGCCGCGTGTAGGCGACGTTTCTCTATAGACCGAGAGCCTGCCATAACCAAACAAACCTCGTTTTATAAAAAAAAAAAAAAAAATTTATAACCAGACAAACCTCATTTTAGGATTGCTGAAGTCAGCCTGTGCTCCTATGGTAAGTGCTGTAGTCAATGATGAAGTTTAAACCGTGATAGCTTTGGAAAGTTTCTAAGGTCTAGATCATAAGACCCTCAGGGGTTTAGGGAAGACTCGACGGGGGTCTACGTTGACGTGACATAAAAATGAGGGTTCATGATTCGTAAGCGGGGTTCCACGAAAATTTATCCGGTTTTATACCGAATGAGGAGTTTTCTAATTAAAATAATTGTGAATTGATTGCTTCCTTGTAGATATCAAAAATTAAAGTTGACTGAGATAACTTTTTGTCTGGACAATTTTACTTTTTTTCATCCACTCACAGAACAATCAAATAATTAATTAACCAAGTAATTGATTCCCCGATTTTTTTTACATTTTACATCTGTATTAACAGAATATAAACCCGGCTAAAACTCACGTGATACAACGTCAGAGTATGTCCGACTAGTTTCGAACCCATACGAAGCCCTTAGTTATGAGCTGGTTCTTGCAACGCGGCACGATCCAAACTGACAAACAAAGGTATATCTGGCTACGTAGGCTCTTGGTCTGTTATTGCCAACTAATCTCTGACGCTCAGTGTTTTGAACCCATACGGGGTCCTTAGTCATGAGCTGGTTCTTGCAATGCGGCACGATCCAAACTGATAAACAGAGGTATGTCTGGCTGCGTAGGCTCTTGGTCTATTATTGCTAACCAATCTCAGACGCTCAGTCAGTCAAGCTTTGCGGTTTCTAAGCGAAGCACGTTTACTCATTCGTCAGTCAACTAAATATGGTGTAATTGCGGTGTATCGCATAAGACTTCCTTGAAGCGCTTTTAAATGGGAAGTAAGTTACTCATGCATTTGTTTTTATAAATCTTTTGGCTCTGTTGTGACACTTGTCTATTCGATTGTATCTTTGACTTTGCCATCAGTTTAATTGTTTTTATTGATTATATTTATAATACTGTTAAAGCTATGAAATCTACAGAGAGCCGTGATATCCCAGTGGATATGACCTCTGCCTTCGATTCGAAGGGCGGATGTTCGAATCCTTTTGCCAACTTTTCAGTTATGTGTATTTTGTGAAATTAAACATCTCGTGTCTCAAACGGTGAAGGAAAAACATCGTCGAAACCTGCATACCTGAGAATTTTCTTAATTCTCTGCGTGTGTGATGTCTGCCAATCCGCATTGGTTGACTATTGGCCTAACGCCTCTAATTCTGAGAGGAGACTCGTGCTCAGCAGTGAGTTGAATATGTGTTTATAATGATAATGATGAATCACTGTTTAAATCCAATAATGCTTAGCGTTCTCACGTTAGTAGATTTCCTTGTCGCGTCCTTGAGTACTGTGTCACAGTATGACTTAATAGCAACTTGTAGATAATAACGATTATGCAAACTATGCATGTCGATCAAAGATTTTATACTATTAGACATGTCACTAGCGCGTCGAAACTGAGACGGCAAAGGCCTAATTGCATTGACCTCTTATAATGAAAAGACGCACAATTATGTAGAAAACTTCACATAAAAACTGACTAATTTTGCTTTGATAGTTTTAGATTTATCGATAAAGAAAATTATACACGTTGTAGAGTCAACATCTCCTGAGGATGCTCCGGTTTCGGGGTGAAACGTACGTAGAGAGTATTTTGTCGGACCTGGGTGACGTTGTCGCATGGGTTCGCCGAATTTTCGCGGATGATAGCAAAATAAATAAATCATTAAATAAATCATTATATAATGAAAATTATACCTTTAAATATAGTCCAATATTCAATAAAATCCTAAATAAAGAGCAAATTCAACTCTATGGATTGAGTTTAAGGTTGAATTTGCAAATGTGACTACTTGAATTGAGTGCCAAGAAGTTGTATTTGGCACTCAATAAGTGGAAACGTTTTTTGGTCGCTGATTGTGCATCCACTTTTAATGGCCTAATTGTCTTAATTTCATTTAGTCGCATAGTAAACAACGAAAGTTATAAAACAAATAAACCTACATATTGTCTACAATGTCGAGTTGTGTTTCAGGAAATGTAAAAACTAACATAAATTAACACTAAATTATGCATGTGTGCGCTCAGTGGAATAGCTAAATTCGGATCACTTTTTGCGGTGATTTTATATGTAGACACGTAACATATCTATGGTATAAAATATCGTTGATGGTAATACAATCTGTGCACGGAAGCATACCCAGTGCCCACACTAGCACACTGCACAATGAACAAATATTACACCCACACATTCATCTTCGTTTTGTTTGTGTACAATGAATGGATTTGTATGTAGGTTGCGATTTCGTTTGATGCTTTCAATTTCTGTTTGAATCTCACATTAATGGCACACGGTTTTACTCGTGTAGAACACGTTACGTAAGGAAAATAAAAAAGAAAAATGCGCATCTCAATATCTCAAAGGAGATCATTCACGCTCCATATATTTTTGGGCTCTTTCATGCCATATTAGCTATTATTCCAAATGGCTAGTTTTAACGATTCGTGCCATTTTTTTTCTTTGGCCGGCACTTTTAAAAAGGGCCCAAAATGAATGATCTCCTTTACCCAGGACAATTGACAATACCCTGCGATGTGTGGCATAATCCAGACAATGATTCCAACTCATATTGCTACATGACCTTTTAAAATATGGTAGCGTATATTCAACTGAAACAGATCGGGTGTCGGGTATATCGGGAAATAAATGAGGGGACGTCAAAATCTTCTCTAAATTATTTCACTGAGCATATATATTTTTTTATTTTGCTATATCCGTATCTATAAAGATTCCAGATCCGTTTCGTCGTTCTGAAATAACAAATTATGTAAGAAACTTGGCTAAGTATAAATTACTACTTGGGGGGTTTTCTAACCATCATGTAACATCGCTTTATACATATTTTTAAAATATTTTATTTTTAATGGTAGCCCTTATACGAGTATTTCCGTTTTCCTTCGAATTAAGCGAAAATTCTGTGATTTAGTTATGCAAGCAGATATCTATTGGCCATTCATTGTATATTTTATAGTACAAGATCCGGCATAAGAAATACATACTCTCATCTGTTATTTATTTGGGATAAAAAAGTTTATCAGCCCGCTATTGTATTAGGCAACCTATTTGCAATGTCACTGTGAATATTATCTATCATTTATTTCTTAGCACAAACAAATAATAGATGAGGGTATATATTTATAATGCCGAATCTTACACCATTAAGCATTACGTTATAATTAATATCTTTATTCGTCGACTATATAATTAATATCTTTTTCTCTACCCGATGAGTCATCGATGCATGCTAGGCCTAAAATGCGCGCTAAAAGATACAACACCATTTTATCTAATTATCACTCTCTATTTTGTCCCATTGCATGAAATAGTTAGCATAAATATAGTTTTACCTTTTATGCTAGCCACAAACGGTTAATTATTCTCACGTTTCTGTTGCACCCACGACTATAATTGATCATGTGTTGGTCCCTGCGTACATGACTTGTATAGTATGCCGCGTGGGTACTACCGTTTGCTTTTCAGAAACGTGAGAATAATTGGTCGTTTGTGGCTAGCATTATCTCATCGCATCAAATAGACACCATCGCCAAAATTGGCTAGTTATCTAGCCAATCTCCTGATGCGCATTTTAAGGTTTATACTTAGCGTGAGACTGGGTGATGGTTATAACAAAAGTGTCATAACGTACAGAACTGAAGCGGCTGCTCCCGACGCTCTCGCGCAAGGAGAAGGGCGCGCGTACTCGTACTTCGTGGTACGCAGAGTGCGGTGCGGACGCGGCGCCGGCGCACTCCTCCACCTCGTCTTGGTAAGTTCACTTAGCAACCACCAACCCGCATTGGAAAAGCGTGACGGGTTTAAACTTCAAGTCCTCCTTACAAATCAAATCAAAAATCATTTATTTCAAGTAGGCTCAGTTTACAAGCACTTTTGACACGTCAGTTGACTATTTGTAAAGATTCTACCACCGGTTCGGAAGGCAGGTTCTGCTGAGAAGATACCGGCAAGAAACTCAACAGTTGCTCTTTTGAAAAAGTCATACAGTATTGTAATTTACAATTGATAACAATTACTGTTTACATTTCTTATAGTTTTACTTCCTGTGTGAAGGTGGAAGCTGATCCAACGGCTTCCAAGCATCTTTCATAAAGAAGTGAGGACATCGGTGCCTAGTCTGACAATAATATAGACCCACTATGCTGCTTTGACGCGGGTTGACGGGCATACGCTGCTTTGGTACACCAGTCCTGTTTTGCAGGACTTGCTTTTTACTGTATCTTGCATATGCATTGGTGAGTTCCTTAATGATAAAGGTGCTTGGAGGCCATTGGATCAGCTTCCACCTTCACACTAGAAGTAAAACTATAAGAAATTGTTGAAAATGTTGTCATCGATTGTAAATTATAATACTGTATGATTTTTTTAAAAACAACTGTGGAGTTTCTTGCAGGTTTCTTTTCATAATAACCTGCCTTCCGTACCAGTGGTAGAATCTTTACTAATAGTCAACTGACGTATCAAAAGTGCTTGTAAACTGAGCCTACTTGAAATAAATGAATTTTGATTTTGAAGCGTACAAAATGGTTTTTTTTTTCTAATACACTTGTAACGAGTCTTCTGGGTAGGCAGTATCTTTTTGCATCTATGTAGTGCTCATTCCAGACTAGTATAATTAGCTAAATCACGTTACCGAATCATCTCCCAGATCCTCATTGAGTTCCCCGGAGGACTAATGTGGCGAAGGATGCGAGTTGATTGCGGATTGTTATCTGGAGCCTCGGCCAGCACCCGGTGACGCGGGGTGACTCACCGGCCTGTTCTCTACCACCGTTATGACTTGCCACAATGCACGAGCGATAGCGGGTGCTTGCCGCAACACGAGCGACAGCGTTTTTACTAACTGACTTCTACAAAGCACAATAAATATGCGACAGCGTTTTTTAAGCGACTTTTTATAGACGAGGAAATTATGTTTATTGACTGTTTTTTTTTATTACTTTGATTAACAATAGCATACGTAATTAAGATATAGGCAACCTACGTATATTACCAAAACACATTCTTCAAAAAATTATAGCAATTGTGAGTTTTAATTAGTTTTGGCGATTTTGATTTCTTATCAAATAAAGGCATTTGGTTTTTTTCTGTAACGTGCTAGTCTTAAAATAGACAGTCTCATTGTAGGTATGCAAATTGAAGACAGTTTGTTTTTCCTTAAAAATAAATTTAGTAATATTAACTGTTATTGGGGCATTGAAAGTGAAAATTCAAGTTTATCTCATAAAATAAAAAGTAATAAGTATTTTGATTATTTAAAGATTGATAAGAACGAAAATAAATGAAAAAACATGCCAAAGTTAGACTTGATATTGATTTTTTTACCGGCCAATAAAAATACATCTCATTATTATTTTAGTTTGTAACAATAGATAGTTGTAACGTGTGTTACATTTCAACAAAACCTATGATGTTAAATTAAGGTCCCCTTCCCAATTAGTTATCAGTTATTAAACATTATTTTAACAATATTGAAGTACCTACAATTATTCATTAAATTAAAAATACAATGTCGTTGTGCTGTCTCAGAACCTAAAAGATAAATATGAAGCATCGCTTCCGATTAAAAGAACGGGTTTTTTTTACAGACTTTTAAAGTTCTTAAGGTAGAACGATATTTCTAGTTTAGGTAGAAAGTATAATCGCGTATCTATACTCGAAATTTACTTAGATGACTTTTTTACACAACAATAATGGCCGACTATGAATCAAAGACAATCAGTAGGGTTGAGAAGTTAACGGCGGGCATCGGAACGATATCAAGTAGGTATCGTTATAACTGAAATACCTAAACTAAAACATCCGTTACTATACTACGTTATCTTAAAAGGGAACGTATAGTAACGTTTGTCGGTTGTGTGCATTTTAAGAAATTAAATATCACGTGTCACAAACGGTGAACGGTGCACGGTTTATGCCTATGGGTACGCGTGGTTAAGAAATGGGGTAATCTTTTTTTATTATTATTATAAATATACTTAGACAATACAACAATGCGATAACAACGCTCCGCAATCTACTGCGTACGTACGAGTAGGTACGTACGCATCGACAGCAAATCGGCTGGCTACACTTACCTATCTAATACCTATTTTTTATACTTTACAAGTTTTTAACTAGGTACAGGTAATTAACTTACTTCAGGTTGTTTCTCGTTTACGAGACGTTCTGTCGTCATAGTAGGTACAATATTCATGAGTACTGAATTGATTTGATCTAAGCATTTCAAGACTTCTCAGTCAACACACACAAACACACATAATACAAACGACACAATTGTATGAGTATTCGTTACAGAAAATCACTACTAACATAACATAGAACATACACAAAGGTTTTTGAATTTTGGTTTGTTTGTCAACAGACTGCCGAACACGAACTAAAGAAAAAATAGCGTAGCGTCTAGCGAAAGGACCTAAAGTTTCAATATTTTGAAAATACCTATTAACCACGCCGCGCGGCTTAGGTTAGAGAGAGATAGCAATTATTTTCCTCGGCACCGGCGGCGGTCGGCAATACAACGTCGCGCAGTTTGTTTGTGACTTTGTATAGATAGATACCTATTAGTCGTGACCTGCCTATTTGACCTCTTGGAAAACAGCTGATCGCGCGCATTTTGCAAATTAAATTTACATTGCTAGTTTTTGTTAAAATCTTGATTTGACGATTTTTATTAAAAATCGTATTGAGATAATGTTATCCATACCAGTGTTTGAATAATGCTACTATTCGTAAGATATCTTTTACGCTATAGAATAACGTGAGCATATGTATTGTATAACATTTTTATTAAAAAACTATTTTTTAAAATAAAATGATTATAAAATATTTCATTTTCCCATCTTTCAACTAACAACATATCAATTATTAAAGAATCATTCATTATCATTTATCGATAAGTTAACGCTCGATGTTATTTACCCATCCTTGCTTTTCATAGACAATCTAGCGTTACGAAATGTCAAATTGCCGTAATCGTAGTTAAGCTGTGCAAATTAATCTCGTTGTGATTTTGTTTTTCAGAAAATAAATGTGAATAAATCGTAAATTCGGTGTAGTTTTTGGTGTAATTCGTACTGTACGCGTATAATAAAGGATTCAGACACTTTGTTCTTTAGAAATTACGTATAACGTAAGTGAAATATGTGATTTTAGTGACAAGACGGGTTTGTTTTGGTGATAAGACTTCTAAGAAAATTTTCGGTATAAACTAAAACATCCGTTACTATACAACGTTATCTTAAAAGGGAACGTATAGTAACGTTTGTCGGTTGTGTGCATTTTAAGAAATTAAATATCACGTGTCACAAACGGTGAACGGTGCACGGTTTATGCCTATGGGTACGCGTGGTTAAGAAATGGGGTAATCTTTTTTTATTATTATTATAAATATACTTAAACAATACACATCACTATCTAGCCCCAAAGTAAGCATACAGAGTAGCTTGTGTTATGGGTGCTAAGATAGTTGATATTATAGTATTAATATACAATTATATACTACATATAAATACTTATATACACTCATGTTCATCACACAAATATTTTCCAGTTGTGGGAATCGAACCCACAGCCGTGGATGCAAAAAGCAGGGTCACTACCCACTGCGCCACGCGGCCGTCTCTTTCTTTAATCTTTTGGGGACGTACTAACGTCCAAGATTTGCTTATACTTCAAAAAAGTGTGCACGTATCCACGTACATACTGGGTGTAAGGGACATGATACCGAAAACTGCGTGAAGAGGTTAAATTTAGTTTCCACAACGATATTTTAAATAACAATTACGTGGGAAATGAGAAAATTCAGATTTTGAAAATTTTGAGCACGCAATGTACAGCGAACAATGCGATAACAACGCTCCGCAATCTACTGTGTACGTACGAGTAGGTACGTACGCATCGACAGCAAATCGGCTGGCTACACTTACCTATCTAATACCTATTTTTTATACTTTACAAGTTTTTAACTAGGTACAGGTAATTAACTTACTTCAGGTTGTTTCTCGTTTACGAGACGTTCTGTCGTCATAGTAGGTACAATATTCATGAGTACTGAATTGATTTGATCTAAGCATTTCAAGACTTCTCAGTCAACACACACAAACACACACAATACAAACGACACAATTGTATGAGTATTCGTTACAGAAAATCACTACTAACATAACATAGAACATACACAAAGGTTTTTGAATTTTGGTTTGTTTGTCAACAGACCGCCGAACACGAACTAAAGAAAAAATAGCGTAGCGTCTAGCGAAAGGACCTAAAGTTTCAATATTTTGAAAATACCTATTAACCACGCCACGCGGCTTAGGTTAGAGAGAGATAGCAATTATTTTCCTCGGCACCGGCGGCGGTCGGCAATACAACGTCGCGCAGTTTGTTTGTGACTTTGTATAGATAGATACCTATTAGTCGTGACCTGCCTATTTGACCTCTTGGAAAACAGCTGATCGCGCGCATTTTGCAAATTAAATTTACATTGCTAGTTTTTGTTAAAATCTTGATTTGACGATTTTTATTAAAAATCGTATTGAGATAATGTTATCCATACCAGTGTTTGAATAATGCTACTATTCGTAAGATATCTTTTACGCTATAGAATAACGTGAGCATATGTATTGTATAACATTTTTATTAAAAAACTATTTTTTTAAAATAAAATGATTATAAAATATTTCATTTTCCCATCTTTAAACTAACAACATATCAATTATTAAAGAATCATTCATTATCATTTATCGATAAGTTAACGCTCGATGTTATTTACCCATCCTTACTTTTCATAGACAATCTAGCGTTACGAAATGTCAAATTGCCGTAATCGTAGTTAAGCTGTGCAAATTAATCTCGTTGTGATTTTGTTTTTCAGAAAATAAATGTGAATAAATCGTAAATTCGGTGTAGTTTTTGGTGTAATTCGTACTGTACGCGTATAATAAAGGATTTAGACACTTTGTTCTTTAGAAATTACGTATAACGTAAGTGAAATATGTGATTTTAGTGACAAAACGGGTTTGTTTTGGTGATTAGACTTCTAAGAAAATTTTTGGTATACTTGTATGTGATTCTAAAAACGCCATCGTCAATACGCTAGGCGTATATAGCGGGTGGGCTGGGTGGGCCGGGCCCACCCTTGAATAGTCCAGTGCCCACCCCAGGATACTGGGCTACCAATTTGAAATTCTACGATGGACGCCGAAATACTAATAATTTTACACAAAATATCATTTAAAATATCAAATAATAACAATTACAACTTATAATAAAGAAAAACGTATAAGTAATAAACATTTTGAAAATATATCAAGACCTTTTCCGATACCTGCCATAGATACAAAGGAACCGTTACAAAGGTCTGCGTCTACAAACATTGCTAACGAAATTTTTATATTGAGTGTCGACTCTGTTCAGTTATATGTAGGCCTACCTCAGGTCCACCCCTGAAAATAATCCTAGATACGCCAATGGTCAACACCAACGTCAAAATTTTCCGGAAAAAAAAAACAATCAACCAACAAATCTTTTGTAACTTGAACCACCAACCCATTCAACTTGTACATTTAAGTATACCTACTACCTATACCTACACGTACGAATGGTCATCAGCCGGTTACGAATTCTCTCAGTAATATTTGTTGGCTGCGTTTCGCGACGCGCTGTGACGAAAACGGGTCCAGATAACGGCTGGAAGTTTCCTGTGGTTAACCTTAGGTTAAACGGCCTCATTTTATCGAGCGAACTAAACAATACGGTTAAAACGAGTTAAAGGTTACTGAAGATAAACATTTTATAAAACAAAAGTGTCGTATTTTAGAATCATGTTTGTTTTTCTATCGTACGTAGGTACTGAAATAGAAAAAACAGATAAACGCGCGTAATTTTCGTCGGAATATACCATAACCGTTACAGATTCGAATTCGAACCCATGCAGTTTAGTCAAGGGCTTGTTAATTCAACAACGCGGTTTTTTGGGACAAAAATCACGTGACTTTTACCAGTTTTTCTTTTTCGATATCAAAGTTTAACGTGTGTTAAGTTGTGAAGGTAACATTTAAATTATTACTTAAGTGGTTATTGAAACAAAAGTTTGTTGTAAAAGTGTAAAAATAAATGTTTTAACTATCCAGAAAAATCGTTTCAAACTTTTACCAGTTTTACTTTTTCGTAATCAAAGTTTAACGTGTGTTAAGTTGTAAACTTTACTTTAAAAAATATGTGGTTCATAAAACAAAAGTAGGTTTTAAAAGTGTAAAAATAAATGTTTTAACTATTCAAAAAAATCGTTTTAAGCAGTGACAGTTACTCATGTTTTATGGTCCACGTTTTTGTACGGCGTTACGAGAGATTACGAGCAAGACAAGGTTAGAAATGAACAGTTTTGTTATCTAAGTATTACTAACTATTATGCTCAGAAAAACTGTGCCCTACATTTACATAGATACTATGCCTTTAGTATAGTCTCGTTTTTATTTTAATATTGATTTTATTGAATTATCAATTGTCTACCTACGATTTTGGTCTTAGAATGTAACGATTTAAGATAAATCAGATAAACATACAGAGTTATTGCAAAAAAAACTGAATTCAACCCTTTTTCATGATGGAAAATGCACATAGGAAATCTTGGTCAAGAATTTTTAGGCCACGTCATATCCAAAATTCAGCTTTCTCGGTTCATTTGCATTTCCAAGCCGATTTTTCCGACATAATCACTGTAGTAATAGAATTACCTGTCTAGTACCTAATTATTTTTTAGAAATACCCTCTCAAGCTTAACAGAGTAAAAAAAAGAGTTATTCTCGTAAGTACTTACGAACTCATAAAATATTTCGACACAACCTAATAAGTAGTAGGTTGGTACCTACGTAACTATTATTTTAGTGGACTTTCATTAATTTTCTACTTCTACGTAACTATTATTTTAATGGACTTTCATTTCTTATAATTTTTGAAAGTCTTCGAAGCACATCGATCGTTATTATCCCTTTATGGGTTATTAAGACGCAGGTTTCTTTTACGTCTTCGTCTTAAATTCGTTTTAAATGTAGGTATATATTTTTATAGTCACATAACTTCTTCGTATTAATTGACGTATGTACGTAAACAACAGGTTTTTTTCGAAACCGTTGCGTACAAATCTTGCACTGCAATCTAAAAAGGTAAGCTTTCTGTAATTTAAGAATCAATATATTGATACGCATAAATGCCTAGCAGACGCCGCGCGGTTTCACCCTCGTGGTTCCCGTTTCCGTACGAATACGGGGATAATATTTAGCCTATAGCCTTCCTCGATAAATGGGCTATCTAACACTGAAATAATTATTCAGATCGGACTAGTAGTTCCTGAGATTAGCGCGTTCAAACAAACAAGCTCTTCAGCTTTTTCATATTAGTATAGATATTGAAGTTTCTGTTGCAATTTCAAAAAGATGTTTTCTCAAGTTCAGTTACTTACACGATAAATAAAATTTTCTTTATTCTCTACGTGTGTGAAGTCTACCAATCCGCATTGGGCCAGTGTGGTGGACTAAGGCATAACACCTCTCATTCTTAGAAGAGACTCGTGCTCGACAGTGAGCCGAATATTTGTTAATAATGATGATGATAACGTAAGTACAGAACAGCAAGAAACGTGTAGCCCTCGGCAACTTTTTTATACAAGTCTAAAGGACATAATATCAATGATACTCACACTTTCTCCGTGACTTTCGTCGACCCACAGTAACTTGTCACATAGCTCATGCAATGCATTACGCCGGCCACAGACGGTCAATTATAACTGCAGCGCGGGATGTGAGCAGTGAAAAAAATATGGAAGCCATATAACCATATTCTGTTTACTTGAATCTGTGTAACCGTTAAAAGCATTGATAGCCCAAAGGGCTAGAGCCCAGAGCCGTAAAACTTATTATTATTAAAAAAAAATATATTGATAGCCCAGTGGATGGCCCAGTATGGCCCAGTGGACTCTGCCTTCGATTCGGAGAGATTCGAATCTGGCCCGCGGCATACACCTCCAACTTTTCAGTTTATAGGTAATGCATTATAGGAAATTAAATATCACGTGTCTCAAATGGTGAAGGAAAAACATGGTGAGGAAATGCACACCAGAGAGTTTTCTTAATTCTACGTAAACGAACTGAGACAATAGTTATAGTTAGTTATAGTACATAGTTATTATAGTCTTCCTTACAATAATTAAAATGTTAACTATGAGTTATGAAATGTAGATTGTGAAAATAAGATTTAAAAAAAATTACTGCTATAGTGTCTACTAAATTTCCCAACAGATGGCGCTATAACATTTAACATCGCGATTCAAGAGTTCTTACCGAACACCTATAGACATCAAATACACCCAGTTCATCTCATCGTCTTTCGGATAGTAACTAATTTTTGGCACAGAAACTCTGACGATAGAGTATCTGTAATAATTACACTAGCAGCCGCCACGCACGGCTCACGGGGAATAAAATATTGCCTATTAGACTATTAGTTAGTCCCAATTCATCATTTGTACCTGAAAAATTCCATTCACTCGCGTACTCACCTGTACCGCTCAGAAGTGACGGCTTAGTGCTCAGAGGTATTTTCTGATATAGTAACAGCTTGCTAAGCGTTATTCACGTTAGTTCATTTCACAGGTAAATTTTTTTCAAGGGCTTGTAGTCTATATGAATAATGACACTCATAAATAACATGGTTTTCTATTGGCCAAATAAAATTAAAAATCAGTTAAATAGATAAAGACATTACCCGCTACAACTACAACCTCACAAACTTTACTCCTTTATAATATACTCAGAGGTACGATTATCCGCCCACTTTAATATGACGCGAGTATATTAAAGTGGGCGGATAATTGTGCCTATGAGTATATTAGTATATACTACCGGACGGTAATTCGGTTTGTCAATAATCCCGCGGGAACCATGGATTTTTTCGGGATAAAAAGTAACCGATAAAAAAAACCTATATATTGCTCAATAACCTCATCTATCTACCAGTGATCTACCTATCTACCGTTAAAATCGGTTCAGCAGTTCCAGACATTAGTCCGTATAAACAGACAGACAGACAAAATTTAAAAAAAAATGCTTGATTCTGTTTTATTAAAATGTAAATAATAATAAAGATTTGATAAAACACAGTTATCTTGAAACCACAGACAGACACTTCAATTTTATTTATATGTATATTTTTACACATGCCATTATAATAAACAAGCAGTCATATTTATTTACGTTACTTAAACAAAGATAAAAACATAGGTATAAGTTTTTGTTTTTTATATTAACAACTATGGCTCAATGCCTGAAATGGAGAAATTTTATTTTATTTGTTATTTAGACCACCAACATAATTATATATAATATACAGAATTAAAAAATCTTTTAGAAAATTTAATATTCAACGATGATTCACCTGTCGCTGTACCTGGGCATGTACAGCGATAAATTTTATTTTATTCATTATTTGGACTACCAACAAAATTAAATGTATACAGAATTAAAAAATCTTTTTGAAATTTAATATTCAACGATGATTCACCTGTCGCTGTACATAGGCAGGTACGCCGAGAATTTTTTTTTTATTATTTAAACCACCAACAATTAATATTCAACGATGATTCACCTGTCGCTGTACCTGGGCATGTACAGCGATAAATTTTATTTTATTCATTATTTGGACTACCAACAAAATTAAATATATACAGAATTAAAAAATCTTTTTAAAATTTAATATTCAACGATGATTCACCTGTCGCTGTACCTAGGCAGGTACGCCGAGATTTTTTTTTTTATTATTTAAACCACCAACAAAATTAAATGTATACAGAATTAAAAAATCTTTTTGAAATTTAATATTCAACGATGATTCACCTGGCGCTGTACTCGGGCAGGTACGCCGAGGCGGGGCTGTACCAGGCGGGGAACATCTCGTCGTCATCGGGCGCGTCGTCGGGCTCGCACCCCGCCTCCCCGCTGCCGCACTCGCTGTTCACTCACGAGCCGCTTTACCAGTTCTACAACGCCGCTAAAGTTGAGGTAATCACCCTGACACTCAGACCAATTACAGAAGGACCTGTATCGCACTCATAGTCACGAACAAAATTGTTTGTCATTTTCTGAGGAAAACGAGCTTAGATTTTGTATATATCTTATACTAAACTAGAAGTTTTTGCCCGTTTTTTACACAATTCAATTACACAAAAAGGGGTTTTTACGGAGATCTTTAACCGACGAACACGATTACAACTATTTAACATCGATTCTATAGATACAGTTTTTATAATCGCATTAGATCGTTGATCATTTACTTTGACATAAAGTAACATCTAGCGAGGCAGGCTATACAATAATTTGTCGGAGCCCTGACATCATCATCATATCAGCCGAAGGTCTGCAGGACATAGGCCATTTGTAGGGATTACCAAACATCACGATCCTAAGCCGTCTGTATCCAGCGTAGCCCTGAGACTCGCTTGATGTCGTCAGTCCACTTGGTGGGGGTAAAAGATATTGTCTTCTAAATTGTAATATTATAAAGCTGAATAGCTAACTACTGGTCCGATTTGAAATATTCTTTCAATGTTAGATAGCCCATTTATCGAGGAAGGCTATAGGCTATATATTATCCCCGTGTTCCTACGGGAACGGAAACAGGCGGGTGAAACCGCGCGGCGTCAGCTAGTATCTAATATTCTTTTAAAAACAATCAAAGGTACATTGTCTTAATATCTAAATGCCAAAGGTCATTCATCACGAAATCTCGAAACCGCTTGACGGACAAAGATGGAATATGGCAGGAAGGTAGTCTATAGTTAGCAGGTGTCTAAGAACGGATTTTGTAATAGGGCCGGATTAAAGAGGTCTAAGGACGGACGAAGTCGCTGGTGTCCGCTAGTAATAATTATAATAGCCAGTGCACAGAAAAATCAACTGTGGTTTGTATTGCATTATGGTTATTAGCCTTAAATTCAATATGTATTCTATAGAATAAATAAATAAATAATACTGCAAAATCTGGGTGACCGATATTTATTTGATCTGAAAACAACTTTCCCGGTACTAGAACCTTGACAGATCAGTTTGAAACACAACGGAAAATCCCTTGACCCGTGAATTTTAACACGCTAAGGCCGTGTCCGATTTAATATAAATAAAATAACTCAGAATACAGAAATAACATTCCTCAATCAGCTGTGAATACCTACTTAGGGAAAATTTGACTTCGTTTCTTATGTCAAGGTACATAAATTAATAATATGCTCACGGCGGCCAATCTCATTTTGAGATCAAACATGTACGCAGAAGATATTTCATTGCACAAGTGTGTGCGCAAGCACATGTGCACTCTCTATTCCCTCAATATCTTTCCGATCAGACCGACACGGCCGGCGAGAGATCAGACGAAGGACCGACGGCTTTACAGGCTAACAAAAAAAAGCCTTGCCTCGGAGAGCACCTCCGAGGCACGGCTTTTTTTTGTTAGCCTGACCCGGGATTCGAACCCTGGGTCTCATATTCCGTAGCCGAACCAGCTTACACAAGGCCAATGAGGCAGTTGAGTAGGTACTTATATAACGCGTCATCGACGTTCGGTAAATCTTAGAAATTACGCTGGGACATAACTATGTATGAGTCATCAATAAGAATGAATTCTCACCAGAGAAATGTGGGAATATTAAGCTAGCTAGGGAATATATTATTATAAATATTCCTGGTTCCTTATATTATTATAAATAGGTTTGCGTTTGACTACAATTATGCCTAATTGAAAGCCTTGAAGGTCCTGGAATAGAATTAAGTTTCAACAGTTACGTATTATGTTTGTCTTGTAAAGTACAACTAAGCAGTTGATAAAGCTCATATCCATAT
The DNA here is from genome assembly GCF_947172395.1 of Bicyclus anynana. NCBI lineage: Eukaryota > Metazoa > Arthropoda > Insecta > Lepidoptera > Nymphalidae > Bicyclus > Bicyclus anynana. Next base: position 1,892,401 of record NC_069087.1, on the reverse strand, counting down.
CCATAAAGCTGTGGTGAAATTTGAAAATGAACCAAATAAATTTATTTATAAGTAATTAATTTAAAAATGCTTTAAAATAACTTCTTTTCTACATAATATTATCTGGTAGAAACGCAACTTTAGATACGACACGTGTATTAGTGTTTGTCTGCGATTGTCCTGTCGTGATGACAAACAACACACACTACTCGTATAATAGGTATACCTATATACCTACTACTACTACTATACTCGAAATTTACTTAGATGACTTTTTTACACAACAATAATGGCCGACTATGAATCAAAGACAATCAGTAGGGTTGAGAAGTTAACGGCGGGCATCGGAACGATATCAAGTAGGTATCGTTATAACTGAAATACCTAAACTAAAACATCCGTTACTATACAACGTTATCTTAAAAGGGAACGTATAGTAACGTTTGTCGGTTGTGTGCATTTTAAGAAATTAAATATCACGTGTCACAAACGGTGAACGGTGCACGGTTTATGCCTATGGGTACGCGTGGTTAAGAAATGGGGTAATCTTTTTTTATTATTATTATAAATATACTTAAACAATACACATCACTATCTAGCCCCAAAGTAAGCATACAGAGTAGCTTGTGTTATGGGTGCTAAGATAGTTGATATTATAGTATTAATATACAATTATATACTACATATAAATACTTATATACACTCATGTTCATCACACAAATATTTTCCAGTTGTGGGAATCGAACCCACAGCCGTGGATGCAAAAAGCAGGGTCACTACCCACTGCGCCACGCGGCCGTCTCTTTCTTTAATCTTTTGGGGACGTACTAACGTCCAAGATTTGCTTATACTTCAAAAAAGTGTGCACGTATCCACGTACATACTGGGTGTAAGGGACATGATACCGAAAACTGCGTGAAGAGGTTAAATTTAGTTTCCACAACGATATTTTAAATAACAATTACGTGGGAAATGAGAAAATTCAGATTTTGAAAATTTTGAGCACGCAATGTACAGCGAACAATGCGATAACAACGCTCCGCAATCTACTGTGTACGTACGAGTAGGTACGTACGCATCGACAGCAAATCGGCTGGCTACACTTACCTATCTAATACCTATTTTTTATACTTTACAAGTTTTTAACTAGGTACAGGTAATTAACTTACTTCAGGTTGTTTCTCGTTTACGAGACGTTCTGTCGTCATAGTAGGTACAATATTCATGAGTACTGAATTGATTTGATCTAAGCATTTCAAGACTTCTCAGTCAACACACACAAACACACACAATACAAACGACACAATTGTATGAGTATTCGTTACAGAAAATCACTACTAACATAACATAGAACATACACAAAGGTTTTTGAATTTTGGTTTGTTTGTCAACAGACCGCCGAACACGAACTAAAGAAAAAATAGCGTAGCGTCTAGCGAAAGGACCTAAAGTTTCAATATTTTGAAAATACCTATTAACCACGCCACGCGGCTTAGGTTAGAGAGAGATAGCAATTATTTTCCTCGGCACCGGCGGCGGTCGGCAATACAACGTCGCGCAGTTTGTTTGTGACTTTGTATAGATAGATACCTATTAGTCGTGACCTGCCTATTTGACCTCTTGGAAAACAGCTGATCGCGCGCATTTTGCAAATTAAATTTACATTGCTAGTTTTTGTTAAAATCTTGATTTGACGATTTTTATTAAAAATCGTATTGAGATAATCAAATCAAATCAAAAATCATTTATTTCAAGTAGGCTCAGTTTACAAGCACTTTTGACACGTCAGTTGACTATTTGTAAAGATTCTACCACCGGTTCGGAAGGCAGGTCCTGCTGAGAAGATACCGGCAAGAAACTCAACAGTTGCTCTTTTGAAAAAGTCATACAGTATTATAATTTACAATTGATAACAATTACTGTTTACATTTGTTATAGTTTTACTTCCTGTGTGAAGGTGGAAGCTGATCCAACGGCCTCCAAGCATTTTTATCATTAAGGAACTCATCAATGTTGTAGTACCCTCGACTAAGTAAATGTTTTTTAACACATTGCTTAAAGCTATGCATTGGCAGGTCCATCACAGTCTTGGGGATCTTATTATAGAAGAGTACACCCAAACCTACAAAAGTTTTTTTTACTCTTTGGAGACGATATGCAGAAATAACTAACTTATGCCCGTGTCTAGTAAGACGTGGGTTTAGATCTCCTTTTCGTTTGTACAAATTAATATTTTGTCTTACATATATTATACAGTTATATATATATTGACAGGCTACTGTTAGTATACCTATTTCTTTAAACTTTTGATAATGTTATCCATACCAGTGTTTGAATAATGCTACTATTCGTATCTTTTACGCTATAGAATAACGTGAGCATATGTATTGTATAACATTTTTATTAAAAAACTATTTTTTAAAATAAAATGATTATAAAATATTTCATTTTCCCATCTTTAAACTAACAACATATCAATTATTAAAGAATCATTCATTATCATTTATCGATAAGTTAACGCTCGATGTTATTTACCCATCCTTACTTTTCATAGACAATCTAGCGTTACGAAATGTCAAATTGCCGTAATCGTAGTTAAGCTGTGCAAATTAATCTCGTTGTGATTTTGTTTTTCAGAAAATAAATGTGAATAAATCGTAAATTCGGTGTAGTTTTTGGTGTAATTCGTACTGTACGCGTATAATAAAGGATTTAGACACTTTGTTCTTTAGAAATTACGTATAACGTAAGTGAAATATGTGATTTTAGTGACAAGACGGGTTTGTTTTGGTGATTAGACTTCTAAGAAAATTTTCGGTATAGGTAGTTATATTATGTAAATACCAGTAGCGATACTTGTTTTGAATCAACTTAGAAACAAGTGAGTATACGTTGCCTGCACTAATTTGTTCTCTATTTTATTCCGCTTTTTTAGCCACTCCCACTTCTAAGTCCTAATTCTCTATTTACAGTCAAAAAAAACCGACCAATGGGGATGATGACTAGGTTTGAATATATTGATTTTTATGATACATTCGGGTAAATAGGGTCAATGTTAACTAATTTATACATAAAAAGCAAAGATTGTCTGGATATTTGCAAAATAAATGAGATTATAAAATTTCAAAAACTATTAAAAAAAAATTATCGTAATTAGATGAAAATTCATACAGTTTTAGCTTCCTTACATTAAATGTGACATTTTTTAATATATGAACTATAAAGATAAACGCACAAATAACAAAGATATTTGTAATTTTGTTTGAACGCGCATACAAATCTAACGATCATTACATTGCCTATGACGTCATTTTTTCGAGCCATTTTGTATGGGGCGTTTTTCAGGGATCCGCGGCAGCGCCGCAAATCTGACTCTTTGAATCCCTGTAGCTCCGAAAGTAATGATCGCAGATACCCTGTTCCTTTTACAAAATTGCTTTACTATTAGTATACTCTTAATTTATATACAATTTAAAAAACTGTCATCATCCCTATTACATGTCGGCCACGGTTAGGGAAAGGGTTCTGTAGATTTGTTTGTTTGTAATTTGGCTGTTTTCTGCCCTCAACCGCGCGGACGGATAGACGGACATTGCGAAACTATAAAGGAACCTTGTCAATGGCGAACCCTGAAAAGAAAGATTAAAAGGGAATATCCGTCATGTTAAAAAGCATGCCTAATATTCTAATAACCCTTCTTGCAGTCGGGTAAAAAGAAAACACCAAGGAAACACCTTATCTATCAACACCTAACTATCTATATGCGGAAACAGTTGGAGGCATTTTCAAACAAAACAGTCACTTTTAGCATTCCACGTGTGAATGTTAATTGAATTAGTTTGGGCAATTGTTGAAAACAAACAGTTTTATCTGCGGCACTAATTGCCGAGTTAATTGCACCTGCTAACTGACGAGACCTTGCCGACGCTGCCTTGACCTTACACAATACCTACACAGCATTTGTTACGGTCTATTGTAAAATTTGGAGTAGACATTTGACAAGAAGTCGCGTATAGGTACAATGCTAGGCATATTATTTGGGGCCCAAAGACAGAAGCAGAAGAGATGGGAGGAACGACTCTCTAAGGGTGTCTCGTCTGATGTGGTTTTAGTGTTTGGGCCCGAGTGAATCATTTACACGTTTCACGTTTTAAATAATTAAATCTATCGTTTCAGTCGGCGTGTCGGGAGACCGGCGACTCCGACTCGGACGCGTACGAGGTGGGCGGGGGCGGCGGCTCCGTAGGCAGCGGCAGCACGACCTCGTCGCGGCCCTCCGCCATGGCGCTGGTGGCGCCGCGCGGGCCCGCCCGCACGCTGTGGTGCGAGGTGCCCGAGGTGCTCAACTCCGCAGTACTCAGTAAGTGCTAGTGTACGAGGGGGGCCCTCCGCCATGGCGCTGGTGGCGCCGCGAGGGCCCGCCCGCACGCTGTGGTGCGAGGTGCCCGAGGTGCTCAACTCCGCAGTACTCAGTAAGTGCTAGTGTATCTCTTATTTGAGAATAGCTATTTGCGCAAATGCACTCTCTATACTCTCATAGGATAGTATAGGATAACAGAAGAAAACCATATTAAAAAATACCCCACCTAATAACTTATTTTTGGTGGTCCAAAGAAACAGTATTGCTTCGTAAATACTAAAGGGACGATACACAGGCCAATAGTGATAAAACAATACCTAGATAGGGCAATAATTTAGTTCTCATAGTCTAAGCAAGGTGTATCAGCCCCCAGAAATCATGTCCTCAATCGCCAAACACTTCTTCGTGGCAAATCAACCTCGAAGGGCCTTTTTAAATTGATATTCTTTGACACAGGTTCGTTGGCACCAGCCCAGAAGAAGTTGCAAGAGGCGAAGTTCGAGCTGCTGACGTCAGAGGCGTCGTACCTGAACTCGCTAAGTGTCTTGGAAGCACACTTTGTATCTCACCCTGCCTTCCGCGACCCGCTCGTGCTACCGCGCGAGGACTGGGAGACACTGTTCTCTACCATACTACCAGGTAATGTTCTACCATAACATTAAATTTCTAAATCTGCTAAATTTTGCTTTAAGGTTTTTAAGGATCGTGTTATCTTTGCGTCCATCGTTTGCACTTTGATGAGGGTTTAATGTAAATAATTTTAATATAAGTAATAATTATGGAATCTGTAACAATAAAATAAAATATTTTTCATTGTTGTAGTGCGCAAATGCTCTCAACTGCTGATGACGGAGTTGGAGCGTTGCTGGCAGGAGAACATCCTGCTGCACGGCATCTGCGACATCGTGCAACGCCACGCGCATGCGCGCTTCCACGCCTACGTCAAGTACTGCGAGAACCAGCCGCTGATGGTGAAGACCCTGCAGCGCTTGCGGGAGCGGCCGGCGTTCGCTGCAGCGCTGAAGAGGTAAGGAACTTCCACTGCGTCAATTACTGCCAGAACCAGCGGCTGATGATGAAAACGCTGCAGCGCTTGCGGGAGCGACAGACGTTCGCTGCAGTGCTGAAGAGGTAAGGCACTTTCACGCCTACGTCCAGTACTGCGAGAACCAGCCGCTAAGGGTAAAGACGCTCCACGATGCAGCGCTTGAAGGTTCGAAGAGCCTTTCTGCTGAGAAGAACCGACAAGAAACTCTACAATTTCAATTTTAAAATCAGCATTCTTTGCAATATTTAGGGCCGCTTTCACCACGTTCTGATAAGTCTACCGAAAAAATTTGTCACTGTCTTTTTTTAGGTCCAATAACACAAGACAAAACGTGGGAATGATCTATTGGACACCTATCAGAAGGTTATGAAACCGACCTTACTATTACAAATACACCAGTCGCTTCATAGTTGTTTATGCCAAGCCTTTGTCTCCAGGCTAGAAAGTCACCCGGCGTGCCAGAGTCTCTCACTCCACTCGTTCCTCATGCTGCCGATGCAGAGGATCACCCGCCTGCCGCTGCTGCTGGATGCGGTGCTGCGAAACCTTTCCTCAGAGGACCACGAGTACGACGGATGCATGCACGCGTTGGCCACACTCAACGACGTAAGATATATTTTATGGCTATTTGTTTTGTGTCAAACCAAATCCTGGCTCACAAATAGGTTCTCTGTAATTTATTGCTGCTTTAGAGTTATGATGTGGTGCTGTGGAACGTTTTGCTTTGTGACGATTGTGCCAAACCTACTAACTTAGGGCGTGCACTGCAATTTATAACGGTTAGTTTTCGTTTAAACTGAAAAATCCAACAAACGGCTTAAAGCAGCGACCCAAGATAGCGTGATGAAAGAAAGCGTTACTAAATCGGTACAAAAGTTGCTGTGGTCCACCTCCCTAAAAACTATGTGAATGTACGAGTAGCTATATAATCGTGAAATGCTTTCAATGCATGATTAAATGGGTAGACTTTAGGAAAACCCAATACTTGCTCGAAAACGCCAATCATAACCAAGCCAGTTTTTGAAGTGATAACTTCTTATGGGAGGGTAATTCGCTTCGTAACGTAATGTGTTACGGCGCCACTCTTTCTGGCGTCCCTTTCTCTCAGGCATACGACAGCAGGTTTATCACTTCCGTGGAGCATAATGAGACGGTCCTGTTTTTTGGACAAGACTCCCAAAATGAAATATATTTTCTTGTGTATTTCCAGTTTGTGTCCCAATGTAACGAGGGTGCGCGCAACACGGAGCGAGTGGAGGAGCTGTGGCGCGTGTCGTGCGACATCCACGTGCCGCCCGCGCTGCGACACGCGCCCGACTTGGGACCTGCGCTGTCTAGACGAGACCGACGGTAGGATTCTTCTTCTTCAGATTTTTCTACATGTAGCGGCTCTGCAGGTCTTCAAGAGATCCCCGTATCACGTTAACCGCTTTCGATCTGTTGTGATCGCGACTGACTAGATTTCCCCTGCAATACTGATTGCCGCCAGGTGACGGTTGGCTTGCTTCCCACTCTTTATTACTTTGAGTCATCACTATCAGTCTATTTTAACATTTAATTTAATTTCCTGATAGAGGATGTAGAGATAAGATTGGCTCCGTTCCATTATTATTTTGACCATGACGACTAGTATTTGGCCATGGTTGGACTGTGGGCTGTAGCCAGATTTGCGGCCACGACCACGACTACAAAGCTAGTACGGTCGCTCATGGCCGGCCGCGTGGCGCAGTGGGTAGTGACCCTGCCTTCTGCATCCACGGCCGTGGGTTCGATTCCCACAACTGGAAAATATTTGTGTGATGAGCATGGGTGTTTTCCAGTGTCTGTGTGTATTTATACATTATATAAGTATTTATATATAGTATATAATTGTATATTATAATATCAACTATCTTAGCACCCATAACACAAGCTACTCTGTATGCTTACTTTGGGGCTAGATAGTGATGTGTATTGTTTAAGTATATTTATTTATTATTTATTATTATGGCAAACCAAACGTAGCTTGGTAGCATCGATCAATTGTGCCTGCCCGATATTCGGACTAGTGCGCGATGTTATTTATGATTTCTTTAGTTAGCCACTTGAAATTATACGGTGTCGTTACGGCTATTGGTCGTGGTGGTGGTTGTGGCAGCCAAGTGCGCAAGCTCCCTCAACGTTTACGATCACCTCTACATCCTGTCTCTTTCAGACCGATCCGCTGGCTCGTGCGCTCGGGCGAGATGACGCAGCTGCTGTGGAAGACTGATGAACTGAAGCTGACATTCGGCAAGAAGTTCCACAAAGTTCCGCTGCACCTGTTCCTTTTCAACGACCATCTCGTCATCACCAAGAAGAAGGGGTAAGATATCTTCTGACAAGTGTGCTGATCTTGAATTTATCGGAGATATTGATCAAAAGCTATTCAGAATGTTCTGTTTGTAAGTTACTATAAAAAGCCTCTTTCTATTTACTCTAGGTAATAACAACGAGTCGCTTCATCATGATCAGCAGATGAACAGGCTTTTGTAGAGAATTCCGATTACATGATCTTGCGTTGCCTACGACTTTAGTGTAAGAAAGGGATTAGGCAACACTGTGCTGTTTAAAGCCCAACGTCCATAGGTTATTCGAATGTGCTCCGCAAATTGCCATGTAAGCTTTGTGAATTGTTGAGTTCTATCGGCAACTTTATATATTCTGCGGATCTTTCAGTTTTTATTCTGACTCGATCGCGCAGAGATATTCCGTCTCGAGAACTCGGAAGGGAGTTATATGTTAGCGTGTATAACCGTTTAAAAAATGTAATTGGCATAAACACGTTAAAGGCTATGGGGGAGTTTAGTTGTAAGATGTTTCAGCCCTGTTTGTGACTGTCCAGGGAGGAGTGCTTCGTGGCGGTGGACCACTGCCCGCGCTCGCTGGTGGAGGTGTGCTCCAGCGACGCGGCGGCGGGCGCCAAGCACACGCTGCTGCTCACGCTGCTCGAGAACCACGAGGGGAGGACGGTCGAGATGGTGAGTCAGCTTCAGACACAAATAATCAGAGGTCAATGATCAAGTATCTTGTGAAAGAACTCGGCTGTTGAAGTATTGTCATGCTTATAGGTACCTGCCATCAATAGAGAACATGCGCTGAAGAATAATGTGGTTGCCTATATTATCCTTCAGCCTACGGGCTGTTCCTGTTCCATAGTAATTTTTGCTGCAAAGTGATATTCTGGTTTGGTGGTGGGATTTTGTTTCTCAAAATCTGTGAGGGAAACGTGCAGATATCCTTGCAGTGCACATCAACTTAAAGACTTACATAACTTAATGAAGTCCATCTCGTTCCAGCTGATGTCGTGTCCGACGGAGACGGACGCGCGGCGCTGGTCGGAGGCGCTGGCGCCGCCGGCGGCGGACGCGGGCGAGACGCTGTACGCGGGCTGGGATTGTCCGCAGGTGGCGGCGCTGTACGCGTACGCGCCCGCGCAGCCCGACGAGCTGGCGCTGGCCGAGGGCGACATCGTCAACGTCACCAGGAAGACGAGCGAAGGTACGACACTGTCCCCCCGCAGGCACAGACGCTGTACGCGGCTGGGACTGTCCGCAGGTGGCGGCGCTGTACGCGTACGCTCCCGCGCAGTCCGACGAGCTGGCGCTGGCCGAGGGCGACATCGTCAACGTCACCAGGAAGACGAGCGAAGGTACGACACTGTCCCCCCGCAGGCACAGACGCTGTACGCGGCTGGGACTGTCCGCAGGTGTCTCGTGGAGAAGACCCACACATCATTGAGGTGTACAAAAATTGATCGAATCAAAGTTCTTTTGAAACACCATCTATTGCTCCACCGTATGTGTCCCGATGAAACATCCTCAACATCACCTCCAAAACCTGTAGCGGTGCAGTTCTGCCTGAGGCTCATAGAAGGCGCTTTGAAAGAAGTTTTACTTTAGTCGTGTGGTCTAAAACACGCTCTTCATTTTTATATCCGTGAGTTTGACCTTTGTGACCTTGAGTTTTAGCTAATATAACTATGTATGGCTCAGGCTGGTACTACGGCGAGCGCACGCGCGACGGCGAGGCGGGCTGGTTCCCCGGTGCGTACACGGCGGAGATCGCGTCCCCGCACGTGCGCGCGCGCAACCTGCGCCAGCGGTACCGCCTGCTGGCGCTCTCCGCCACCTACCTCGGCCAGCGCCGCAAGCCCGTCTGACGTCACGCTGCTGCTCCCCGGCGCGTACACGGCGGAAATCGCGTCCCCGCACGTGCGCGCGCGCAACCTGCGCCAGCGGTACCGCCTACTGGCGCTCTCCGCCACCTACCTCGGCCAGCGCCGCAAGCCCGTCTGACGTCACGCTGCTGTAGCAATACAACCTCATAGAACGAATAGTGAGATTGAACTATACCTACCTACCGCTTGAAAAATATCAGAAATTATCATTAGATCTAGATATCTTTTATGACTCAGAAAAGAACTTGAAAACTCTTTGGAACTTGGATTGATTTTTTACTCTTAAGCTGACAAAGTGATTCAGACCCTTATACAAGAGTAATAATTTGAGGACTTTCTGAAACAGTATACAACTGAACTAATTATTTTCTGTAGGTATCTGATACTCGTCATAATCAAAGGTCATCGACGCCATCTTAAGACACAAGCTTTCTCCAGAGAAATTAGAAAGCCACTTTAAACCATACATTTTATATGAAAGTCTACAAAATTTCGCACTGACAACACAACACAATCAAAACTGAATCTTATGTCTTCAATGTATACATATCAAAATGTACACAGTGATATTTAAAAAAAAATAATGAAATATTGAAACAGTAAAAATGTCCGTCCAGACATTGCCTTTCTAGTTATTAAGGTTGCAAAGATATGAATGATTTAATAAGTGTTTAAATCGGTGCTTTTTTTAAATGTTTATATACGAAATGTACCTATTTTACTTAAACTTTTACTTTGTACTAAAAATGTATATTACATACTGACCTCATATATCTAGCCACACACTATCAAGAGAAAAAATATTGAAACTATACCTATTTTACCATTTTTTTCACGGCAGCATTGAATACTCGACGGCTTGACCGTGTGTGGCTGGCGTTACCCACTGGACAGGATGTGTATTTAAAAGCCATTACCTATAATCCCCAAATTTGTAAATCTCCAAAATGGTGCTCCATTTTATGATATAACAACCATTTTTTATGAGGACAGTGTGTTAAATATAGGTCACCTTGTATAAAGATCAGTGATATCTGTATTTTGTATTATTATATTATGTATTTTATTTGATTGTGTGCGAGATATGCCTACGTTCATTGGACTGGTGTGTACCTACATTCCAACGATCGCTAATTTACCGTAGGACAACCAACAGTCGTCGTTTTACTTAAGACCGTTGGACAACCAACAGTCGTTGCTTTACTTAGAACCGTTGGACAACCAACAGTCATTGCTCTACTCGGGAATTTACCGTTGGACAACCAACAGTCGTTGCTCTACTTAGGACCGTTGGACAACCAACAGTCATTGCTCTACTTAGGACCGTTGGACAACCAACAGTCATTGCTCAACTTGGAAATTTGCCGTTGGACAACCAATAGTCGTTTGTCTATTTGGGATTTTGCTGTTGGGCAACTATCAGTCGTTGACAACTTAGGAATTTACCGTTGGACAACCAACATTCGTTGGTCTACTTAGGAATTTACCGTTGGACAACCAACAATCGTTAGTCTACTTGGGAATTTGCTGTTGGACAACCATCAGTTGTTGGCCTATTTAGGAATATACCGTTGGATAACCAACGGTCGTTGCTCTACTTAGGACCGTTGGACAACCATCAGTTGTAGGTCTATTTAGGTCTACTTTGTGCGTTTATTGGACCGCTATGTACACACTATTTGGTATATTTAAGTTTTCTAGACAGCTATTTGGATCAAGCGCTACTATAGAATAAGTGTTCTAATGTTTATGTATTCGTAAGTATTATGTTTGTGACATGTACAGTTACGTATGAGATTCACAGAAATGTATTGTACAGATATTGTTTGACAAATTATCTATACTATTAAGTGTTTATTTTAAAAATATTCTAAAAAAATATACCTTCTTACCTAATTTTTAGATTATCCTTTTTGTATTTTAATTATAAACGGATTGTCCATTAATATTTATTGAATAATGGATGATCGTTATGCATCACAGTTTATTAAAATTAGATAAATGTATAAATTTTAAGTTTTAATTGGAAAACTTGTCTGATGTTTAAAATTACCTAGTCATTTAGAGGGCAAGTGAATCTAAAATACAGAGATTTTGAAAAAAAATACGATATTTATTCCATAAACATTCCGTTTTTCAATTGAACTTTTAGTTTTAAGTTAATGTTTTGCTTTCAAAGTGTTTTGTTAATAACATCTATATCTATAATATAAAAAATGAGCCTCGATATTGTCCCGAGAAATTTGTATGTAGAAATTAAATTATTATTTTGAATCTAATACCTAGACATAATACTATATTTAAGATTTTATTCCGATCAGTTTAAGAGAATGACCGTGAAATATAATTTTACAATATAAAGCAGTCTTATTATTTACTGATTTTTACCCATACAATTCATCAATCAGGGAACTAAAGAACGGTGTGTATCAAACAATAATATTTGTTTAGGTACCTATAAGACAATCTAATGTAGTTAGAGCTTCTAAGTTCTTCAATAAAGTCGTTGAAAATAATAAAAAGGTCCGGATCGGTCATACCACCTTGACACACACCACACTATCTGAAATCATTAAAGATAGCCGATCACCCCATTGCAAAACGTTTCATTGGTTCTCGTACAAGTATCGCACTTAACTTTAGTTATTCTGGTATATTATTAGATTTAATGAATTTTTGCTATATAACATTAGAGCTGACAATAGTTAACGAAATCAAAAGCTAAGATCTAAAACGACCTTAGATACCTACATGTCTCGTGATAATCGGCTTTTATAAAGCTGAAGAGTTTTTTTGCTTGAACGCGCTAATCTCAAGAACCGATCCAATTTGAAAAATTCTTTCAATGTTAGATAGCCCATCTATCGAGGAACTCTATAGGCTATTTTTAGTAGGAGCTTAAAAAGTGGTTATAAAAAAGCCAATGTCGCACAAATTTTCGCAATATTTGTCAGGACAACTTAATTAACAAATCGAACTGTAACCAAAATAAGACTCTTTAGAATGGCAGAGAATGACCTTGAGTGGAGTCACGCACTTGTGAACGTTGTGTGTAGGGTTAGACGTCTCTGACAGTTGACTAACACTCCCCTTTTCCACTCAAGTCACTCTCCAAGTAGCTCCTAAAGAAATACACAACAAGAAATGCGGACGGCTCAAACGCCAAAGCCTATCCACCGAACGACGAGCGCCTTATATCGCAAGTCGTTCCCGCCAACTTTCGCTACGCCTCTCTAACTCCTACTCTTTACGGAAACAAGTCACGCCACCTAGCGTCTGCACGAGCCAACACGAGATCGAGCGACGTCATATCCGTCTCAGACTACAGTATTTAATTTCCTACAATATAAATCCCACGGCCCCAAGCACGCGGCGTCAGCTAGTAGAATATACCATTTTGAATTTTGATGTAAAATGTATCAGCTTACACCAATTTACCATCGCACTACAAGACACAGGGTAGGTTTTCATCCCTAGAACTATTACGCAGCGATTTACTTTCTTATCCGCATAGCTATAGGGGTATGGAACTCTCTCCCAAAGTGAATGTTTCCTAATTCTTTACACCTGGGGCATTTTTATGAAGAGAGTGAATCTAAGCCACCACTGCCACTATACTAATAGCATTAACAACTGAGTCTTAGGGCCATAAATCATTTCTCTATATCTATCTCGCTTGCACTTATGGGTCTTATGGAGCCGTCTAGTGAAGGGTGTAACAATGAAAGACATATTATCGATAAGTAAAGTTTATTATCGTATCTTGTTCACAAAATTAAAAAAATTAACAATATTTGATTTAATATAATACATATTTCATATTATATAATTATTAACTAAATAAAATTAATCTTCATCTGAGTCTTCATCATCAGAATCTTCGTCTTCTGCCAAATTTATTATATATTAGTATCCATAGTGCGCAACGAGTAACACATGAATGTATTTATTTAATTGCAGTAAACACATTTATAGCAAAAAAAATACGCAATGCAATTACATTAGAAACCGACCAATCAGAATCGTCCAAATCATTATTGACTCATCATTAGCACGTGCGCAGGTAGCCGTTTATCGATAATTAGGGTGCGCAGGTAGGCGCGCTGCACATTCCTATCTTTTTTGACTTTTATGACCGGACGACTCAGATGATAATGCGCATACTATACCAGTGGTTTTTTTTATTCTTTACAGTTTAGCCCTTGTCTGCAATCTCACCTGATTAACCGGAAGCCTCTCCTTGTTAGGCTTAGGATGAAAATCCACACCCATTTTGGTTTCTACACGACATCGTTCCGGAACGCTAAATCGCTTGGCCGTACGTCTATGCCAGTAGGGTGGTAACTAGCCACGGCCGAAGCCTCCCACCAGCCAGACCTAGACTAATTAAGAAAATCTCAATATGCCCAGCCGGGATCGAACCCAGGACCTCCGTCTTGTAAATCCACCGAGGCCGTTGAAACAGCGGCGGCCACGGTTTTGGCCACAGTAACAGATTTATGAAGTCCAGAGACTTGTACCTGTCCAACTCTTTAATGTTGAAATGGTAGCTTCAAAGTTGATTATGTCTGCGAGTGTGAGAGATTTTGAAAGTGAAAATCTCTATCTATCTTATCTCTAACGGTATTTTTCAAAGGATTTCAATTAAATTGCACTTTCAACAATATAGTATGTACATGTTTAATCTATTATAAACGTCACAGCTTATCAGCATTGCAAATCATCAATCAGCAAAGCAAAATAACCGATTTTCATGCAATTTTCACTGTTAGATTAAACATAACTTATAACACTGTTTTATTTTATAAAAAAAATTGTATTTTATAATAAAAATAGATATTTTTTTGATTAATCACTTTAATATTTCATCGTCATCCTAAGGCAATTTTATTTTAATAATTGTATAAAACTATGGAATATAATCTCTTTATCCTTATACTTAAATTCAATAGAAAAAATAATTATAAATTACAATTAATAATTTCTGGAATAATGTTACAACAGCTAATTAAAATACAACTAAAAACAAATATCAAAAACATAAAAATGTAGCAAAATTTTATGAACACAATACTATTAGGTGATTATAACTAAACAGCGGAAATATTAAATTAGATATGCTAAGCATGACTTAATATTAATATTTAAGTAGAAAAGTATAAAAAAATGTACAGGATTCCTTTTTTATACCAGCATGCCTTTACCTTTGAATTTAAACCAACAAATCTGTTTCAATTTCGATTTTGTTCCCAAAATAAAGGATTAAACCGTGATAGGTAATTACATCTAGAGAAATACATAAAGGAAATGTCTATTACAAACAGCTGTTTTCAGCTATATGTAATCTAGCAATGAGTTTAGCTTAGCTTGTGAAAACAAACTATATATTTTAAATAAATTTGTAGGACTGCTATCTATCTACCTAACTGAAAATTCTGTTTGCATTACTAATTAGGTATATGAAGAGAACACGCTTTAAAATAATGTCTGAGACTTTGAATGAGATAGCAAACATAATTTTATTGCCCAATGTTTGCTGATGAGCTTTAATCAGTGTGAGACTGATTGAGATAGTAAATATCAATTTATTTTCAAATGCTAGCTGATAAGCCTAACAGACCCCTCTTGTAGTTTGAAGCTGTTTAATGTAAACTCAGGCCCAAGATAGCTTCTAGAGGTAATAACATCTCACTGCAATTAATGCTTTTACTGGGAACATACAATTCATAATACATAGTTAATTAATACTAAATTTTTGAGCTCAGAGACTAGTTAAATTTAAAAAATATAAAAGGAACCAATTCTAAAGAGCTGACACAACTTGTTGATCTATGTATTATGTAAACACATATTCAAGAATAAGGTCATGCTGATACATTCAAAATAATCATGTGAATTAAAAAAATAGAGATCAAATAAAATAAAATAAAGACAGTAAAACAATAAACGAGGGAATGAGTAATTCAGTCATAAGTTAACAATGTGTACTTTTGTGCCTGTTGGAGAATCAAATTCTTGTTTTTGACGAGTTGTCCTTAACTTCAAAGAGTTTTCTTACAAAATACACTTGCAGTGTACCTGTCGCTGCTATTGCTATTATTTGAATGAAAGACCACCTAGAAACAAATAAAACAAGGTTTTACTAAAGAAACTAAAGCCTCTCTAAATCCAATAAGTCTGTTCAAGAAAATATATTTAAATTACACATGTTTATACTTGTATATATTTCTTACTGATGTAAATTATGAATAGGTTAAAAATAGTATTATCATTTGAATATTTTGATGGTTGATTTTTAAATCATGTGCTCATCAATTACTTTCACAACATATTTATAATGAAATTGAAATTGAAATAAACACCAAATTAAGTACTAAATTGCTAGACAACACTTGTTATGAGCAATTAAAAAATTTGTTTAATATGTCTTCATCCTACTAATATTATAAACACGAAAGTTTGTATGGATGTTTGTTGCTCTTTAACGCCTCAACTACTGAACCAATTTAGCTGAAATTTGAAATGAAGATAGATAATACCCTGGATTAACACATAGGCTACTTTCCATACCGAAAAAATCAATGGTTCCTATGGGATTTGTGAAAAACTGAATTCCACGCAGACAAAGTCATGAGAGTCCGCTAGTAGTAAATGTGAAAGGTCATCACAAAATCTCAAAAACCATTTGACAAACAAAGATGAAATTTAGCAAGGTTTACAGTTAGTAGACATCCGCTAAGAATAGATTTTGAAAGAGCACTGGATTAAGGAGATCTAAGGGCAGATGAAGTCGCGGGCGTCCGCTAGTGTTGAAATACAAGTAAGTAGTGTAAGCTTAATGCATAATCAAGGTAAAGACAAAATATAGTGTCACCTCAGTATGTAAGTGTTATTGTCCATAAGCAAGTTGTAGTCTCGAGATTCTCTTGCTCTCGAGTGATATTGGTACTGCAGAATGTCATTGACATTGCGCTCCACAAATTGAATAGAACTCTGAAATAACACATTAAAACTGTTATTATGTAACCAATTGGCCACCTAAACACTATTTTCCTAAAATTATTGGTTTTATGATTCAAATTGTGAAAGTAAAAAAGAGAAAGCTACATTTTTTTAAGCATAAATTATGGACCATTGTAATTTGAAACGCAGAAAATGTAGAGCTCCAAGTTAAGCTTAATTTATAAAAAACACATTAAATTATAACATGTCTCTTAGCGCTCATTTACAAGAGTTTTTTTAAAGACATTAAAAAAGTGAACAAATATAGCATGAAGTTAAATAAAGGTCTATTTCCAACATCCAAAATTGAAAATGTTCTGTTCAAACTGTTTAAAAAAGCGTTGTATTTTAAAACTGCTGTCATGTGGACATATACTTGGGAATGCATTTGTTGTATTTGAACACTTTTTTATTGTCCATTACAAAAACTTTTGTTGAAATGAGATTTTTTTGGTACTTAAAATCAACA
This sequence comes from Bicyclus anynana, assembly GCF_947172395.1. Taxonomy (NCBI): domain Eukaryota; kingdom Metazoa; phylum Arthropoda; class Insecta; order Lepidoptera; family Nymphalidae; genus Bicyclus; species Bicyclus anynana. Next base: position 1,875,345 of record NC_069087.1, on the reverse strand, counting down.
TCATGTAGCTTTGTTTATAGCAATGTATATAAATATACTCACTGTAAAATTTTTAATATTCATATCAAGTTCTTCCACTTCCTTTGCATATTTCTCCCACATATCATATCTGATCACAGATAAATATAAGTTGACTAGTTTGGATGCAAACCGAGAGAACTGGTTGTCAATGCAGACTGCGTAATATCCCCCTGTACTGGTCTGGTCTGCGTACTCAGCGCTTTGCCTCCACTCGTAGGGGTGTACCAGCTGCCCATTGGGATGTCGTACAGCAAATCCACACATCCCATCACCCCCTTTCAACACCTATAAAAAAAATCCAGCTTACATGTGATCAACATAACAGGATTTAATTTAACTAATGCTAATTAATATGTGGATTTTATTTTATTCTCTACAAGTCCCTAGCCTGGCCCTTGACTACAATCTCACCTGATGGTAAGTGATGATGCAATTTAAGATGGAAGCGGGCTAACTTATTAGTAGTAGGATGAAATCTACACCCCTTTCGGTTTCTACACGACATTATACCGGAAGTTTTAGTTTAGTGATAATTAATAATATTGAATAATAAAACATGATAACTATATAACTTTATAAAATTTTATAAATGATATTGTAGATAATGTAACCTATAATTGATAAAAAATATTTTAATTCAATTAGCTACAACACAAAACCACATATACAACAGGTATATTGTATCAAAACTTTCACAAGCTCCAGGACTAAAATAATAAATAAGAAAGCTAATGAAAAGTTCAGTTTAATATGTGGAAAGGTGTTATATTTGAAGCCATATGTTTTGATCACTAGAAAAGAGCTAATTACTTGGTAGCTTGCGTAAAATGTAGCACCCGGCTGGACGTATTGGTAATAGCAATCCTCTTTGCCGGGATCGATGTGCACTTTGTAGTCCATAGTCACTGCCGGTAGGTTCTCGTACCATGGTGCTGCTGTGGTCGAGGTAGACTCGCCGACGATTGATAAAATTGTAAATATTAGTGTTATTATTGTAAGTGTATGCCACGTCTTTTGAGCCATTTTTAAAACTGAAATGAGTGAAAGAGAAATGAATTGTCACACCGGTGTCAAGTGTCAATTGTGACGTTTTCTCATTGCCTTTTAAATTCCAATGTACGTTTAGAATTTTCAATTTTTTTATTTAGATATTGAAAAATCATAAATTCATATAATCTAAATAACTCATAGATACGTTGTAAGAAATAGCTTTCAAGAGTATGTATGTTAAATAAATAAATAGTCAAAGATTCTTTTGTAGTGGGGACTGGGGTTGGCCGATGAAAGCTAACCGCAGATGGCACCACTAGCTGGTGCCTTTTTTATACTTTGATCTGTGGTGCTTTATAGCGGGAGTTTTAAAAAAAGCAATTTTTATTTTGAAATTTTTCAATGTTTCAAATTTTCAATGTTTTATATTAATTTCATATAATATTGTCAATTTTCACATCCAATCATGCATTATAAGCATTATTACCTACTTAAATTACCTATTTTTATACCTAGGTACTAATAGCCGTAATAACCTATAATTATGTTTTAAGTAATCCTAGCTTTTCCTTGTAAACAAATACTTCAGGCCTATTTTAATGGAGAATGTTACTATACGCAAAATCACTTGAAACTTCATTACACTAGAGCTTTTATATAAACAGATATAGTTTTTATTTTATTGAAAAATACCAAATAGTTATGATTTTTTTACATACAAGTTCGCATAAATATCAACTCCCGCTTAAGTAGCGTAGTTTATTTTATTTTCGGGATTTTAGCACAAAAGTTTATCTTTTCAAAAGTTTATTGGGGGCCATCCAACTTTTGGAACCACTACCCTTCAGTATACATATTCAAAAGTTGTCTTAATTAAATTGTAAGCATTTGCAATTTCGTCATCAACCCATATTCGGCTCACTGCTGAGCTCGAGTCTCCTCTCAGAATGAGAGGGGTTAGGCCAATAGTCCACCACGCTGGCCCAATGCGGATTGGCAGACTTCACACACGCAGAGAATGAAGATAATTCTCTGGTATGCAGGTTTCCTCACGATGTTTTCCTTCACCGATTGAGACACGTGATATTTAATTTCTTAAAATGCACACAACTGAAAAGTTGGATTTGCAATTTAGTTGTTCGATAGTCAGCAATTAAAAATTGACAGTGAGCGGCCACCCCAAAAGCTAACGCTTTTTACTGCTTATAACCATAAGTGATGTCTCAAGAAAATGTAGAAATAGGAAAGACATCCATATAAATTTCATTTCATTTTATTTTAGATATTTATTGGGCTTAAAATAAAACATCTTTTCATAATTGATCTATATATTTTAGTATTTAACTTTCAACTGCCCTTTCTACTTCACCTCTAAAATCTAGTCAGTCTCTCATAATCCTATGACCTTCTTCTATTGTCTCAAATCTTGCCAAGTTTCATTTGAACAAGTTTCAGCCCATTCAACAAAAATATGGTCAAACAGACAAAAAATACAAAAGAATATTTTTTGAGTTTCACTAAGACTAAATCACTAGAGTTTTCGAAATACCTTCAATGTACAGAATTTGTCCTGTTACATGATTTGAAAGTTATTCAAGAAGAGTCATTTAGTGATAAGTACAATCAAAATTAGTGTGTTTTTTTACAGTTTTTCCTTGATAAAACTTTGTAAAGCCCCAAGCCTCCCCAAAACCAAAATCCTGGTTGCACCACCGTCAGTAATTAATAAATCAGTAGAGAATAATTTTGATAAACTGGGTGTTTGAGTGCCAGTACAAGTGCTTTTATTTTCTATATCAGATTCATTTAGACTGTCACTATTTAGATTTAAAATTTCTTGAGAAACGTCCAAATCGTATAACACATTGTACTCTGTTTTAACTCCTGGTACTTGTGGTAATATATCAACAGACTGGTCATCTACATCATGACACAGTTTTTTCCTGATGTTACGGATTCTTAGTCTCTTCTCCCTATCTGTTGGCTTGTCAGAAACTAGATGTGGACGCCATGGAAAAATTGATGGTACAGCATCTCTCCTTAATACTTTACGTTGACGTGGTAATCCTAAAACAAGTATTGTTTAAATTAGCTATTAATGGAGTCTAACAAGTAGAGTATTTAATGAATAGGTACTAAGTTTTATTTACCTGTGCATTCACTGTATTTTTCATAATCACTCTCAAGGAAGTGTTTCCCACATAACCTAGAGCTTAAAGATATCGAAGATTTGTTACGACGTAAAGCCTTTAACCAACGCTTTAATATTTTTTTATTTTTTGGAAATCGATGTACTCCAACTTCCTTACATTTTGGAACGAAACAGCATGTCATTTTAAGAATTCTTAATTATTTTCCAATTTTTCCCAAACAAACAGTAAAGTGCACAAACGTCAAATGAAGTAAAGTCAAAAGTGTAAACACCACCAAAAAGTCCAAAAACAAAGATTTAAAGAAAGAAAAAACACTCAACACCAAACCACAGATCATTTTTATTAGTTGTCCTTGTCAAAGGTATAAACCACGTATAAACTAGTAAACAGGGTGTACATCATTAACTTACGATTCGGTACAAGTACGTGTATTACATTCAGTCGGCTCTGTACCAATATTGTCAAAGCAATATTCAATGTACCTACTCAGTTTCAGTATCAGTACTCTACTTTGAGTATTACTTTAGTTTAGTTGAGTACGAAAAATTTTTTCGATTTACCGCCCAAAAATCGTTCGTACTCGAACTCGACTAAAATGCTAAAGTAGTCCGAACTAGGCATTAGGCTAAGTTCGGACTGCTTTAGTATTTTATTTGAGAGCCAAGGTACAATTAAGTAAATCCTGTTTTCGATCCCTGACAACAATAGATAAACTATTTTAAAAGTATTATGTTTAAATAATACGATTTATAATTTAGATAACGTTTATTGAGCTAGGTAGCAAGACATGACAGTTGTAAAGTGTAATTATTCAACTACCTACCTAATTCAACTAAAGTTTAGAAAAGACACAGAATTTATGTAGATTATATACATGACATACCTTCCTCCCAAGTATATTACTAATTAACTACTAATTAATAAGTAAGTAACAAATTTAAATCCCAAATACAATAGCAAAGTATTTAAAAGATATACATAGCATAAACATAAATTTAACCATCATCTTCCTTAGAACGACTCGGCCTATAATATGGACCTTTATGATAAACATTTCTTTTTGTTCTAATTTTTCCTCCGGGTATATCAATCTCTGCTGATTTAGGTATTCCTAATATCTCCTCCCATTTCTCAGCACTCGGTATTTCAATTATAGGGTCTGTTTCTATTTCATACTGATTTTCTTCTTCCTGATTGGCTTTATCATCATCCCCTGTCTCTGTATCATCAATTATTTCATTATTTCCACCACTTGTTCCACTTGTTGATGGTAGGTTCTCACTCTCTTTTACTTTAATAATCTGGTCCATATGTCGTCTTAAGACGGTTCCTTCTCCTGTTTGTACCTTATAGCTGGATGGACCGTCTTTTTCCTTGATTTGTCCAGGTAACTATTTTGGTCCTTTTATATAATTTCTATACATTACATTTTGTCCTATATTACTTTGTCTGTTTTTCTGCTGTGCATTTTTTATTACTTGACTTTCTATTTTTCTATGTTGTATATTATCTGGATGCAAAGTATCCATGACAGTACGAAGGCGTCTATTCATTAAAAGCTCTGAAGGACTCTTATTTGTAGAAGAACATGGTGTAACACGTAGGCCTAATAACATATTTGGAATTTTAACTTCCCATGGTCCATGTATTTTGCGTAGTTTGTCTTTTACAGTTTGTACCATCCTCTCTGCCAAGCCATTGGTGGCAGGATGGTAAGGTGCTGACGTCACATGTCTTATTTTATTTGATTCTAGAAATAGTTTCATTTCTTGAGATACAAAGGAAGTACCATTATCTGAGACCAAGGTTTCACAAATACCATGAGTAGCAAACAAATTTCTTAGATGGCCAATCACTGTTCTAGAATTTGTGCTACTTACAATAAAAACTTCAGGCCATTTAGAAAAAGCGTCGACTACTATAAGAAATGTTTTATTCATGTATGGCCCTGCAAAATCTATATGTATTCTGGACCATGGTCTTGATGGAAGAATCCATTCATGAGACGATTTCTCAGGCATACGTCTATTTTCCAGACACTTAGTGCAATTTTGAACTAGTCGACTTATGTCGTCGCTCAATTGTGGCCACCACACATAACTCCTAGCCAATGCCTTGGTATGAACAATTCCATTATGAGTAGTATGAAGCATGCGTAGGACGGTTTGTCGAAGGGATGGTGGTATAACAACGCGGCATCCTAATAATATACATCCATCTTGTAAAGACAACTCTGTTCTGTGCAACCAATATGTTCGTAGATCCCTATCAGTAACTTTGCCTGGCCATCCACATCTTAAGAAATGTACAATTCGTGAAAGTGTCTGATCTTTTGTAGTTTCGGAAGCTATCTCATGAGCTGTGTAGGGAAAATCTTCCACCTTTTCTGCCATTAGCAATACTTCACACAAAGATTGATCTTCTTGCTCTGGGACTGGTAGCGGCCATCGACTTAAACTGTCTGCATTGACAATTTGACTTCCAGGTCGATATGTAATACTATAATCATGTGCTGTTAATGCTATAGCGATTCTTGTTAGCCGAGGTGATAAAATGGATGGCATAGGTCTTTTAGGATCAAATATTCCTAGTAACGGCTTGTGATCGGTCACTATTGTAAATTGTCTGCCAGCTATATAATTGTGAAATTTTTTAATGCCAAACATAATCGCAGTAGCCTCTTTATCTAACTGTGAATATCTTCGCTCATGTGCATTTAATGTCCTAGAGCTCATTGCAATAGGCCGTTCATGTCCCTCGTCCATAACATGTGATAGCACTGCTCCAACGCCATATTCTGAACTATCACATGTTAGAATTACATGTTTATTCAAATCATAATGAACCAATGTTGTTTCAAATGTTAGCAACTGTTTTGCTTTATTAAATGCATCCTGTTCTCTTTGGGTCCATCTCCAAGTTTGAGATTTATCTAGTAGTCTGTGTAACGGCTCCAATGTTGTTGCCTTATGAGGTATAAACCTTTCATAAAAGTTATACAAGCCTAAAAATGCTTGCAACTCCCGTACATTCTTAGGTTCTGGTGTTTTTAAAATAGCTTCCACTTTACTTGGAGCTGGGTGTATACCATCTCCATTGATCACAAAACCTAAAAATTCTACTTTTTCTTGAGCAAATTTACATTTATTCTTGTTAAGATGGAATCCAGCTTTCTGTATACGTTTTAAAACATTGTCAAGTCTTTGTTGCATAATCAGTATTGTAGGACCACTCACTATGATATCATCAATTAAAACTGAAACACCCTGGATACCTGCCAGTAATGCTGTCATAAGTCTCTGAAATATTCCAGGGCATGCTTTGACTCCGAACGGTAACCGATGAACTGAATATAGGCCCTTGCATGTATTTAAAGTTAACATTTTGGCTGTACTCTCAGTAACTTTTACTTGTGTGTATGCTCGATCGAGGTCTAATGTTGTAAAAAACTTTGCACCTGCCACTGTAGCAAATACCTCATTGGCTGTCGGCATAGGAAAAGTATCCGATTCAGTAGCTTGATTGACAGTACTACGGTAATCTCCACATAGCCGGATATCCCCTGACTTCTTTATTATTGGCACAACAGGTGTTGCCCACTCAGAAAAAGATAAGGGTTGTAGTACCCCCTCTGCCACTAGCCGGTCAATTTCTTGCTCTACTCTAGCTTTGATGGCATATGGTACTAGACGAGCTTTCAGAAATCTAGGTGTAGCATTTTGTTTAAGATGTATTGTAACAGGGTCACCAGTAAATGTACCCAGCTCGTCCTCAAAGATTTCACTATATTTTGAAATAGTCTTGTCAATGTTTACAAGATCACTGCTTGATATACAATTAATGTTCAATGTTATGTTCAGCGGGTTCAACCAGTCCCGTCCTAGAAGATTAGGACCACATCCTTTTGCTATGATTACATTTAGGTTACATTTTAGATTTCTATACTGAACATGAAGTGTTGTTTGACCAAGTAAAATCACTGGTGTGTTTGTCCACGTGCGTAGAGTAAGTGACACTGGTCGAAGAGTAATCTGTTTGTTTTGATATTTTATCTTCTTCCAAGTGTATTCATTTACCAATGAAAAACTCGCTCCTGTATCTACTTGCAATACCACAGGGATGTCTTCCAATAACAATTCGACCACAAAAGGCAGTATTTTAGTCTCAGATTGAATGCTGTAAATTCCATTCAAGCGTATATCTGGTTCCTCAGTAAAATTTATATTCTTCTTAAAAGATTTTTTCTTTACTAAGCATATTTTTTTAATGTGTCCTTTTTTAGAACAGAATCGGCAAACAGCGTTAATAAATCTGCATTCACCACCATGACAATCACCACACCGGTAACATAAACGCGAGCTAGCCCTGGGCTGTACAGCATTTACATCCATGGCTTCTACTGGTGAACTTATAGATGTATTGTTTGTACTTGTGTTACTGCTTTCTATATTGACAGAAGATTGAATCATGTGACAATCTTTTCCCGCAGTTTCGGCGGCTAACATAGCATCTATAACATCTTGATAACGTAGGTTATCTTTTTTCAAAAGATCGTACTGTAGGCCGCGATCTTTCATGCCACAGACGAGCCGATCACGTAACATTCGTTCTAGGTCCATAAAATTACACTTGGAGCTAATTTTTCGCAATTGTGCAATGTAATCTGACGCAGTTTCATTTGTATTTTGGTTACGTGTATAGAATTTGTATGACACGGAAATTTCATTTGGTTTAGGACTATAATGTTTTGTTAAGATTGTTTCTATTTCAACAAATGTCACATCACTCGGTTTTCTTGGTGTAATTAACGCCAAAAACGTCTCAAAAACTTCCGCTCCACACACAGTAAAGAAATTCGCTCGTTTGGCGCCATCCAACATGATGCCATTTGCCTCGAAACAAAACTTTAACCGGTCAATGTAATTGTCCCATATGTCGATTTTTGGATTAAATTCACCAAACTTCACTGCTTTATGATCCATTTTCACTAAATTTTCGTCTCGTCGCCACTATTATGTTTAAATAATACGATTTATAATTTAGATAACGTTTATTGAGCTAGGTAGCAAGACATGACAGTTGTAAAGTGTAATTATTCAACTACCTACCTAATTCAACTAAAGTTTAGAAAAGACACAGAATTTATGTAGATTATATACATGACAAAAAGTTAGTAAGTGTTTTATTGTATCTCGACGAAAATACATTTTTTTAAATCGCAAGTCTCCATATAAAAATGCAGCTGACATTAGTTCTAAAATATTCCGTATGCGGAAATCGTGTCGCTGCAATGTACAACTTTTTTGTGTATGTAGATTCACTTCTCCTTTTAGTATAAATTCATTGGTACCTTTGACTATTTAGACTATGGACCTGTTTCGCACCCAAAATCACCAACAAAAAAGTCTGTCGTTTTTTGAAGAGAGAGAGAGGAAAGATATAATGAATAGACTTTGAAACTACTGAACCAATTTGAAAAATTCTTTCATTATTACCAAGCTACACTATCCCTGAGTGCTATAGGCTATATTATATTTTCAAAAATATTAGGGATCCTTAATAAAACTCCAAGGTGTAAAAATTTTACCTATAATATTCTTTACATCACATGCACTGCATTTTCTTCAAAGTGTCGCGACAGCATATTGCTAACTATTAAAGTCATGACACAATAAGTGTTCTTATATTTAAAGAAAAAATGGAAATGCAGTCGTTAGAAAAGGTTCGTTATTTGATTTCTTATCAAAATAAACTACTTCAGATTCAAGCCTGTTTTTTTTTAGATATTGAAAAAAAATTCAATATCTTTATTTAGCTTTTTGAATTATTCAATTCGGACATTCCATTCAAAAGTTATCAAAAGTTTAAAAATTTAAGTATCAGAAGAAAGTTATGAAGTCGCCGCTAAAGAATGGCTGTACCGATTTAACTGAAAATTGGTGGGGACCCACTGTGCCATGTGATGGACCCAGCACCCGCTCAGTTAATCCATGGATTGCTAAGCTATTTGTCCCCCCCCCCCCCCTCCTTACAAAATCAATGTAGCATTCACAGAAATTTATTCAAGAGTGAAAAGCAAAATTAAATTTAGTGTACTTTTTTACACTTTTTTCTTGATAAAACCTCGTGAGGTTCAAGCCTCCCCCAAACCAAAATCTTGGATTTACCACTGTCAAAAAATAATACATCAGTAGGGAATAATTTTAATATACTGAGTGTTTGAGTACCAACACTACGAGTGCTTTTATTTTTTATATCAGATTCATTTACTGGACTGTCACTATGGTTTAAAATTTCTTGGGAAACGTCTAAATTGTGTGACACATTGTATTCTGGTTTAACTCCTGATACTCCTGGTAATCTATCAACAGACTGGATAGAAATCTCTGAATCAAGACACGGTTTTTTCCTAATGTCACTGTGTCTTGGTCTCTGCTCTCTATCTGTTGGCTGGTCAGAAATTAGATGTGGACACCATGGAAAAATTGATGGTACAGCTTCTTTCTTTAATACTTTACGTAGGTTTGGAAATCCTAAAACAAGTAATAGTTTAAATCATAAAATAGCTATTAATGGGGTCTAATGAGTAGAGTATTTAATGAATACTGAGTTTTATTTACCTGTGTATTTACTGTATGTTTCATAATCACTTTCAAGGAAGTGTTTCCCACACAACCTAGAGTTAACAGTTATCGAAGATTTTTCACGACATAAAGCCTGTAACCAACGCTTTAATATTTTTTCATTTTTTGGAAATCTATGTACTCCAACTTCCCTACATTTTGGAACGGTACAGTATGTCATTTTAAGAATTCTAAATTATTTTCCAAATTTTCCCAAACACAAACATTTTCTATAAATTTCATTTTATTTACAAATTACAGTCAAAAGCAAAACGTCAAAACTAACGTCAGTTCACAGATACGTCTTGATCAATACGTATCTTTTAATCTGTGGGTGGAGACCGTCCACAGATTGTATAATTTACTGAATTACTCTTTGACGTTAATATTTTGAATCAACTTACTCTACTCTTTGTTTTGAATTTTCGTTATATATTATGTTTTGACATTGACGAAAAATCAAAAAGTCATTGATGTTTCTGTAATTTTGATTTTCTTGTATTTTTATAAAACAATGTAATTATTGTTTTGCATTAAATGATGAAAGCAAGATATCTAACATTCTTTTCTTACATTGGTACAAAATTCAGGTGGGTGTACCACAATTTATATCTTTGAGTAATATTTTCTTATAAAATTCCCATTTTGATTCCATTCTCTGCACATAGGTCCTCTGAGAAGATCTGGCTTAAAGAAGGTCGCAATTACCCCGATCCTGATAGTGTGCAAGGGTCTATGGAATTAGCCCTACTTAAATTAAGACCTCTGAATTATCCTAACCTCATTCTTTCCAGCCGGTAATTAACCATTCATATATAGTAATTTAAAACATAGTTAGTAAAACGGCAACGTGCAATTATACGAGTATTTCACTGTCTTGTATATTAGTATGTCATTATCAAGACCTGGCCTTTATATATGACACATTGATATGATATTATTAAATGTTGCTGACAAATTACCTGAACTCTTGATAAAGATCGAAGGTTTACTTACATCCAGGCTTGCATCGTAGGACTCATTATGAAAATATTAAGTAATAATATTACATAAGTAGTCCATTTCTCCTTGTTCTGATCCTTGGTTGAAAAATGTTTGACTCAAAACACTGACTGTTTTGAGTCAAACATTTTTATTTTAACCACTTCAAATCCCATTAGACCACCACGGTGCAAAGCCTGGAGGGAGGAAACCTGTGTAAATGGGCCACTGTAAATAGGTGATGGACTATAAATAAGTAACGAGGAGGCCTATGCCCGAGGGAAAACTGAAGAAAAAACAATCAGTCTCAATGATTTATTGCAATAATATTATGTAAAAAAAAACAGTTAATAAAGGTTTTATTATTATTATGTATTAACTTTATACTATATTGTTGATGTTTGTAGCACAGATGGTGGCGTTCATGCACTGAATTCAAGTGCTCACTTTGACTTGGACAGGAAGGGCGACAACATCTATGACCCACATTACATCACATATGAAATGAACAAGTTCTTTTTCCACAATGAACTCAGTATATATGTGAGGAAATGTTTAAGGGTGAATGACAACTTCAGTGCCAGGTTCAATGCTGTTTCTAGAACATATTTATACAGGTATTATTATTTTTCTTTATAGTAATAATAATTAACAGATCAAGCAGATGGTAAGTTCAAAACCATCAACTATACTAATTAAGGACCAACACTTAAGTTATGCAAGGAATCCTGCAAAGTACCTACTAATGAACCTGTTGAACTGAACCTTATGAACTTTAAAATGTAGATAGATTTATACTGTTACAAACTACAGTTTGAATTCCAAATGAAAAAAAATCCTGAGACTTTATTCCACTAATCCAAGTACCAATACACACTTCCTAACAATCTGTGGATTATTTCACTTTCAGGTTAGCTGTACTGAAACCAGAAGTTGAAGAAGAAGAGAAGGGTGTGATAGCATCTTTTATACCAATAGAAGAATGGAAGAGATGTCACTTTATTAGGTAACCACCTTGTGCTTTCATCATCATCTTTATAAGTTATACAACCACTGTTGGATGTCCTTCCAAGAGTATGCCTCTTCATTAGGATCCACATGAAACCACAAGTAAGGCCTAGTTCAGACTACTTTAGTATATTAGTTGAGTACAAACAATTTTTGGGCGGTAAATCCAAAAATCTTTCATACTTGACTAAAATATTAAAATGGTCTGAACTAGGCATTACAGCTAGTAAATTTATACAACAGCATGATATTATTACATTTATGTATTTTAAATTTAAATTTTTAGAAAAAAAGAGTTTGATGTCGAGAGATTCAAAAAAGGAGCTGAACACCTGGTCGGCTATCACGATTTTGCTACCTTCAAGAAATTTGATAAACTACTACAACATAAGCACAACAGAAGAGAGATCAAATCTATAGTTGTGAAGCCCGGCCAGCCATGCACCACTAGCTACACTAACAGTGCTGTAGACAACTGTTTCAACTATTGGGATATTGAAATCAAAGGACGGTCTTTTGTACATAATCAGGTATGACTACCCTCAAGCTCACAAAATTAAAATATTGAGCTTTTTGCATTGACCTCTTAAAATAAAAGGACACACAATCATGTAGAAAATGTCACTTGACAACTGGCCAATTTTGCTTTGGCAGTTTTAGAATTATTGATAAAGAAAATTATACCTAAAGACCTTTTAAAATAGACCAATATTCAATAAAATCCCAAATTCAGAGCAAATTCAACCTTAAGAATTGAGTTTAAGGTTCAAATTGAGTGCCAAGAAGTTGTGTTTAGCACTTTGAATGCATAATCAGCGACCAAAAAACGGTTTGGTCGTCGATTATGCATCCACTTTTTAATAGGAGATCAGTGGCTTTTTGCTTTATTTAAGTTATCACTTCTAAGGTAAGTTTGATACATATCTACTTAAAGTGAGTAATATTTTCGAAAATACCAGATGAAATAATAATTACTAGCAGTAGTGGTGTGCACTTCATAAATGCAATAATGCATTGCCTACCCTGAGCCCTCTTTCCAACTCTGGGCTGCTAAAGAGAATTTCTTGGAAGTAAGGTTGTTTCATAGGCCAACCCACGATATGAAACCCCAAGGACCTTGGACCTCATGATTTGAAGCCACATAGGGTAACCAATGTACCAATCAGGCAGTTTATTGTTTGCCTAGTTTCTAGAATCTCAATGTAAAAAACCATGTTCTTTAACAATATCATCTCATCACAAAAACATGCCCAATATCAACGCCTCGAACCCATTTACCCCATGTAAGTTATATACCTTTCATTTTACTAACATCCTTCAATCTCAATAAGTAGTTAATTTCACTCCTAAACACTAGCTTTAGATATCTTATTGAAGTAGTCACCAGTTTGTAATAAAATTTCGAATAATTACAGATCCGGCGTATGGTAGGAACTCTAATATCTATAGCCATTGGAAAATTGGAACCAGATGATATCAAAGTGATGCTTCAAGTACCCTCAAAGCACTCCTGGCACACTTTCATACAGAATGGCCCACCTGACGGTTTATACCTTTGTAACGTCGAATATAATCCGGAAGATCTCATTTACGACCCAGAAAGAAGTATAGCCAATAGTATAGTTAATAATGAAGAACTTGATTGTGAATAGAAAGAATGTATATAAAACAGTGAGAAACAAGCAAGCAAAAGTTAGGTATATTTACGATAATAGTTATATTTAACAAGAATTGACCTAGTCCCATTTAAGTACTGACTACTAGAATACTTATACAATAATTTGTGTTGTGTTACATATTGTGAATGACATGAAAACTTTTATGTAAAAATCAGCGGAAATAATTCATTCAGTTAAATAAATCAGATCTATATAAAGTTTTCAAAAAAGGACTTAATGTACAACCTTGACAGACACCATACAATTACTATATAAACGTTCAAAATGAGTTTCTTGAAAGAACTAAAAAGGCAAAAAGACAAACTTAAAGAAACAGAAACTGTTGTAACACGTGCAGATGGAGTGAAATTCGTAGAAGGAACTGGAACATTTCTCGAACCAAACGCTTACGGCTTTATCGTAGACACTAAACCTGATGATGTGCCGGTTTTAATCAGAGATCATATATATATAGGCTCGCAAGATTGTGCAGTTGATAGTGTTTTGGAAAAGTTCAATATAAGTTGTGTTGTTAGTTTAGGCATAGATGTTGATTTATCTAATGTAGAACACAAGTTTGTACCAGTTTTGGATTTGCCAGAATCTGATTTGACACTCGTTTTGGCTGATTGCCTGCCCTTTATTAGAAATTGTGTGGATAAAAAGTTAAATGTTTTGGTACATTGCAATGCGGGAGTGTCCCGTACATCAATGGTCGCGATTGCATACTTAATGCAATATGAAAGAATGGACTTCAGTGAAGCGTACGATTTGGTTAAGAGTAAAAGGCCGGTAATACAGCCAAATGCTGGATTTAGGAAACAATTACAATGTTTACAGCCTGGAAATGTGTTAAAAAGTATGTCAATCGAAAAATAAAATACTTGTCAAAGTTTATAATTAGTATTAGACACTTGTTTTAATACCGCACCTGCACTTGGTACTTGTAGTTGCAGTTAGTTGAGGTGAGACAATTTTAGTTACATTTGAATTTTTTAAACTAGGCAGAAAGCAATTGTGAGGTATTTTGCTAAAAAAATTGAGTTATGAATAGGTACATCATTGTCATAATATTATCAACCCATATTCGGCTCACTGCTGAGCTCAAGTCTCCTCTCAGAGTGAGTTGGGCCAATAGTCCACCACGCTGGCCCAATGCGGATTGGTAGACTTCACACACGCAGAGAACTAAGAAAATTCTCTGGCAGGTTTCCTCACGATTTTTTTCCTTCACCGTTTGAGACACGTTAGGAGTATTAGTGTTCTGTGTCTTAAATGCACCCAACTGAAAAGTTAGAGGGTGCATGGAATCGGAGGCACCCTCTGGAATACATATGGGTTAAAATAATGACAACATCAGAATTGTAAACAAAACTTTATTTCTAATAAATAAGGCATTGGTACGAGCTCGCTCGCGCACGCTATCCGCTATAACATTTTAAATCTATCCTTGGCTTATAGCCGTGTGGCACGTCGATTCTCTTTCTACAAACGTAAAAGATTCAAAAACAAAAAATATATGGGAATGACAGATCCGATCGATCCTCAGCATGTCGACTTATCGACATGTCGATAGCTAATGTCATACCTATACATTTTTTAACCAGCTGACGACGCGCGATTTCACCCGCGTGGTACACGTTCCCGTAGGAATACGGGGTTATATATAGTCTATAGCCTTCCTCAATAAATGGGCTATCTAACACTGAAAGAATTTATCAAATCAGACCAGTAGTTCTTGACATTAGCGCGTTCAAGAAAACTCTTCAGGTTTATAATATTAGCGTAGATTTTCGAAGCGTTTGCGATTGTAGAAAGAGAATCGTCGTGCCAAATGGCTACAGACCCGTATTACAGTGAACACACAGGAAGCGCTCCGCAAAGGTACGACCGTAGTATACTACGAGTATGTATAGCACCAACATCATAAGTTATTTATGGTTTCAATAATGTTTCTTCTATGTTCGTGCTTAGAGATTTACTACGAAATGTTTCAATGTTTGTCACAAATACTCTTATAACTTACTAGCTGACACAGTAGTTCCCGTTCCCGGGAGAATACGGGTATAAAACATAGTCTATGACATTCATAAATGACAAGACTTTCTTCGGTTTCGTAGATCCAGAGATCCCTACATTGCAGAGGGCAATCTCTGAATCTATTTGTCTATCTTGTAGGACCTTGAACACCACAAGCTTTACCTCTTTATAATATTAATATATATTTAAATTTTTAAAGACAGACAACTTAAACAGAACGCAAACATTTTTAAGAAGAGTAGCCAAAGTTAGAGCCCGCACAGACGTTCTGAATTTTGCGTTCTTTGTAAAGGATGTAAAGAAAACTTCTTATCAGTGATCGTGATCATGATCATGATCACAACTGACCGCTTGTGAACTCGGTGGTTAAAGTTACATAAATTACAAACGTTGGCCAGAACTCGGAACTCCTGAAGACTAGATTTTACTCTTTAATTATTGTTGCTAAACGCCTTTTAGAGTGGGAGTGCAGGTCTCACAGAAAAAGGAATTCCATGGGCACAAAGACTAAACGTGAACTTATAGGTACTTATAGGTACAGGTATAAGCAGGTAGTCATACAGATTTGAAAGCAATATTAGTAAACATAAATGCACACTAAAGTCTGGCCGTTCAGAGATTGCTTTTCTGACACCTGTCAATGTCACTTTATATATTTTTAATTAATTAGTTCATAATTTTAGCCCAAAATTAATCCATACTAATATTATAAAGCTGAAGAGTTTGTTTGTTTGTTTGATTGAACGCGCTAATCTCAGGAACTACTGGTCCGATTTGAAAAATTCTTTCAGAGTTAGATAGCCCATTTATCGAGGAAGGCTATAGGCTATATATTATCCCCGTATTCCTACGGGAACGGGAACCACGCGGGTGAAACCGCGCGGCGTCAGCTAGTGTTTATTATAAGTTGACATGATTATTCAATTTTTAATGTTATTACTCGTTATTAAGGTTATTGTAAGATATTTAAATAGCAATAGCAAATGCTTGAATTACAGATAATGTTTAATTAATACAAAATTAGCGGCGCATTAGACGTGCATATCGAAATATTGTTAAGCGCAAAGGCACTGGTTTGGGCTATTAATTAAAAATATATAAAGTGACATTGACAGGTGTCATAAACGCAATCTCTGAGCGGCCGGACTTTAATCTGGTGAAGTGGTAGGGAGCAATATACCTACTATAAGTTTCACTAATCTGAGCGGTGGGATATAAACACCAAGTATGTACTTATATACATTATATACATATATATTAGCGGAATTCAATTCAATAATGCCTAAGCGTTAGTGCATATAAATACATACATATATTATATTATTACTGAAGTGTTTTTATAGTGGCGGTCACTATCAAACGTGTATTCCTTTATTTATTTGTAAAGTCCGGGCGCAAAACGATGGCATCAACTGATTATTTTGACAGAAATAATGAGGACTTTATTATGTTAAGTATTAGTTGACCAAGTCCATACTGTGTTTTATCTAATAAATATAAATAAGTATCTCGTGTCACGGTGTTTGTGCCCGCAATTGTACAAACTCGACCGATTTTAATATTATTTTATTATTGTATTATATTTGGTAAGCATGAGAAGACGTCGGATTTTTCACACTAACCCCCCCCCCCCCGTTCATTCGCGGTATTAGTATTTTTGTATGAAACAAAATTTATTTAGCAGAACGATTTCAATGTCTGCATGTAGAATCGTGGTCATTTGTTTGCGGCACGTACTGTTCTAATATAGTCCCGGCCGTATCAAGCGCCATAAATGAAATGTTTATGACGTCATCACCACGCATCGCATTTCTGCGGCGTTTCATCGACATTCTGTTTTATATTAGTCAGTGTCTGACGAGAAATGTAAACTATATTTTAGTAATGTTTGGCAGTCTGCAATTTTCATCCTAAATTTAACTTAATCTATTTGTCATTTTTATAACACATTAATTTAACTATATAAAGTGCTTCAGTATAATATTAGCAAAATGCTTGAATTACAGACAATTAATTAATACAAAATTAGCGGCGCATTAGACGTGCATATCGAAATATTGTTAAGCGCAAAGGCACTGGTGCATTAAAATACATCTTTTCATCTCGCTAGCTTGGAAAACTTTCTTTGCGCCTCGAAATGGGTGCCGAAAAGTCTACTTTATCCGCTAGCGCTAAGTGATTCGAATTCAGGGATTCTATATTGAACTTCAGAATCCGAGTAAACTACATACTTCTGCGATAATAATAAATTTACAGTCTTATTTAAAGCTTTATTTGTAATAAAGTGTTATAATGCACTTTAATAATAAAACTTCGTTCCAATAATAATAATTATACATCAATTCATTCTGGGCATTAAAAGTAAAAACACGCCCATTGTACATATCGAATAAAATGATCATAACATTTGTCCAAAATTATTATTTCACAATAATTAAAAAATAAAATTATAATTCATAACAACCACTTTTCTTCAATTTGAGACCATAACAGTATCATATAACCAACAGGAATGTCATTTTCGAATCACATAAATAAGCATACTTAGTTATAGCTTGGCAACTTCGTTCCTAACACTCCCGATGGTCCGCGCGGGCCGGGGGGCGTGTAGCGATGTAAAATCGACGACTGATTCACCTCACTTCCCAGCACGCACGATTTCACACCCGCGCAGTCTTTCCCCCCGTCGCCCGCATATCATGGGTGTGTCATCAACAAACTTGCCAGACTATATTTTGATTGTCATTAACCCAATTCGGCGAAATATAAACTATTTAAGTACATTACAATTAAATAAAACAATAATAATTTATATATGTACTTACATTTAAATAGAAGACATTTCAAAATAATAAATGGCCGTGCTTTGTATCCGAAGTTATTTTAAGTACATGTATGAGTTTGACCAGCACTCAGTCTTAGACCTTATAACATTTCAATATGTATAGCTTGGCACCTTCGTTCGTAACACTCCGATGGTACGCGCGGGCCGGGGGGCGTGTAGCGATGAATGAAAAACCCACAACTGATGCACGCATGATTTCGCACCCGCGCAGTCTTTCCCCCCGTCGCCCGTATATCATGGGAGTGTCATCAACGAACTTGCCAGACTATAGGTAAATATTCGGCGCCAACCGAGCGACTGAGTATAGAGCAGTGCTCGATCAATCAGAATGTAGTAGAGGACAGAAAAGATATCCTTATAGTAGGAGAGCCAGCATAAGAAATATATACCCTCATCTTTTGTTTAGTTGGGATAAGAAATAAATGGTAGAATATATTCAAATTGACACTTTGTCTAAATGATTAATTTATTTAGTCTCCTTCCCGCATTGGTTAATTAAAAAAATCGTACACAATTAATAGAATATACCCAAAAAATTTAAAAAGTCTTCTCACACTGCAACTGTGGGGTTGCCAGGTATAAACAGATAAGTAATGTTATTTATATAGGATATATAAATAACATTACTTATCAGTTATTTAGTGTAATATTTCAAATGCAAGCTTATTTTATGCTTAATTTAACTGTATTGTAGTTCATGGTTTCCTAGATTTTGTATAAAAAATAAACCGCGAATTAACTAAGCTACCTATTTTGCAATGTGTCACTGTGAATATTATCTACCATTTATTTCCTATAAATAATAAATAACAGATGAGAGTATATATTTCTAATGCCGGATCTCAGACCATTATACTGGTAAGTGTGGTTCAAATTAAGTACCACTTTAGTAACTGGATGAGATAGGTCGAGCAATACCTTATTTAGTCACTCTGCGCTGCTTTAACGCCATTTATAAAATCAAGTATATACAGATAAACAATCTATATTTTTTTATACAATAAACAACTGTCAATTTCATAAATTGAATGCCCAACCATAAAAAAACATACTCTACGGGAAAAACAATTATAAAAAATTATTGTACTCGTCGCCATATTATACTAAACTATGTATATTATGTTACCAATATAATATATGTAGTATATTTACCTATATAATTTGTCTTTTATCTTATTTATCAATATTATAATGACTTTACTTATGACTATCTTAAATCTAAGAATAATCTGTGTCATGAAATGTATCTCACTGTGTGATCTTTTGAATTTTTTTTGAATAATCGAAACACCAAACGCCATTTTGAAAAGTCGCTGATGCTAGCAATCCGAACACGCCTGGGGATTCAATCTAATTCTATTCTTCTTTCCAGTTGTTGTAAAATCGGGTTTCACGTTACAGTTTGCAAGTATTTTCTAGTTTAATAAGTTTCCAGATACAGCATAAATGAATAAAAGCGACATTATTTATATATTTTTTTACTTTCCTGTTAGAGATTTTGATCCAATACAAGGTTGGTGATATATTGCAGAACACATATTTTTTTTTCTATTTACATTTTGTAATTTGTACGTTGACTTCTATGAATGACGCATATCCATAGACATTTTTGACACATCCAACCTTCAATTGAATAGGCTCTAAGATTAAATCATAAATATCTTTCAAAACATAAACTCTAAATAAACGCAAGATATTAGGCAAAAAACGTTAGCAAATCTCAGAGTACTACCGACCTTTTTTGTAGTATTTATATAGTATACTAATATAAAAAAACTTGATATACTACTAAATAGTACCTGCATGATTATGAAGATTTTTAATTTAACAATAACAATTGGCAGTATGGCAAGTTAAATATACTCAGACGCACAATTATCCGCCCACTTTAATATATTCGCGTCATATTAAAGTGGGCGGATAATTGTGCTTCTGAGGCCTCTGAGTATAAATACAGCTAATATTCTTCACTATTACTAACTGTATTATTATTATTTTGAGCAAACCACTCACTCTTCGGTTAAAATAATGTCATTTAAACTTACAGTAAATAATTCATTTATATACAAATATAATTCTAAAGATTAAGTACAACCGGTATTATACATAAAATAATGTAATTCGCTATTCTATAGAAATAATTAAGTAAATGTCTTGTCTTAACGCTAAATAACATTTAAGTACAGAATAAAACAATTACATCGATAAAAACCGATAATAAATATTTATGAAAAAAGAATTTTTCAACATTAATGTCAATATCTTGGAAAAGCGATAATTATAAAACATGAAGTAAAAACTAGTTAAAATTATAGATATCAACATTCAAAGAAATATTTTTTATTGAATTATAAATTAGCCCTTTACTACGATCTGCGAATACAAGTATGCCCTATACAACCCAGATTTGAGAGTTTATATTATAGCAAGCGAAGTAAGCAACTAAACATCCAACAACATGGAAGGTATACAGCTTAATTAGCTTTTAAGAACACTTTTACCCCCTGACTATCATCATACGAGAATGCTAAATTGACTTACGTCTTTGACAAGTAGGCCAAAAAGTTCTGTATACTTTTATATTAATTTTTGTTACTAAACTGATCGATACGAAAACAAGAGACAAAAACAAGATATACTATAAATACTGACTTACAACTTGTTTACTACCACCAAGGGGCAATACATTGAATTTGAATAACTCTTTTTAAGTAAATCGTACATTTTGTCTGGTAACATGGCTAAAGCTGGTAATGAAAAATATAAAGTTAGACCTAAAACGAGATCAGGACCAGCAGTCGCCAAAAACTCTTCAGAGTCAGTCATGCCAATCAAGCCAATAACTATGTGCATATACTATAATACCAGTATTTTAAATTTTATTTCAAGGTCAACTCTGAATTTTCCGCATATAAAACATTGTCAAGACTGAATGAAACAAGACCTGAGTCAACAGTTGTCAGAAGCGCTTAAGCGTAATTCCTGGGATGCTTCATTCTCCCAGGATTCCTCCATGCTGGGAAACTGCTGACCTGACTTTCAATGCCAACATCGAATTTCCCGCATTTTAAGGAGTATAAGCAGTGGTAGTCGCAAATGATGTTAGGCCTGAAACAAGGCCTGAGGCAACAGTCGTCAGAAGCTCTTGAGAGTTAGTCCCCTCGCTGGGAGACTATTGGCCTTGGCTGGAGCGTCCCTCGCCTGGGAATGTGCCACCGCTATGCTGAGGCATTGCGCCCATTCTTCTGCGTTCTTACCGTCCTTGGGCTTGAGGATCAAAGTCTGGTCCCCGGTGAAGATCTCGAAGGCCTTCGGAATGTTGCGCGCGCCGCGGGACACTTTGACAGATCGTATCTGGTTGATGTCAATACTTTCGCCACCACTCTGGAAGTCAAGAAAATCAGGTAACGATTTTGAACAAACGGGATGTATTTTTGGGAGACAATAGACAACAATAACTTTTTAGATTTGCTCATTTTATTTAATGGAAATCACAAGTCATTTCAAGTGCACATCATCGTTTTGCACCAGGAGTTGATAAAAAATGTGGACCAAGTTGAGTAAAATAAAGAACCAAGTAATTGAACCGCGTACAACTTGCTGGTCTTACATAAAGCATGGTAAAGCCTGTACGGGCAAGAGGGAGGAGCTGATCATAACTTTACAAACAATAAGTTAAACAGTGCGGGTACCTAAACCTAAACTTAAGAGCCTGAGATCCTGTCTTCTTTAACACATACCGAAAGCGCGACCAATTAGTTCCACGAGATAATCTAAACAAATATTTTAAAGAGGTAGGGCTTAATTTTTCGTTTCACTACTGGATCGATTTAAAAACTCTTTCATCAATGGAAAGCTATATATCAGCAAGTAGCATACTATATTTTATCCCCGTATTAAAAAAGAACATTTATTTCATACATTTACTACGAAACGACATGTTATGTTATGGTGATAACTGATGAGTAAACTCATAAATTAAAAATTAAGGTATTGTCATGGGTATGCGAAATACGAGGGTGAGAAGTTATAAGAATACGTCAACTCACCGATCCTTTACACGACAAATGAGCACCGGACAACGTGAAGTATCTCGTACGCCATCGCCTGAACAGTCTCCACCGCCCTTTCTTCTCCTTGAGTTGTCCTTCAATCACCGGCTGGCCGTCCGCCGCCAGGAAGCCCACGGCTCTCTCCGGATGGTTGCAGAGGAAGCAGCCCCAGGTCGCCTGAGTTGGAGGTACGCTGGCTCCGTCGGTGCGAGTGGAGTTAACCTCGAAAACGTCGAAGAAACCAGCCGCTCGGAGTTCGTTTACTAACATTTCTTGTTCCTGTTGGGAAACCAAAATTGTAATACTACCACCATGTACTATTTTTGACTCTCGAAGACAATTATTTTTACACAGGCTAGCTTTATGTGATCAATCGCTCATTAAACTATACCGGATGACGTAACCCATGGAAGAACAAGCAAACAAAATTCCAAAACAGAAGCGGGATTGGTATTCCCGATTTTCGCAATACTAGAACAGGTTCTTCTACGTTCTTAAACATTAATAGCATACAATAGTTTTGTTGAGTTTTTTTTCAATGCGCAATTGAAAAGGCAGAAAGAGAGACAAATTTATTTACAGTTAACATTTTGATTTAGTTAAGACAAGGTAAGACATTATTTCCTGCTTGGAGTTAATTGAAAAAACAAATTCCTCGACACATTAGGACATTTTGAAATTGGGTACATACCTTTAGGCCAGGGAAAGCCCCTGTGACCAATGTGAGGAAGGTCTTGTTCTCACACTTGAGGATGTCCCAGCAGTGTTTCAGACTGGCCACTGTAGGGTCCCTGGACGACAGGGCGGCGGCGTGGCGCGCTTGGAGCGCCAGGAACATGAGGTGGATCCACACTCTCGGCGCGCGGGTGCGCATTGAGAATGCGGCGCGCGCGTACAGGCAGTGCGGGCCGCGACGACCGCACGCGAACGATAGGCGGGCTTGCTTCTTTGATCTCCGCTCTGAAGAAATAATTTATAACTTTTTAAAATCACATATTTGGTCCCAAATTATTAATAGTACATTATGTTATAAGTGCAATAAGTTGAATATTACAGCCGAGGCGATATTGCTAGTCCGAGCCGTAGGCGAGAGCTAGCAAGGAAGCAGATGCCACACGACATTTTACAACATATTTGTGATGAAACACACTTTCTGAAAATGAATTTGCATCTTTGCTTGTTTTCCATTTAGTAAAGCAAATTACTTGCTTCTTTGATCTTTGCACGGATTAGACAATTTAAAGACTTTTCATTCCATCTGTAATGAATGTCATGAATGTTAAATTATAACAGAGATAAAATAAGACTTCTGACTGATGAGGGATTTTGTGAATACTTCATAAAGTTTTTCACACCCAAAAACGATTTTTTGTCTTTCTAGAATACCTAAATTAGCTCTTACTATTAAATTTTGTTACGTACCAGGAAATATTATAATCTAAAAGCAGTAATGTGGTGATTTCAAAGCACTTTCGATTTTACTTCCGAAACTTACTTACCTTCTATTGTACATTTAGCTGGCGGCGGTATCCTCAGAGAGACGTTGTCCATATACGCTTTGATTTTATCCAAATGTTTCTCACAAAAGTGTTGTACCGTATCTCTCATGGGATACGGCTCAAACACGCTTATTCTGTGGTTGGAGTTGGAGTTGTTAGAGTTGCTGGAGTTGATCATTGTGACACTGGTGTTGTTCGCTCTACGGGACGTAACCGTGACGGGTCCGATCGGGATCGGATTGGAGCCGACCGCGATCGGTCCGGATCCGCAAGTCTGGGTCAATACCGGCCCCGTACTCGGCGTGCTTGTGATGACCGACACTTGGCCGAGCGCAGTGTTGGAGTGTTGTATAGAGACTGACGCTGGTACGAGGGCGTCTGAGGACTTGCCCGTTAGAGGGTTCACAGATATCGACTGTGTTTGAAGAGACGGCGGGCCCGGGATAATTGTGGGCCCTGGATTCTGTAACAAAAAATGTTGAAATATATTCTCAATATAACTTTCATAATGTTTTAGTAAAGTTTATTCCTTTTTTTTTGTTCAGTTACATCTATCAGTGATCAGTCGCTTGACTATAAACTGTTTTTTTTCATAGCAGTGGATGTTTCAAATTAAAGGTCACTCCATAGCGACTCTTCTTGTTGTGGTCATTTTTAGGTATGACCGTACACCAAACAGTTCTTAAACAGTGGATCGCTTTAGCCTTTTGATCTTACCAGGCGTAATTTGGCAAGACTATATGTGTGCTCTTGCAATCTACTTTTGGGTTTTATAGCATTTTTTGTTTTTTGTTCCTTAACTGTCGACATTTCAAGGTATTCATGCATGTTTTCAGTTTTAGTAAACCAGGGGGCGTTTAGTATTGTGCGGAACATTTTCATAATAATAACATTATTACAAGCAATAGATACAACGTTAAGTGATGGAATTCTTTTAACTCTAGTGGTTATTCTAGCTTCTAGGATTCATCCGGATTCAGGCGCATGTAAGAATCGGCATAGCTTAGCGAGTCGCGAAGTTAAAGTGCTAATGGGTAAGGCACATACTTTGAAGAGCCGATGGACGTTGAGGTCCCAAGGTGTTGGAATGGCGACCCGGCAAAGAAAAGCGCAGTGTAACCCCTACCCCCGACCCCTAGATGGACCGAGGCCATCAAGCGGGTTGAAGAAAGCTGCTGGATTCTGGCGGCCTGAGACCGTGGTGTTTGGAAGTCTATACAAAAGGCCTATGTCCAGCAGTAGACGTCCATCTGATAATGATGATGTTGATGATAAATGGGCATTAGTCGCAGATTTGACAGGCACTCCGAATTACTCGACATAATATAATATATATGTGTATTACTCAACTTGTATATTCGGAATAAAGGGCTTATTATTATTATTATTATTACAATATTAATGTGGATGTGGAGGAATGACATCGCTCTCATCCTGAGATGAGACTGGTGCTCAGCAGTGAATATGGGATGATAATGATGATTACCGTGGAGGTGGATGGTCCGATGACGATGTTGTGGTGGTGGTGGCGCGCAGCCACGCGCGGAGCCAGCGGCGGGGAGATGGCGGTGACGGTGACGGCACCACCGCCCGCCACGGCCACCGTCGGCTTGCTGCCCACTACTGCACCACACAGACATATATATGAATACATATATATATATAACAAACTATTTTCATTCAAGGTTGTACTATAGGAAAAAGTTGTACTATAGCGTTAATGACTACACGAGTGAAAAAATAAAATAGGGACATTAACCATAATAGTGACATTAATTAATTCGAACTTAGTTTTATTTTTATTATTTGTAAAATTGTAATTTGTAAATTAAATTGTAAGATTTGTTAACTTTTGCACGCCAACTATGGCAGGATATGTGTTTAAATATAATATAGAAGACCTATGTAAATGTACCATGTTCAGGCAAAATAAAAATTTATTGATTGATTGATTGAAGGTGAAATTAGTATAAAATAATAATATGCTCCCGAATTGTTTTTTTTTCGACCATGGCGGGCAATCGCATAGTGAGATTAACCATGTACGAAGGAGATATTAAAGTTTTTTTTTTCTTTACAAGTTAGCCCTTGACTACAATTTTACTTGATGGTGAAAGTGATGATGCAATCTAAGATGGAAGCGGTAGGTTGATGTAAATGGTAAATGTATATTGCCAATTTGTCATGCAAATTATTTATTAAGTATGTGTTATTAAATTAATTCAAATAACAATTTCATCATTTAAAATTTACATCTTTACAATTTTATTAGTGAACATTTTATAATTACATTACTAAAAATAGTTAGTTTTTGCACAACACAATACAATATTTTAATTGTCACTAAAATCTTTACAAATCCCTAAAACAACATTGAAAAGATTCGATAAAACAATCAATATGTTATGTGATAGATCAATCAAATGATCGGATACGAGAGCATCTTTGCGTTTTGATATCAGCACAAGAGTCAATTAACATTTTTTTTTATAACACACCAAACTTTTCCTAGAGGGGAGAGTTTCAAACTTACTCTGTGCGGGAGTTTCAAACTTACTTTGGGGGGGCAGTTTCAAACTTTACTTTGTGTGGGAGTTTCAAACTTACTATTTAGTAAAGTTTCAAACTTACTCTATGTGGGAGTTTCAAACTTACTATGGGGAGGCAGTTTTAAACTTACTCTGTGTGGGAGTTTCAAACTTACTTTGGGGATGCAGTTTCAAACTTACTTTGTGTGGGAGTTTCAAACTTACTATTTAGTAAAGTTTCAAACTTACTCTGTGTGGGAGTTTCAAACTTACTTTGGGGATGCAGTTTCAAACTTACTTTGTGTGGGAGTTTCAAACTTACTATTTAGTAAAGTTTCAAACTTACTCTGTGGTGGAGTCATGTTTTGCTGCGCATTGATTTGCTGCGAGGACGATAACCGGGTCATGCTTTTATGTAGCCCTCCTACTGAACCTCCTAAACAAAAAAATAACTATTTTAAAAGACATCAGAATTTCACATTTTTAAAGTCATTATAAAATTGCCGTCCAGCCAGCCTTTTACTATTGAACATCACTCCTTATGCGTGTTAAATAGTAAACTATATACATGTACGTAGTAAAGTCCGGCCGCTCAGAGATTGCGTTTCTGACAGCTCGTGATCGAATGGGACAAACATGTTTAATTACAATTGAATCGTTATTTTGTTTCATCACTACAAAGACAAACAGTTGGCATAGCCTTGAAACAGCGCAGTTCAACAACCTTGTACGCCAGATTGAAGTTACATCGCCCATTCGATCACGACATTTCATTAACGCAATCTCTGAGCGGCCGGACTTTACAAGCATATTATATTAGACAAACCTGCAACACTGACTTACCTGCAACATTCAACCTTGTCATGCTTCTATGGGAGTTAGGTCCTGGGTGCAATCTGCCAGTACTCCTCGAATCCCCCAACTTCGCTCGCCTCGTGTAACCAGTGACGGGGGCCACTGACGTGACCGAGGTCACCGTTGACCCCAATGACACTGGAGCCGTCGACGCAAGTGGGGTCACAGTTGAACCCGTGGAGACGGGAGCAGTGGTGGAGTTTTGTCCCCCAAGTTTAACAATTGTTACTCCACCCGGCGTTCTGTTGACTTCACCGTGCGTTGATTTTGGCCGATTGCTGAAAATAAACTTCATTAAAGTTTAATGTCAAGTAAAACCAATCAAAATACAAACATAACATACTCGTTATATCTTTCTATCTTCTTATAGAGAGGGATATAGAAGCGGATCTTCTTATAGAGGGGATATAGAGGAGGATCTTCTTATAACTTTTCTCATAACTCGTAACTTTAATTTTAAGTTTTCGACTATGATTCCACCATTGGATTAAATTAAGTTGTGACATAATCTTGACATTTCAAAAGTGCTTGTAAACTAAGTCTAATTGAAATAAGTGAATTTTGAATTTGAATTTATAAAGGGGATATAAAGGGGGACCTACTTATAAAGGTGATACAGAGGGGGATATTCTTATAGAGAGGATATAGACGGGAATCTTCTTATAAAGTTGATATAGAGGGGGATATACTTATAAAGGTGATATAGAGGGGGATATTCTTATAAAGGGCATGTAGGGGGATTTTCTTTCAGAGAGGATATAGACGGGGATCTTCTTATAAAGGTGATATAGAGAGGGATATTCTTATAAAGGTGATGTGAAGGGGGAAGTTCTTTTAATAGGGTTATAGAGGGTGATCTTCTTACAATCTTATAAAGGGGATATAGAGGGGAACTTCTTATAAAGGGGATATAGAGGGGGATCTTCTTATAATGGTAAAATAGATATAGAGAGGGATATTCCTATAAAGGGGGTGTAAAGGGGGAAGTTCTTATAACGGGGATATAGAGAGGGATCTTCTTATAATCTTATAAAGGGGATATAGAGGGGGAACGTCTTATAAAGGGGATCTTCTTAAAAAGGGAGCTTCGACCCACCATGCTGCTTAGCCGACTACATTGACCGTTTGGTTACACGAGTACCTGTTGTTGGCTCGGAGCGCGGCAAGCAGGCGGTCGGTGAAGAGCGCGGGGTAGGCGGAGCACAGCGCCGTGGCCTCGCGCAGCAGCGCCGCCTGCTCGGCCCACTCGGCGCCCGCCAGCCGCTCCACCACGAAGTTCAGCGCCTCCTGCGCGCGCTCCTGCACGCAATCACCCCTGGCTACTTACATGGATACCATTGCCTCTCTTATAGTCATAACTAGCGAACGCCCGCGACGTCCGTTCGCATCCGCGTGAAAATAGATATAAAGTTTCCACCCCTATTTCATCCCCTCACAGGTCGAAATTTCAAAAACAAATGTTTGATTATGTCTTATCAAGTGCTTAAATATAAAGTTTCATGGTTTTAACTTTTAAAATTAAGAAATCCCTTACAAACTTTCAACCTCTTCATCCCTTTTTTCGCAGTAAAAGGTAGCCTATGTCCTTTCTCAGGGTCTAAAGATTGTCTGTGCCAAATTTCATCAAAATCGGTTGAGAGGTTTAAGCGGGAAAGCGTAACAGACAGACAGACTTACTTTCGCATTTATAATATTATTAGTAGGGATAGTAGGGATTGGTCAAAAAGATGATCTACCTGATGGTAAGTGGAAAATCGACGCTAATAAACAGAAACACTTAGTAAAAAACGTCATACATAGCACTGTACTGATCTATGTCCAACAACTAGGGGGTTAAGCCACATGACGTGTCTATTATTACACCGACAACCATGCCCTTCAGTCCGGAACACAGCAGTGCTGAATGCTGATTAGTGGTAACTAAGGTCAATCCTGACATCTCTATAACAGTATGTTTGATATGGCCGCGTTAGTATGATAAAATCAGTATTATTAGTAGTTTCTTTGGTTGGTTGGTTGGTTTGGCGATGGGACGAATGGACATTTTCTATGCCGCCGATATTGGTTGACAATATGTCTGTTTCTCTTCACAAGATATCTCATAGCACAAATCCTATATAGGCCCTCATATCTGAAAGATGTAGGATTAATTTACAGTTCTATGGAGAGATGCATGCATGTGTTTGCATATGCATTTGTGTGTGGCATGACTCACCCTGCTGGTGTACCCGAGCGTGGCGAGTATGGTGGCCACCAGCTCGGTGGCGCGCGGTGTGGCGTGAGGCGCGCGCGACGCTCGGCGCACGGCCGCGCTGTGCTCCGACACTAGCGCTGCGCGGCTGCGACTGACGCTGGCTATCACCTGCGACAGAAGTGACGCGGCGTCCTTACGAGTACGTCTCTCATGCTATCGCTCGTTTGTGCCTTAAACTTTTTTAGTATACTAGCCGACTTCGTCTCCCTTAAACCTCCATAATCCCGCCTTATCGAAAAATTCGTTGTCAACTGACGTCTATTAACTTTAAACTAACTCTCTGCTAGTTTTCGATATTTCAAATAGTATCCGTTAATAATAATTAATATTTATTTTGATTTGTTCTGTAAAAAAACATACATACAGCCGAATGTAGAACCTCTTCCTTTTTGGAAGTCTGTTAAAAACCGGACACATATCCGACAAAACATTCGCAACGCACACTTCGATTCGACTCCGGAGGGTGTGGGTTCGAATCCAGTCCGAAGTCAAACGGTGAAGGAAAACATCGTGAGGAAACCTGCATACCAGAGAATTTCTTAATTCTCTGCGTGTGTGAAGTCTGCCAATCCGCATTGGGCCAGTGTGGCGGACTATTGGCCTAACCCCTCTCTTTCTGAGAGGAGACTCGAGCTCAGCAGTGAGCCGAATATGGGTTGATAACAACGATACAAGACGACGATGTTTCATCACAAAGTTTCTTACAAAATAATAAAATTTCTTAAACATATTAATTGCTTATTTTGGTATGGATAAGATAAAATTATAAAATAGTTATTTTATGTAGGTGGTAATAAAGCTTGTGAATTTTTAAGAATCAATATAGACTTGGAAAAACATTATATTACAGTATCAAGTAACATAAATAAAGTTAGGTACCTGTAAAAGATCAATACACATGCAGCCCGGGTCGTTCTGGCTGGCAGTGTTGGGGCAGAGGTACGACAGCAGTTGTGGTATCGCAGTCTTGAGCGCCTCGGGCCGCCTCGCTGCTATTTGCTCGAAGAGGGCGAAAAGTGAGCTCTTTTCCACCGGTTCAGCGTGCGGTAATAACGACACCAGCGCGGTCACGTGGCCTTCGAGTGGTTCCGGACAAACTTCGTACAGGTTCGTCAAGATGCGGCAAAGCGGGTAGTTACCTACAAAGTAAAATTTATAACGGAAACATCTCTCAAACTTATATATTTAAAAATACTTAGGCACTGCCCCTTCATTAAGATTGAAGCCCCTCACTCTGCTCGTGATTAGGCTTAAAATCGGTAGCTCGGTATTTAATACGCGTACTAGCAATGAAATACGATTTTACTGCCTTGCATAAAAAATAATTATGTATTAATATTTTCAGCAATAAACTGACGAATTCAAATGGCAATCTCACCCGACAAAAAGCCTTCAACGTACTAGTTTAAAATGTAACATAAAAGATGTTAATGGAGAATGTTTAAATGTTAAAACACACGACAGCAGGAGTTCATTTTTAATTAATATTCAAATGCCGAGACATCAGGAAAAAGATTATCTGTACGGTTTATTTAGTTTTCAATTCATATATATGTAAAAAACATAAATTCTAAAATCACATCAGCAAATGGAGTATCTTTCCTCCATTTTCCGATATTTGATATGATTTGTAGCGTAGGTACGAAATATGTAACCAATATCAGCGTAGAGAATGTGAAAGGATGTGGAAATGTAGACTTAAATATAAATCGCTTGTTAAGTTACAAATGCCACCTTATCTATCCTCTATGTAAATAATTATTATGAGTGTTTGTAAGTTTGATCTACAAACGTTCTAAGTCAAAAAATAAGATCTTGGATGAAGAATTATTGGACTGACAAACAATAAACAAAAACAAAAAGAAACTTAGATTATAGAAAAAAACCCCTATGTTATGTGAATTACATCCCTGCGCCGTTGGTCTATTGTCGTACCCACTCATAATACAGTCTTTCCCGACTAGTTGAATATCACACTAATATTAATGGTAAAAGTTTGTGTGTAAGTGTGTATATTTATTCCTCCTTTGCGCTGCGGCTACTGAAGCGATTTGGCTGAAATTTGGAATGGAAAAAGATCTGGATTAACACATACTTTTCATTCCGTAAAAATGTATGGTTCACGAGGGATTTGTGTAAAACTGAATTACGCGCGGACTAAGTCGCGGACGTCCGCTAGTTACCACATTTTTTTTTTATTCTTTACAAGTTAGCCCTTGATTACAATCTCATCTGGTGGTAAGTGATGATGCAACCTAAGATGGAAGCGGGCTAACTTGTTAGGAGAAGGACGAAAATCCACATCCCTTTCGGTTTCTACATGATATCGTACCGGAACACTAAATCGCTTGGCGGTACGTCTTTGTCGGTAGGTGGTAACTAGCTGGTAACGACTAAAGCCTCCCACCAGCCAGACCTGGACCAATTAAGAAAACCTCAATCGGCCCAGCTGGGGATCGAACCTAGGACCTCCGTCTTGTAAATCCACCGCGCACACCACTGCGCCACGGAAGCCATCAAAATATATGGCAAAATATTGCAACATATGGCAAATATTCTCTTTAAGAACACATACCTGACATGATAGAATCCATGATGGTCTGAACATGGGGCTTCAGCAGCACGGCGTGGTGCACCGCGGCCAAAGACAGGTAGCGCGCCATGTGTCGCGATATCTCCCTGTTCCCTTTGTGCAGGAACTGGACCGCGACGGGCAGGAACAGTTCCATCACTTCCGCGTTGCCGCTCGCTTCCTTGTTGGCTTGCAGCGGAAACGAGACCTGCGTATTGAATTACGTAGCTCAATACGAGACGTGATCATTGGTACATAAACAACGTTTTTTTTTAATGGAGCAAAAAAACGTTTATTGGGACTGAGTAGTAATAACATCAATCTGTCCTTGCTTATTATTACTCATTTAAAAGGAATAAAAGTAAGCGAAATACATAAAAATAAAATTCAAGTGTTTGTCTGTGATTTACAAGATAACTGTGTTCATTCAAGTGTTTTTATTTATTATTTACATGATACTAAAACACAAACATTTTTTGAACACTTTCTGTCTGTCTGTTTGTCAGGGAACTTCTGGAATAGCCCAATATTAATGGGCCTTTGACTGGAAGACAAGAGATTGTTGAACAACATGCATGCTAATTTATATCCCAGTAATATGGATGGTTCCTGCATATTTATGTTAAAATGTTAAATTTAAACATAAGGAACTAAAAGCGACATCAAATGCATAAATACCTATAAGTATAATATCTGTGTCTCATTTTGACAATCATTCTGAACCTATATTTGTCTAAAATATATAGCCTCAATAGCTCAACGGTAAGAGCGGTCGGACTCATCACCGAAGGGTGGTGGTTCGATCCTCGCCCCGTTGGTCTATTGTCGTACCCACTCCTAGCACAGTCTTTCCCGACTAGTTGGAGGGGAATGGGAATATTGGTCATATTATAAAAAAAAAGATATGGCAAATATTGCTTATTAAAAAAAAAAAAAAAACTAAAAGAACTAAAAGTAACATCAAATGCATAAATACCTATAAGTACAATATCTGCGTCTCATTTTGACAATCATTCTGAACCAATATTTGTCTAAAATGTAGCTATTTTCTTCATCATTATTATTACATCACTTATTTGTATGATTTGCTGAATGGTGTAATTTTTTAGTAGAACAATAATAAATACTGTTTTCAATACAATAGTTGTCACAACTCAAGCTTCTATAATGTATGGACTATATTTATACAAAGGTACTCATATATATATAAAGGAAAATAAATTATTTACCAATACAATGCATGCAATAACATCAGATGCGATTTTGGCATGAGGTGGATCATCATCCCGTAAATGTCCCACAGGCATTAAGTTGTGATGCAGGCAGGACTCCAGCAGCGCCACCAGGGCTCCACAGTACTTCTCCAGCGTGCCCGTCTCCTTGATACAAGATGTCACCCTTGTGACACATATCTCTATCAGGGCTTGATCACGATCGTTTCTGGTGTAGTCTGGTCGTGAAGATATGTCTGTTATCTGCTTAAGCTAGAAATAAATATTTAAACACTGATTTATGCTAAACTAATTAAAGCATTTTATTTAATTAAACTGATTTAATTGATATAATCAAGTTTTGTATATAATATGTATTATATTGTTAAAAAATGGGAGAGATGGACTCCCTCCCATGCTGAGAAACACTCACAAACTGAGAATCAAATTCAGGAAATTTCACTTTCAGTTTGGGACATTTAATACAAGTACAGCCCTATTTGATATGTGTACTACCAACATACAAATCTATACTAATATTATAAAGCTGAAGAGTTTGTTTAATTGAACGCGCTAATGTCATGAACTACTGGTCCGATTTCAATTTTCAAATAGAACATAGGATGTGATCCAAATAGAATTCAAATTACTTAATTTGAATTCTATTTGGATCACTGGGCTTAACGGATTTATCTTATCTTGGTCTTGAAATGTTTGTGGAGGTATAGGGAAAAAATCAAATAATTTCCGGGAAAACCCTAAAAACTGCCCTTTTCTATTTCCCATACAAACATTTAAGAGTCAAGAGGTAGGGGTAGGGTAGGGGTAGAGGTATAGAAGGGTAGAGTAGCGTATGAAGCTTGACCGGATCCGCTACTACTAAATAAAAATACTATAGAACTATATAGAGTGATTAATAACTATATCAATACATATAAATAAACTACAAGTGTCTCTCTGGGATTTTAAAAGAACTAAGTTTTATCAAGTGCTTATAGTTATTAACACAAAACTATAACACAGTCTGTCGAAACTAATTTATGGTATGGCTGAACCAATTTAAATGGGACTTAAACTGGAAGATAGAAGAGTTGTATGTTGCCTAGCAACTAAGCAACATACAGGTGACTTTTAAACTAGGAAAAATTCAAGGTTCCTGCAGGATTTGTGAAAAACTAAATTTTACGTGGACAAAGTTCACAGTTTGAATGTAGAATGTTGATATATCAAAAAATATGTTTATGATGTGATCCTAATAGAATCTGAATAGAAAATGTTTATGTTTCAAGTGATGAGATCAACTTATTTCAATAGCTGTGTCAATGAAGAATTTTTTGCCGTGTCACCACCAACTGTGTACAAACAGATGTGTGGTGGGTGCACTCATTTACATACAAGTGTTTATTACTCATGGGTGCAGTCAGCCGCCACTTGTACAAACATTTATATTGAGAAATTTCAGAAAAACATAAGAAACACTTGTTTGAAAGAAGCATGGGAAAGATACTTCTGGAAATCCTAAACTGTATGATTTAAGCAGCTTGAGCTAATGCATCACTGTGTTGGCACCCCCTTCAAAGTGATCAGAAGGTAGCACAAACATTTATTTTTCGCTTCTCGGTAAATTTTTGTAATTTTCAAGTCGGTTGTATTTTTTTTTCAAAAGATTTTATTTTTCTGATTTTAGTGTGTCCTAGCATAGAGAATGAAAGAGCCGCAGTACAAGCAATTTAATAATTTTTTTATAACACATAATTACTAAACCGATTTTCATGAAAATTAAATGGGACCAATCTAGAAGGATATTCTTTCAAACAAAAGAAGAATTTTTAAAATTGGTTAAGAAATGAAGAAGTTATGAGGTAACAAACATAAAAAAATAAAAACATAAGAAACATTTGTAACAATAGTAAAAAATTAGCCCATCAACCCATATTGGAGCCATGTGGTGAGTCTAAGCTCCAAATACTGTCTCTTATAAGTTATAAGGAGGGAGGCTTGGCTCTATAATTGGCTGTTAAAATAAGACAGATAAAAGATTGAAAAAATTAAATTAGATGGGAAAAAAATGATGTTTTTCTATCAATGCTCTATTTTCCCTAAAGATTTTAATTTATTTTTTTAATTTTAAAGCCTTTAATTTTAATTTTGATATCAAGTGTATTAGGTTTTAGGTTTGAGTCATACTTTGATTATTTATATTGGTTTTTGTAAGCCTATAAAATTACATAAATGAAACTTTGTACTTATTTATATAAAACTTTAGTATACAATAATACTTTCAGCGTTAAGTATCTCTTTGATTACTGGGGCAGACTCAAGATAGATCTAAAGATTGATTCCTAACTGTTTGACTACAACCATATGAGCTCTCACAACAAGTTTTTAGCTTAGTTGGGGTAAGGGAAATTTTATTTAAGTAAAAAAATCACGATTCGGTGCCTTCTGCGTGTACTATGAGTGAAGGAGACGGTAAACAACTGCAACTTACCACTTCGTTCAAATCGTCCACGATTTCAGAGTCCGGGATGGCGAAGATGTCGCCGGCCCGCGTCAGGTCGCGCTCCGTCAGTACGTGCTTCAGCAGTTCGTGCATAGCGCTGCCAGTACGCCCCGGCTCCAAACACTACCGAGCCCACTCGAAAACAACACCTTCCAATAAACCTACACACATCGGGTAACCAACTTTCGGTTTACTCCAACCATAATCCATCTAGTTCACTATAAAGATTTTTAAGAAAGAATATATGATATGCAGCAAAACTAGAACTTAATTAGCAAAATCTCACTACCGAACAACGGTAAATAGCGAATATCGAAATTGAGCAAAGAAATTAGAAAAGTGGATTTTGTGGACACTCGACTTGTCGCAAACGTCAACTGTCAATCTGTCAATGAACTTAAAATTTGGATAATCGGACGAGAAATGCCTGATAAAGTAAAATGTACAAATATGTTTCGCATTAAAATCATTTATAATACTGTATGAAGTGCATAAATACTGAAACATACGTAAATATATGACCGTAGCTCTCAAAGCAAGGTATATTTAGATTTTATTTTCAGTTTCATTTCCATAAAATTGTTTGTGTACCTGAAAAATCATTACCACAAGTATCCAAAACCTAATGACATCATCAGCTGCTTCTGTCAATTTGACAGTTGACTCAATCATTAATATGTCATTAAAAAAAGAACTTTATTAACGATAACATTGAAGTTAGAATACAGTAACAATAACAAATAGTAGTAAACAATTTTTTAGGTTAAAAGTTTCACATTTTCGTAATTCGCAATATTTATGATGAATTAAAATACTTAAAATATATAAATTATCATACGCAAAGTACCAGGGAGTTTATTATTTATCAGAATGCCAGTACCTTGTGCTACTGGATGTGGGAGAAATGCGTCCCTAAAGGTATTGTTATTTTAAAGTTGTGTTAAAAAAAATCTACTCAAACTTATTCTAATAAATAATTATGTTATTACGTTCTAGCGTCCCAAAACAGGTGATGCGTTATGCAAAGAATGTTTTTTCTGGGCGTTCGAAACCGAGATTCACTTTACTATCACAAGAGGTGAACTATTTAACCGCGGTGACTCCGTGGCGGTGGCCGCGTCCGGCGGCAAAGACTCCACGGTGCTGGCACATGTCCTTAAAACTTTGAACGAGAGATACAACTATGGCTTAAATCTCATTCTTTTGTCTATTGATGAAGGTATTATTGATATTTATTTCTTTTAAAGTAAAGTACCTAATACAGAGTCGTGTCATCTGCATATGGTTCACCTTAGGTCAAGTGCAAAACTATTGCCTACAACAGGATAACCAGTTATCCTATCCTAAGATCCTAGAATATGCCACATCTGTCATCCTGAGTCATACCCACTGTGTACTGTAATTATCATTAACATACTTATATTCAGCTTACTGTTAAGCACGAGTTTCCTCTCAGAATGAGAGGGGATGCTAATCATCACCGCTATTCAAGAATCAAGAAAATTCTCAAGTATGCAGGTTCTCCTCACAATATTATTTCCTTCATGTTTGAGACATGTGATATTTAATTTCTTACAATGCACAATATGAAAAGTTGGAGATGCATGCGCCCTGACTGGATTTGAACTTACACCCTAATAATATAATAATAGTAGATGCTATTGGAATAACATTCTTTTTAAAAAACATTTCTTGTGAAAATTTCTTTTAATTTACATATTGTACAATCAACAAAACTATATATAATAATATTGTGAGTATAAAGACACAGATTTGTCAGATTTTCAGAGTTTATTTATTTTATGAAGTAAGTAATGTTATTCTTCTTCTACAGGTATCACTGGTTATCGTGATGACAGTCTTGAAACAGTTATGCAGAACAGTGCGGACTATGTGATGCCACTCAAAATTTTATCATACAAAGATTTGTATGGATGGACTATGGATGAAATTGTTGCTCAAATTGGAAGGAAGAACAACTGCACCTTCTGTGGTGTGTTTCGGAGGCAGGCGTTAGATAGAGGCGCTGCTTTACTGAATGTTAAATGTATAGCAACTGGCCATAATGCTGATGATATTGCCGAGACTGTGCTAATGAATGTATTGAGAGGAGATATTGCAAGATTGAAGAGATGCACTGCTATATCAACTGTAAGGTTTGAAGTTTTGCGAATTATTGCTATTGTGTAAAGGCATTTGCAAATTCCAAAGTAATTTGTTAATACATAGTTCAATCAGCATGTCATCATGTATAATACAGGACACAACTTTGAAAATTATACCTTTCAAATTCCTTTATTAAAAATTCCCTTCCTATTTTTTAAGACATAATTTTATTATTCTTTGTTTATGTCCACATTTCTGCTTGATAAAACCAGAAGTTTTTAGAATACAGTATTACTGTTTTTAACATAAATAATTGCAAAATAGACAGAAATCATACCCACATCTCTTTGACAATAACTTTTGATTTTTTTCAGGGAAGTGAAGGCACCATACCTAGAGTGAAACCATTGAAGTATTCCTATGAGAAAGAAATAGTAATGTACGCTCATTACAAGAAGCTTGTCTACTTTTCCACTGAATGTGTATTTGCTCCAAATGCATACAGGGGTCATGCACGA
This sequence comes from Bicyclus anynana, assembly GCF_947172395.1. NCBI lineage: Eukaryota > Metazoa > Arthropoda > Insecta > Lepidoptera > Nymphalidae > Bicyclus > Bicyclus anynana. The sequence goes on along the minus strand of NC_069087.1, from coordinate 1,836,928 downwards.
GCTCTGCTTAAAGATTTGGAGAAAATTAGACCTACTTGCATTATGGATATTATATACTCAGGTAAAAAATTTGTTATAACTTGACAACTTCGTTCGTAACACTCCCGATGTCCGATGTAGCGCGGGGCGTGTAGCGATGAATGAAAAACCCACGTCACTTCCCCGCACGCACGATTTCACACCTGCGCAATCTTTTCGCCTGTTCGCATTTCATGGGAGTGTTATCGACAAACTTGCCAGACTAACAATCTTTGCACTTTTTGTCATTTTATTTACGATTACGATTAGGATTTTATTATTGTAATCTAATTTAATCTAGGTCTAAAATAATAACTAGATGAAATTTGTTGCCTATTTATGAATTGGATTGTGTAAATTGATATTTATACAACTGAAGAAATAGACAGTGAATTTGTAAAGTAATTACTGAAAATTGCATTGCTTTAATGATTTTAGTTTATGAGTTAGATATCATAACACAAATACAGTTGGACTATAACTTTAATATTGCTCGTCTGTAAAATGTTGTTGGTTAATGAAATTCGTTTTGACGATCTTCTATGTTTATGTAATCTTTTATATCATGCAGGTGAAACAATGTCTGTCAAAGAAGAAGTGACACTGCCAACACAAAGGACATGCTCCAGGTGTAACTTTGTATCTTCACAAGAAGTATGCAAAGCTTGTGTACTCTTAGAAGGTTTGAATAAAGGCCTCCCAAAACTCGGTATTGGCAAAAGTTCCAAAGCCAAGAGAATGCTAGAAGAATATAATGCTAAACAGAATGACAGTTTACAAGAAGCTATAAGCGAAATAAATGACGAGTTCAAGAAAAACAATTGCATATCTAAAGGCAAAGTATGCAAGTCGAATTGTAAAAGTAAGGAAAATAAACACAGTACAACAGATTTAAATACAGTAGATGCAAACACAAACAGCTGTGAACAAGTACATAGCAATGAAGTGACAGATGACAATAAAGAAACAAAATGTTGCAACAAAAAACAGTATTGTACTAATAAAAAAACAAATGAAACAAATGAATCAAATTCAAAAGCTGAAAAGCTTTTAGCTGAATACGGAATACCGGAATCTAGTGATAAACCTAATTCAATTGAAGAAACAAATTCATCACAAGACAAAGTGTGTGAGATTGATGTTAGTAATTCAGTTGATAATGAAGAATTTGATGTAGATCTTCACACAAATGATGAAGTTATATTAAAAGAGGAAGATAACACATGCGCTGGGGCATGTGGAAAAGTAGATTCCTTGCACATAGGTTTTTGACAGTGAATATTTTAAATATCACATATGAATCTTTTATTTTTAATTAAATAACAGATTAAATTATTGTAATTATTCTAGTAAATATGTTTATAAATTAGAATTTACCTTCTTTCTTTTTCTCATTTTACATACCTAATTACAAATCATTTATTTCACATCATAATGATCAACATTGTGTGTGATATTGTTTATAAATTGTATTATGTATTAAAATATTTTAATCAAGCTAATCTTGTATGTGTGTCAATCTAAAATGTATATAAATAAAAATATTTCCTTACAAATTCAAACAAAAAAATAATAAATAATAAAGTTATAATCTGCCATTTTATAGCGGTTTAATAAACTCCTAATAATTGGAATCAAATGTTTTTGAACCGTTACATGATCCAATTTAGCCAGGTTAATGGCAGCTGAATGCTAATATATTAGCAAAAATAGGGAAAAAATTAAATAATACTTAGATTAGTTTACTAAAATAGTATTTATTTCATCTAAACTTTTGCTTATGCATCAATCATAGCCTTCACATCTCTCTGATAAAAACTAACATTTAACTATGTACAAGAACAAGTATCTAACATAACAATTAAGACTGTACATGACATAATATTTGATATTTCTGTACTGTTTATAATTATACAAATTGTACACAAACTATGTATTTTTATACAATGTAAATTATAATTCTGTCTAACATTGCTTAGCATTCAATACCACAAATACTGAATAAGTATGTAATTTTTTTTTTCCAGTGAGAATACTTATTTGTTTCTGTATATAAATTATGACCAAACAACTGCTCAACATTCATAAAATTTAATCTAAATCTATCTCATATACTTAAAACAAATTAGTTTATTTGTCGCTCCTGTAAAGTAGCTAAATTAAACATTCGCGGTTTTGCTAACTATAATCGAAAGTAAGAGATAGGTATCTAAAATACAATTAATGTAATGTTTGAAAACCAATATCTAAACTGAAAGTTAATAAAATTAAACTAATTTATTAAGTCTGTCTCTTTATATATATTAATGTTATAAAGAAGTAAAGTTTGTGGTATTGTAGGGGGTAATCTCTGCATCTACAGATTTTGAAAATTCTATTACCATTAGAAAGTCACGTTATTTGCGAGTGTCTTATGCTATATTTTAACCCCACATTCGTGAACCACGCAGGTGAAACTGCGGGGCCTCGGGAATAAACATAATCTTTATTTATTTTAAGTGGACTTGTTTACGTCACACACTTGAATAGCAACCAAGATAGTGAAATTTTAGTTAAGTTGGAAAAATGTTTTTCCAATTTATTTTAGAATGTTGGCAAATTGTAGTAATATTATATCAGTTTTATCTGTCTATTCTTAGCCTGCATCAATTACAGAGTTTTGTCAATATGAGTAAAGGCGAAGTTACACAAGGAGTTTTTCGATTACCAGCGACCTATGATTATGGCTATAAAATTTTTTCCTGTAAAGAACTCTCCTCGTGTAACTTAGCCGTAAAATGAATAAATTACTTATTAAAACTTAGACACACAGACTACATACGTCACAAAATAATTTACTTATAAAAATCAACCAATCAACAAAAACGAAGCACCAAAGCGACTAGAAACTATTCCTTTGTACTGTATAGAGTTTAGTATTTTCATCAGTATTTTACTTCATACATTATTTATACATTGTAATAAAACAACAATAACCATTATAATTCACATAAATTGAGAATAAACATAAAAACCAACTTTCATCAACAAAACTGCTACACGATTTCCGTGCGTTTTTCACATTAGCTAAATGGCTTACCATGTGTACCTATACAGTATGACATGGAAATTAATTAGGAAGGTCTTGTAAAATGTAACCAGTTTTATGAGACTTTTAAATACTAAATTCACATATTTAATATTTTGAAATCAGATTAAATGATTTTTGTTATAAATTTTCCTGTAAATTATATTAAAATGTTTGCTCCTTCTGGGTATGACAGGGTATTTACAACATACTGTGTATAGTGCAAGTTACACAAGGAGTTTCTTGAATGCAACAAACAGATTTTTTTGTAAGAAAATTTCTTATTACAATAGTGTCACTACGGTTTTTGTAGGCAACAATCTTTTCCCCATAATGTCACTATGATACTCTTAGTGTAACTTAGCAAAAGGTATTGTTTCTTTGAATTTACGAGAGAAAAATGTGTTGACACGATCAAAATCGCAGGCGTCCCATATGGTCTAAGATCCGGCATAAGGAATCTACACCCTCATCATGTTATTTATTTGGGATAAGAAATAAATGATAGAAAATATGCACAATGACACATTACATATAGGTTGCCTAGTTAAATTGCGGCCAAACACACTTTTCATATTAAATCTAGGTAACCATGAACAACTTAATACAACAACTAACTACAGTAAAATTAACCTTTTATTTGACATACTTATTAAACGACTAAATAACTGATGAGGGTATTTGTATAATATTAATTAACTGTTTATATCTGGCAACCCCACAGTTGCAATGTGAAAACAGGCAACCTTTACGTTTTCAGTTCTGTTGGGTATATTCTTTTAACTAGTGTACAATTTAATTTTTATTAATTAAGCCAGAAGGAGGAGCTGTGATAGCCCAGTGGTTATGCTCCGATTCCGGAGGGTGTGGGTTCGAATCCAGTCAGGGGCATGCACCTCCAACTTTTTCAGTTGTGTGCATTTTAAGAAATTAAATATCACGTGTGGAAAAACATCGTGAGGAAACATGCGTACCAGAGAATTTTCATAATTCTCTGCGAGTGAAGTCTGCCAATCCGCATTAGGCCAATGTGGTGGACTATTGCCCTAAACCCTCTCATTCTGAGAGGAGACTCGAGCTCAGCAGTGAGCTGAATATGGGTTGATAATGATGAAAAGAAATTAATCATTTAATACTCACCGGGAGCAATTACACTATGCAACCTATTTGCATTGTGTCAATGTGAATATTTTCTATCATTTATTTCTTATCCCAAATAAGTAACAGACGAGGGTATATATTCCTTATGCTGGATCTTGTACTATAGGGAATAAATGTTAATGCGATCAAAGTCGCGGGCGTCCGATAGTCGTATACTTAAATGTGATATGCAGTTGAGCGGCAAACTATGTGATGAAGGCGGGTGCTCTAGATTCTATCCTCTCCCTGCAGATGGGACACTTGTCTTTGATGTTCTCCGAGCAGTCTTCACAGAGGCACACATGGCCGCAAGGGAGGAGGATTATCTGGAACACGCGAAAATAACATACTTAAATACCCTTCTAGTTATTATTACTTACTAATAACACTACTAAATTTTTGTAGTATATATACTTTTAGAAGACAATTTGTCTTTAGATGTTGTAATGAGTTGATAGCTATCTAAGGCGGCTATAGTTGCTGCAAATTTTGTTTATGTATCCTTGAATTAAAAGAAAATTGAATGCGAAAAGTGTTAGTACGTCGAGACGCTTGGACGTTGAGACGACGAGCTAAAGAAGTTTTACTTTATTTGTTTGGTCTAGAGCACACTCGTTTTTTTAAGTTGCTTGGAAAATTACAAAATAGAAAAATAATTGTCTATGGCTCACTTCCATTTAATTGTCGGTACATGCTGCCTCGTTCTTCTTGTCCCTGGTGTTAACGCGGCCCCTTCTACGACGGCTATTGCTGCTTTTTTATAAGTTGGGTAAATTAAAAAAAAATGTTTATGCCTCACCTCCATGGAGGTGTCGGTGCACACTACATCATTCTTCTTGTCCCTTGTGTTGGCGCGGCGCTTTAAGTGTTGGCAACAGCTGCCTCTTTATAAATTGCTCTGGTAAATAAAAAAACAAAAAATAATGATCTATGGCTCACTTCCTTGGGGTTCTCGGTGCACACTACACACAGCTGCACCTCGCTGAGGTTCTTGTCCCTGGTGTTGGCGCGGCGCTCCCGGCGGCCGGCCGCCAGCTGCTTCTTCATGAGCTGCTCGGCCTCGCGCCGCCGCCGCTTCTTCATGTACTTGTACAGGACGCGCGCGGACGCTAGAGCTGCCACCGTGCCGAACACTACTATTAGGACTCTGCAACCAAGAAGAAACATTCACCATTATCAACCCATATTCGGCTCACTGCTGAGCTCGAGTCTCCTCTCAGAATGAGAGGTGTTAGGCCAATAGTCCACCACGCTGGCCCAATGCGGATTGGCAGACTTCATACACGCAGATAATTAAGAAAATTCTCTGGTGTGTAGGTTTCCTCACGATGTTTTTCCTTCACCGTTTGAGACACGTGATATTTAATTTCTTAAAATGCACACAACTGAAAAGTTGGAGGTGCATGCCCCGGACCTACGCCCTCCGGAATCGGAGGCAGAGGTTAAAGGAGGAAACATTAGGGGATAACATAATTTAGACACACACAAAGAGCCATGATAGCCCAGTGAATATAAGTTAGCTCTTAACTACAAACTCATCTGATGGTAAGCGATGATGCAGTCTAAGATTCTAAGATGGAAGCAGGCTAACTTGTTAGCAGGAAGATGAAAATTCGGAAGGTGTAAGGTTAAATCCGGTCCGGGGCATGCACCTCCAACTTTTTATTTATGTGTATTTTAAGAAATTGAATATCACGTGTCTCTAATGGTGAAGAAAAAAAAACATTGGGAGGAAACCTGAGAATTTACTTAGTTCTCTGTGTGTGAAGGCTGCCAATCTGCATTTGGCTAACGTGGTGGACTAAAGCCTAACAACCCCTCTCATACTGAGAGGAGAATATGGATTGTTGATGATGATGTACTTAATTTTCTCCTAATGGAATTTGATTGGATGCACCATAGTTCATCAAGACATCAGAAACACTTGCAGACCTACTAACATAGTATAGGATAGTGGATGTACAGAACCCAAAACAACATACTTAGCGTTAGCAGACATTAGATTGGGGTATGGTCCAGAGACTGATCTCTGATAGACAGAGGGAAGAGAAAGAAAACATGGAATTTGATTAGAAAACATTGTACAAACCTCAAGAAATCCCTGGAACTGGCAAGCCTCTTAAGCAAACTGGACTTGGTGGCTGTGGTCAAGTACAATGGCAACCCGTCTCGCGGTGGCTGTATCTTTAAGCCAGAACTGCTCCGGCTCAACTCTCCTATGGCTGTGATGTAGGAGCCATCTCGTAGCATCTCCTCCATAGTCTGCAGGCCCCGCTGTCTGACCCCAGAGAAGAAGCCCCACACATGGTCTATCACACCCGGTGACATGGGCTCAAACTTGTCTGATATTACATCTAAATCTAAGAAGGAAAGAAAACATTACTTTAAAACAACAAAAGAACTGCGCGGGGACGCAATCTTGCGTGCGAAGAAGTGACGTGCACCAGTCTTGGGTTTTTCATTCATCCCCCGGCAATGGGAGTGTTACAAACGAAGTTGCCAAGTTATAGTATTTGTCTGATCTTTCACCATGGTAAAAAACAAAATGCTGTTACTAAATATTTTATTTTAAAAAATTTATATTTACACTTTATTTGCACACTACATAAACACACAAGAATATAGAAACATAATATACAAGTACAAGTTATCTATTTAAAAAAAAATTATGTATACTGCCATTTCAAAACATAAATAAACTAGCCTGCTTACTTATTGATTACACTCACAAATAAGGCCATATTATATTGAAATAAAAAAAAAAATAGGTAAATGAATTTTTAAAATTCATTCAGAAGATTCAGTGAAAGGGTGATCCTACAATACCACAAAGTTCCACAAACCCCTCTAAATTATTAATATAGATAACATGCATCATGCAAATTCCTTCAAAAGGTAATTTAAATAGTTTACACATACCTAACAACTCAGCAGCCAGAGCATCTACAACCTCAATGTTATATTTGCCGTTGCTGAGCACAAATGGTGTAGAGTTAAACACTTCATGTATAGTTCGCGTCTGGTCTGACCAGAACCCTGCCGACGTTCTAGCTATTACATGCTCCTTTATTGTTAATCTGTAATCAATAAAAGTATCTAACTGAAATATTGTTAAAAAGGTTGATAACTTGCAAAATAGAATTACAATACAATAATGAATAAAAAATAAAAATAGCCTTTCTTCACTGACTGCTTGAAGTATAACATTTTTTAAAATCTATGATTTAAAAACTGGTCTCTATGCCTCCACCAGTGAAGACTGAGTATCTTGCTATTAGAGCAGGTTGCCAGTGGTTTTTACTACACATTAAAAGGTTAAGCAGATAGTTAAGGTGTAATAATAAAACATACCTCTGAATAACTCCTGTAACTGACTGGTTGTAGTTGCTGGTGATGGGGTTACCCAGTGGTTTCACCAGACCTCTGATCACCACATAGGGGATTACTTGGCTCGGGTATTTGTTGATTTCCTTATTTAGTGTTGAGTCTATATCTAACACTGGTGCAGACTGAAATAAGATACATCACCTAGGTTTTAAGAAATTAAACATTATGTCAAACAGTGAAGGAAAAACATCATGAGGAAACCTGCATACCAGAGAATTTTCTTAATTCTCTGTGTGTGTGAAGTCTGCCAAACCATTGGGCCAGCGTGGTGGATTATTGGCCTAACCTATCTCATTCTGAGAGGAGAATCGAGCTCAGCAGTAAGTTGAATATGAGTTGATAATGGTGGCCATGCTAATTAGATATTAAAAGTGATGTGCATATTCAGATCAGATGTGTACATATTCCTAAGCTATACACTAAAATAGGCACAACAGGTTTTACAATTGATACATATGTGTTTTTATGTTTTTCTTTCAAGACATTCAAATTAGTAGTATAGATATAGTAGAGATTTTCAATCATAAAATGCCTAACTAGAGATATGAGCACATACAGTAATAACAAGAACATCATTCTAAATTATAAATGATAGTTTGTAATTTTCTGAGAGTCTATTGAAAAGAAATTAACCTATAATTATAATCAACGATAGTAATTTTTAATTTAAGAAATTAAATATCACGTGTCTTAAATGGTGAAGGAAAATATCGTGAGGAAATCTGTATACAAGAAAATTTTCTTAATTCTGTGTGTGTGAAGTCTGCCAATCCGAATTGGGCCAATGTGGTGGACTGTTAGCCTAACTCTTCACATTCTGAGAGGAGACTCGAGCTCAGCAGTGAGCCGAATATGGGTTGACAATGATGATGATGTTATGCGTGTCAACCGTTTAGCAATAGCAGTGTGGCTAATCAACATTTCAACAGGCAAGCTGGTATACCTTAGACTTTGTCTTACTATCACGTACAAATTATGAATTTCTCGCACGTACCTGTAGAGCATTCAATATATGTTTACATTTGCTCAGCTGTTTCACACAAAATCCCAATATCAGAGAATCTAAGCCGAGTATAACTGTTTCACCGATTATCTCCGAAAAGAAATCCATGGCGGGCAATCTCACAGTACTATCAATTTAGATTAAAGAGTGAACACTTGTTTAAACTCCTAGGTCGATTTATACCATCTTTTCTATCTGGTTATCTAATAAATTGTGTAAATAAAAATAGTTTATTTTTCTATTTGAAAAATTAAGTGTCAAACAGGAATCGGAAAAAAATGAATTCAATGTCTTGTCACTTGTCAGCTGTCATTGTCAAGTTAAAGTTTTTTTTACTATATGGCTTTTTGGCTCTAGAATCTAGTCTTTTGATGTTTGTACAACCGGATTTTTTTCTTTTGTGTCCTCATGGTTTAATGCAGGACATCAAATAAAATTACTTTTTGTTGAAGCCAAACAGTGGCTACAGTACGTACGGAATGCCATAAATGGAGTTTCATTAATCTAAAACTTTGAGGGTAGATGTATATTACTTCATATTGAGGTCCAAACCTGATGTCAAAAGATATGAGGTCGTAATAAAATGCCTTATTCGTATTACTTAATTTATTTATCCAATCAAATGCGATATTAATTTCTACGTCTCCGAACTCTGGATATCCTCCAAGCATTTGGTTCTTCATATTTATTATACAAAGGCTCCAATCTCTGGTTCTTCTTGAATTTGGACAATTTGGTGGGATCGGAGAACTTGAAGAAAGCTGGCGCGAACTCCACAAGCCATTTGGGGTCTATTGTAGTCACCTCGCGCATGTATTCCTTCGTGGTTTGGACCAACTCGTGGTAGATAACCCTGGAAAAGATATAAAAAGTTATTTTACTTATAAAAGATAATATTATTATATATTTTTCTTTTCTTTAAAATCTGTTCGTAAAATAATCAAGAATTTATGTTGGCCTTTGCCTTCAAAAAGACAACATGATCTTGAAGGGGTCATCTCTGTGTAAATAAGTGTCCACAAAAGTGCGGGAAATTGGGGTTACGCAGCGCCATCCCAATTTCACATAAGATAAAAACAATTTCTGTAGATTATATTTACAAAATAATTTTGGAATAAAATAGTTATATAGATTTATACAGTACTAGTAGTAAAAACTCTTGCGTGTCTCTCATAGGGGCATAGCACTACAAGCCTGAGCAAATAGTCTTATTAGCTGACTCAAAAGATGTATGTAGAGCTAAAATTTTCCGAGGTCCTCGATGAGGGGTGGTATTAACATTCATTATTTACAAGTATGTTATTGTTGAGGGGAGTTATTTGTATGGGTTGTTGTAACTGTGATGGTATAAAAAAGAGGGTATTTGATAAATTGAGCTCAGTCCTTTGTTAGGCAGCGTGAACGCCGTCACGCTGCTGTTGTAATTATTATTAATAATGTTTTATGTAATCATATCATGTAGAAAATTTCACTTAAAAACTGGCCAATTTTGCTTTGACAGTTTTAGAATTATTGGTAAAGAAAATTATACCTAAAGGCCTTTAAATATAGTCCAATAATCAATAAAATCCCAAACTCAGAGCAAATTCAACCTTAAGAATTGAGTTCAAGGTTGAATTTGCGACTACTTGAATTGAATCCCGAGAAGTTGTTTTTGGCACTCATTGAGTGAGGATGTTTTTTGGTCACTGATTGTGCTTCCACTTTTTAATAGGAGATCGTTGATCATAAATTGTTTAGTGTGGCATGGAGAACATGTCAGGCAGGGGATGTTAGTGTTGATACATTCTAAAGGGATCCCTTAAACCTACATCCAAGGTCACAAGTCCTGGGACTTTGACCTTGCTAGGTTACATAAAATCACATACCACTCGGGTTGCCTGTTGAACAGTGCGCTGGAGGGGTGGATGTACACGACCTGGCTGTCGACGAGGGTGCGGTACCCCTCCTGAGGGTCTTTCTTGGCGGCGTTGCGGAAGAAGCCCGAGCAGATCGTCTTCTGTATGCGCACAGTGTTCTTACCCGCTGACACCACATCTAACTTATGCCTGAGAAACAAAAATAAAAATTTATATTTTTATTCCACTGACATTATAAAGACTAAGAGAAAATTACTTAAGATTATTTTATTATAAATTTGTATATTATTTGTATATATTTGTATTTTTTTTGTATATTATAAATTACTAGAGAAAATTAATATTTGAATTTTAGAGACATATTTATCTAAATTCTAAGGCGCCTACGAACAGCGCATCTATTTATCTCCGCTGGGATATTATTTTCGTATGCCTACTGCTATATTTCTCGTGTTGAGAAGGGACTCGACTTTTCATTTATTTTACAACTAGCGGACGCCCGCGACTTCGTCCGCGTGAAAGTCGTTGTAAACTTTCAACTACCCCTATCCTACCACTACCCTACCCCTTCCCTACCCTACCCCTGCCCTACCCCTACCCTACCCCTACCCTACACTACCCCTACCCTACCCTACCCCTACCCTACTCATTAAGGCTGCACTTCTTTATTTATTCCCCCCCCCCCCGCGAGTTGCGCGGCAACCTTTACACAAAAATAATCCATATAGCATGAATTAGTATTCACGCGCGATGATTTAGCGTATTTCTTGTATAACTTTGGTATTTCTTTACCGATTTTTATGATTCTTTTTTTATTGAATAGGTAATAATGTTAATTTTTTTAGTTAGGGATGAGTGATGAGTATTATAAACATAAGAGTAGACAAATATAATTAGAAAGCTCCGGACTGCTAAGCTATCGGGAGTTACACGTGTTATTGTGAGTCAACCATAAAAGTTAGACATATATATGCTGTTGTGTTTTTATAGAAAATTTTAAGGAGAACATTTCCGTCATACATGATTTCTATGTAGCTTTAACCATTAAGGCTGTACATGCGACGGAAGCTTAAAAAATTGAGTAACTTCTCCCGTTTTCTCAACATTTCTCTTCACTGCTCTGCTCCTATTGATTGTAGTGTAATGAAAAGTATACTATAACCTGCCCAGGAGTATGTAGAATAATTGTACCAAGTTTCGTTAAAATCCGTCCAGTAGTTTTTGTTTCTATAAAGAACATACAGACAGACAGACAGATAGACAGACAGACAGACAGACAGACAGACAAAAATTTTACTGATTGCATTTTTGGCACTAATCACCCCCTGATAGTTATTTTGGAAATATATTTCATGTACAGAATTGACCTCTCTACAGATTTATTATAAGTATAGATTAATATATATTACAAGTAGAACTGAATGAAAGTCCTTTGTACACCATTTAATTACATAGGTTGCCAAAACAGACAAAGAACATAGGGTATCTATCAGAGCTGCCTAACGAAATGGGGGTTGATAAATTGATTTTTATTAGACATTCCGGTAAATAATGTCAATGATTACTAATTTATACGTAAGAAGCTTTCTTTACAAGTTAGCCCTTGACTACAATCTCACCTGATGGTAAGTGATGATGCAGTCTAAAATGGAAGCGGGCTAACTTGTTAGGAGGGGGATGAAAATCCACACCCCTTTCGGTTTCTACGCGGCATCGGACTGGAACGCTAAATCGCTTGGCGGTATGTCTTTGCCGGTGGGGTGGTAACTAGCCATGGCCGAAGCCTCCCACCAGCCAGACCTGGACAAATTAAGAAAATCTCAATCTGCCCAGCCGGGGATCGAACCCAGGACCTCCGTCTTGTAAATCCACCGCGCATACCACTGCGCCACGGAGCCCGTCAAAAAATATCAACCCATATTCTGCTCACTGCTGAGCTCGAGTTTCAATAGTCCACCACGCTGGCCCAATGCGGTTTGGTAGACTTCACACACTCGGACAATTAAGAGACTTCTCTGGTAGGTTTCCTCGCGATGTTTTTCCTTCACCGTTTGAGACACGTGACAATTAATTTCTTAAAATGCACACAACTGAAAAGTTGGGGGTCCATGCCCCGGACCGGATTCAAAACCACACCCTCCGAAATCGGAGGCAGGACTTAAGCATACTGAACTCACCTGTCCATAATACCGAGCAGCTGTTTCCTCACATCCTGCGCCCTCTTCAACGTCCTGATCTGCACGAAGTTCTCGTAACACCAGGCGTTCGAGAACTTGTTGTTCTTCCAGCTGTTGTACACCGCCAGCAGGGTCAGGTGGTCGCCTTCTGGCTGGTTGAACTTCGCCTTCTTCTGATCAGCCAGCGCCTGTTTGTCCTTGGGCCGGTAGAACACGTTCTGTACGCTGAGCATCGACACTATGGTGAGGATCTCGTCGGAGCATTGCAGCGCTACCGACATTATGAGAATTTTCGAAAGATTCGGCTCCAGTGGGAATTCGGCCATCTGCGAAACAAATACCACGATGTTATAGGGAAACTTATAAATTTACGTTCGAATACTGAAATGTAACTAAATCTCACCGTCAACCTTCCTAGAGGTTGGCTAATGAAAGTAGAGAAAATGAAATTGCCTGGCAAATTAAAAAAAAAAATCAGAGGGCATGGTGTTTACAATAGTAGATTTTTTTAATGCCGTGTGATTTCAGTATTTACTTTTATTGAGCGATATTTTCGATATACACTGATGGCTATATTTATATTAGTGTAAAATTTAAACATCAAGCTACTTCAAAGTAAAGTAAACCTAATCACTACTACTTAAAATTCACTTTTCTTTGAAGTTGATTATAAATATTGTCGTAAGCAAGGATTTTATAATAGAGTAATATCACTAGCGCGTCAAAATTGAGGCGAACAATAGCCGCTAATTGACCACATTTCATTTGAGTCTTATAGTTAACAACGAAAAACCTGAATATACATATACAATGTCGAGTTGTGTGTTTAGAAACTTTAAAAACTGTATATACATAAATATAAAATGGAATTAAACACAACATTGTGCATGCGCTCAGAGGAGTAACTTAATTTGGCTCATTTTTTGCGGTGATTGTGTAAGCACGCAACATGTCTATAGTATACAAAAAAAATTCAACCGACTTCAAAAACATAAAACATACCGACCTAACTAAAAAACGAAAAATAACATCATATGTTACATTATATTATATACTAACCCGATTATGTATTGGGACCTGATAAACCCTTTCTAACAAAAAACAGATTTACAAAATTGGTTAAGAAATGACGAAGTTCTGAGACTACAAACATAAAAAAAAACATACTCACATAAAATTGAGAACCTCATTTTTTTTAAGTCGGTTAAAAATGTCGTTGGTGGCAAGAAACAAATAAATCAACACACCCGTCGCCCCAGTCGGGTGAGCAGCCCCTCGGAGTCGAGCGCGGAGAGCGAGTGCAGCTGCTCCAGCGCCATGATGAGCGACTCGACGGGCGGCGCGTCCATGAAGTCGAAGTGCAGCAGGTCGTTGATGCCCATGGTCTTCAGCTGCAGCACCTGCACCACACAGAACATGTCATTCGGCGTTCATCATGTTTAATACAATAATTTATTAGTCAGCGACTAGGTGCGGTGATTAGCAAAACACACACAACAAACTTGAATATACTGTATGGTTCAACCAAGAAGTCCTAAGCTTTGAAATAAATTGAGTTATTGTCCCACAAAGTTTTCTGGCCCGATAGCCAAAACTAGAACTATGAGTAAGTTGCTGAGGTCCCTTTTAGGAGCCAAAACCGATCACAGCACAGAGAGGATGATGATGATGATGATGATGATGATGATGATGATGGATGATGATGATGGATGATAATGATAATGGATGATGATGATGGATAATGATGATGGATGATGATGATGGATGATGATGATGATGGATGATGATGATGATGGATGATAATGATAATGGATGATGATGATGGATAATGATGATGGATGATGATAATGATGATGGATGATAATGATAATGGATGATGATGATGATGATAATGGATGATGATGATGGATGATGATGATAATGGATGATGATTATGATGATGGATGATGATGATGATGATGCTGCTGATGCTGATGATGATGGATGATGATGATGATGATGATGATATGATGATGATGACGATGCAGAAGCAGCACTCACGGTGGTGGCGAGGTTGGTGCGCTGTATCTCGGGCACGGGCGTGGGCAGCATCTCGTCGCGGTAGGCGCGCTCCGTGTACAGGCGGTACGTCTTGCCGGGGCCCGTGCGCCCCGCGCGCCCGGCGCGCTGCTTCGCCGCCGCCTACAGGAACATTACAGAATATCAATGAAAATTTATTTAATTTCATTTCAAATTAATATTTCAAGTAGGCTTACTTTACAAGCATTTTTAAAACTTCGGAAAACAGGGATAATATATAGCCTATAGCCTTCCTCGATAAATGAGCTATCTAACATTAAAATAATTTTTCAAATCGGACCAGTAGTTCCTGAGATAAGCGCGTTCAATCAAACAAACAAACAAACTCTTCAGCTTTATATATTAGTATAAATATAGAAGTATAGATACTACTACTGGCTCGGGAGGCAGGTTCTGCTGAGAAGCCGACAAGAAACTATTTGCAGTAGACATAGTCAAAATTATTACAATTTCCTATATTTCAACTTCCTGTGTGTGGTGAACGCCGATCCTATGGCCTCCAGGCATTTTCATGGAATTCATCAATTGTGTACTAACTTCGACTTGGCCCCAAAATAGGCGTGGCTTATTAGCCGTGATTGGTCCTAAGCTGATTTTTTTTTTGAATAATAAACACACAAACTGGAAAACACTAATAAATAATATTTTCTAGTTATGGGTATCAAACCCACAAATATTTTCTAGTTATGGGTATCAAACCCACAAATGTGGACAAGAAAAATAAGTGTATCTACTGCGCCACGCACCGTCAACATAAAATAGAATCCCCATTTTCCCTGGCCATGACATAACTTGAGAACATTAGCTTGGAAGAAGACTATACAATTCTCATTAAGGTTGGACTAACAATACGAAATGAATGTAGGTAGAATTAAAAAAAATTAACTCACTTGCGAAATCGGTGTGACAACCAACGAGTCCATCCCAGTCTTTGAATTGTAAACCTTCTGCTTCACAAACCCTGGATCCACCACGTAATATATCCCATCGATCGTCAGCGACGTCTCCGCTATGTTGGTAGCTATCACCACCTTCCTGGATCCAGGGGGTGCCGGCTCAAAGATCCTGGTCTGCATCTCAGAGGGCAGCGCTGAGTACACTGGTAAAATTATCAACTCCGGGACATCGGGACCTAGAGACTTCATTCTTTCGTAAAGTATTTCGCATGCAGTGTCAATCTCCTCTTGACCGGTCAAAAACAAGAGGATATCTCCAGGAGGTTCCCTCAAGTGGATCTGCATCACAGTAATCAATGATGCATCTAAGTAATCAGTCTCTGGTTCCTTTGTATATAATACTTCCACAGGAAATGTTCTACCGGGTATTGTGAAAATGGGTGCTTCGAAGAAATATTGGGAAAACTTCACAGCGTCCAAAGTAGCTGATGTGACTATAAGTTTCAGTTCTGGCCTTTTTTGGACGGCTTGCTTCAGGAGACCGAACAGCACGTCGGTGTGTATGGTGCGCTCGTGGGCTTCGTCCAACATTATGACGGAGTAGCTCTTGAGGTCGAGGTCCATCAGACATTCCCGCAGCAACATACCGTCTGTCATGTACCTGAAATAGTTTTTAGTTAAGTAAATATTTAGAATGGCAAAAATTTCCTTTATTTCTTAAAGAACTAAAGTAATTCAGAAGGTCATGAAAATCGACAATAGGGATGATGACAGTTTTTTTAAATTGTATATAAATTAAGAGTATGCTAATAGTAAAGCAATTTATAAAAGTAACAGGGTATCTGCGATCATTACTTTCGGAGCTACAGGGTCAGATATCAGATGGATCCCGGAAAAACGCTTCATACAAAACGGAACAAATTAACGACGTAGGTACATAATGATCGTGAGATTTGTATGGGCGGTGATTTGTGCGTTTATGTTTATAGTTCATGTATTAAAAATGTCACATTTATTGTAAGGAAGCTAAAACTGTATGAATTTTCATCAAATTACGATAAAAGATTTTTTATAGATTTTGAATTTTTATAATCTTATTTATTTTGCAAATATCCAGACAATCTTCGCCTTTATGTATAAATAAGTATCTATACCCGAATGTATCATAAAAATATATTCAAACCTAGTCATCATCCCCATTGTATAAAAAAAAAATTAAAATTAATGAAAACTTTTGTTCAGTTAATTGAGCGACCGACACGGCGATCAGACGCAGCGGCTGCGTGCACACCACACTCACAAACACTCACAAACACTCGCATTATGATACGAGTAGTACAAACACTCACTTTATGATGGTATCGGGCCCGGTGCAGTCCTCAAACCGGATGGTGTAGCCCACCTCCTGGCCCAGCCGGCAGCCGAACTCCTCGGCCACGCGCTTGGCGACCGACATGGCGGCCACGCGCCGCGGCTGCGTGCACGCCACGCGCCCGCGCGCCGCCAGCCCGCACTCGCACACGTACTGCGTTATCTGCGTGGTCTTCCCGGACCCGGTCTCGCCGATCACTATGAGGATTTGGTTGTCAGATATGGCCTGTACACAGAGACGTTTTACTTATATTATTCACATTTATAATTAAAAATCAAACGAACTCACCAAAGTGAAGTTCGATGATAGATGAAAAAGAGAAACAAGCAAGTTGATATCAGGTTCAAAAATGAAATGAAATTTCACAATGCGTGGGGGCCCTACTACTACAATATGTAACCCTAATAAATCGCGTCGAATGAAGCTGCGAAACATAATAGTAAACAAACATACTTGACTTTTTATTTTACTGATTTCGCTTAACTAAGCGCTGTCAAATAAATTATAGCTTGGCAAAAAAGTGTAGAAACTGAACTAACTTTTTTTACCTCTTACTACACTGTTCAACTGACAGTTGTATCTATGCTGTCAAAAGTCTTGGGATTATTTACAATTTTAATAGATTAATTTCTACTCTTATTTTCATTGACGGTGCTTGGTTTTATTTAATTTATTTTATTGCATATAAATTCAGTTGGAAGACTGAAAAGAACTACTAATTTATAAGAAGAAAATATTAATTAACATACCTTTGTCAATTCATCTCTCAGCTTGTAAATAGGCAAAGATTGTCTTTGCTCGAGCAGAGACAAATTAGTCTTTTTCCCGAATGAAGATTTCTTGCCTCCGATGACATGTTTCTTCCACTCTGGTAGATCCTGCGGGGCGATGCCAGTGCCCCGCATGTTGGCTGCTAGGGTCCGGCCATCAGCCTCAGGCAGGGGGTCGATCCAATTCTTGTTCAGTCCCGTCGGAAGACTTTCCATCTCTTGTTCTCTTTGCAACATTTTCTGGTAAATAATAAATGAAAATCTTTAATATTTTTGCTTTGCTTTTACCAACCTTTTTAGATAATTTATGTGTAGTACTAAATAATATTTTTAACTACAACAAAATGTTTCACATTAGAGTCGAAAGGGTAACTTGTAATAAAAAAAAAATATTATGACAGTTTGTTATTACCTGTTCTCTTCTCTCTTTAGCCAATGCAGACTGCATCATAGCAGCTTGTGCCAGCGAACCATCAGGGTTCTTCACAATCCGTACTGGAGAGAGATCATGGAGAGCTCTGCCATGGCCTTGCAGAAACGGTGGTTCCTCTTCAACCAATTCAATCTCAATGTCCGCTTCTCCATCTTCGTCCTTAGGTAGCAGACCGGTTTCTTCATCGAAATCTGGCAGTTCACTCTTGTCTATTACGCCTGAAGATATCATCTGTAAGCATTATTTACGTCAGTTTTTTTAATTTGGCAAAAGAAGCAAATGACCTGATAGTTAAGTAGAAAACAATTGCCTCTATAAGATCAAAACCTCAGCAGAACTTGCTTGCTTTACATTCTACATATATGAATTCTATGTATAAGCCTTGCACCCATCATGGCATGGCAAGGTCAGTTAAGGTCTTATGAGAAAAAACTATGTATTTTTTAAACAATATTGTGTTACAAAAAAAATGTGTTTCTGAACCATCCAAAGAGAGTTAGATAATAATTGCACATCTCTATTGATAATAAAATAATTCGTGTTTGAAAAAAAAATCTAATATTTGTTAGTGTGAACTGACTTGTTTAATCTCCCATCTCTCCGGGCTGGATATCCTGGTGACCCTCTTGCGACTGGAGTCTTCGTCGGGGTCGAGCCCGCTCTGCAGCCCCGCCAGCACCGTCGCCGCCGGCGGGGGCCTGTCCGGGTTACGGCCTTCGCGTTCAGCCTTGTCAAAACATGTAAAAATTGAAAATATTAGGTTCGGTTAGGTTATAGGTTTATAGTAGGTTATAGGTTATGGGAAATAGATTTAAGTTAAGGAAATTAGATTATTTGATTGTACATATTATTTTATTTTACACCACCTGCGTTCTTGTATTCTCACTTTTTCCGAAACCTACTCCTTTAAAAAAGAATATTTGCCATTTTTTTATAATACAACCAATAGTTCCCATTTCCCTCCCACTAGTGGCTGTGCTAGGTGGAAGGGCTGTGCTAGGTGTGAATACGACAATAGACCAACAGGGCGGGGAACCACCATCCCTCGGTGATGAGCCCGACCGCTCTTACCGTTGAGCTATTGAGGCTATTATTATATATTCATAAGGATGTCTGGAAAAAATTGTTATATAGTGATATGTGGGCATTTGTATACTGCTTCTTCCTTGTATTGTTTGTTCTTTTTGCTTTTATTTTGTGATGTACAAATAAAGAATATAAATAAAATAAATAGTAACTATCACTAGTTAACCAAATAAATATTTTTTTAGTATAGTAGAAATTTTCCTACACCAGCTCTGCTCATAGTCTGCCGACTGATTGCATGAGAAAAACAGAACAAAAAAAAATAGAGTAAAACCATCATCAGCTTGTATTCATCAATCCAATGCTAGACAAGGCCTTTCCGAGAGTGCACCATCACACATGATCCTCCGCCTGCCTCATCCAGCCACTTCCCACTACCTTCTTGATATTGTTGGACGGAAAATAAAATTTCAAGATCCACAATTATGATTTCTCATAGTAAATGATTTTAATCATTCATAATTTAATTTAGTATCTATTCTTACCTCTAGATGTGCATGAGATGTGGGATTCAGATCTTTTCCAGTATCTTGACAAACATCTTTCATTGTCAGCGACACTTTTTGGCCAGTCACAGACAGAACTTTGACCTGTAAAAATAGTACAAAAAAAATAATTAAATAATGAATTAAAAATAGGACAATTACAAACCGCAAAGAATATCCTACTTGTTTGTAATCTATACTAATACTAGCAGATGCCTGCATTCTGCTCCACGGTCCGATTTATTACTACACCAAATTTCATCCAAATTCGTGAGAGGTTAAGCCACGAAAAAGTAACGTTTGATTTGATTTGATTTGAAATAGTATAATAAAAATTTTAATAAAAAAAATACAACCGACTTCAAAACCTAAAATCGTACCCACTGAACTAAAAAGCGAAAAATAACATCATAATATGTTCTACCTGCTGATCAGTATGAAGTCGGTGCTAAGCCGGTGATGTATTAATTCAAGCCATGTGAGAATATCTTATAGATTTAGATTTTGCAGACAGTGTTGTTTATGTGGTCCTGTCAGAAATGGCTTAAATTAAGACAACACCGGCTAAGCACCGCCTTCATACTGATCAGCAGGTAGAACATATTATGATGTTATTTTTCGCTTTTTAGTTCAGTGGGTACGATTTTAGGTTTTGAAGTCGGTTGTATTTTTTTTATTAAAGTTTTTATTATTTTTCCATTTTTAGTGTAAAATTTCATCTCAAACGAATACATCAGACGCCTAATGACAGTCACAACCCATCTTGGTACAAAATCCTCAGCAATACAAATTAATCAAGTCCAAGCACAAGGTAGCTACCGTAAACCGTTAAGGGGTTCCCTTAATTGACCTTGGTCTTCATCATCAGACCCCTAAATGACAGTCACAACCTATGTATGTGGAAAGTTCTCATTAATACAAATTAATCAAGCCTAAATACAAGGTAACTGCTGTAAATCGCCGAGGAGTTCCCTCGTCTGTTTTATGGCTCCATCATCAGATCGATTTTAAACCTTCATGAAAATGTAGTGCTTAAAAGTACTAAATGGAAACGTTTACGAACACACTAGACATCCATATAATTTTCGAGAGTTCCCCTCAATTTCTCCAGGATTCCATCATCAGATCTTGACATGATGGCAATGCTGGCTGAATATAGACAATAAAGTACATACCTTAACCTTGTCCCCTCTAGAGACAACATCAGTGACATTGGTGACTCGGCCCTCTGAGCGGAGCTGTGAGATGTGGACGAGGCCCTCCCATCTCTTTCTCAGTCCCTCCATTTGTACAAAACAGCCAAAAGGCACTATGTTGGCCACTCGCCCACTATATATCTAAAAAATTAGAAAACAATAATATTAAAAAACATGATTTTATTATATTATTTTGGTTTTTAACATAATATAGTGTACACATACAAAGGGTACAAAAATGTTTAATTAAATATTACAAGAACAAAATATTACTAAACTAGAACTTTGATCTCATTTAAGCCTAAATATATAAAATTGTGATCGTAAGAGCCGTGATATCTCCTCTGCCTCAGATTCCAGACGGTGTGGGTTTGAAGCATGCAAAGTCTGGAGCATGCACCTCCAACTTTTCAGTTGTGTGCATTTTAAGAAATTTTGTATCTATAAAGTGTGAAATGGTGAAGGAAAACCACTGTTAGAAAACATGCATACCAGAGAATTTTCTGTGTGTGTAAAGTCTGCGAATCTGCATTGAGCTACCGTGATAGACTATTGGCCTAACCCCTCTCATTCTGAGAGGAAACTCGAGCTCAGCAGTGAGCTCAATATGGATTTATAATGATGATATATCAATTGCAGAATGTTTTATCATTATGAAAAAGAAAACAAAATATTGATATGATCACTTACCTTACCAGGTTCTGGGTCATCACTGACCTCAATGTCAGGACTCTTTTTCCTCTGTTTCCGCTCATAGTCATTATCTCTGTATCTGTGCCTATCCTCTCTACTTCGTGAACATGACCTTGATTTTGACCTCCTATGCTTTGGCCTGCCTCCTCTATGTCTGTCCCTTGACCTTGACCTCTTACCTCTGTCTCTTGACTGTGATCTCTTATATCTATCCTTTGACCTCCTAGATCTATCTCGCGACCTAGATCTATGGCGATGATTACTTCTAGATCTTCTTCGGTCTCTGTCTCTACTCCGACTCCTATCTCTATCTTTATCTCTACTGTGACTTCTTCTTTCCTTTTTTCTATCTCTACTTAGACTCCTTCTATCCCTTTTTCTGTCTCTACTACGACTTCTCCTACCTTTCTCTCTACTTTGACTCCTATCTCTACTTTTGCTTCTCCTTCTCTTAGTCACTATACCATCTTTTTTGCTGTCCTTACGATCTTGACTGTGCTCTCTTTTTTTTACATCTTCTTTTGGCTCATCCTTTGCTAATCCACTTTTTGAAGGAGCTAAAGCCTCTAGGGCTGCCATCACATTGTCAACCACACTACTAGATTCCTTGGATTTTGATTCATCTTTAAATATTTCTTTTGAAGTGATTCTTTTGTTTTTTTTATCCTTGACCTCCTCTTCACTTTCACTGTCTGAGGAGAATGTGGCAGGTTTATCATTTGGAATGGCCAAACCAGGAAACTTTACAGCTAGAGGATTTGATGTTTTATTACTAGTATTGTTCTCAATTTCATTACTCACAGGCTTCATATGCTGAATGATACGAAGCAAATTTGTCATGAAAGAGTCTGAGAACTCTGCTCCATTTTCAACGAGAGCCTTTTTAAAGTTGTCAAATGTTGGATTTTTGTCTGCTAACTCAATAATAAATTCAGCTGTAAACAATGAAAACAGTTAAATCAACATCAGAGCAATACATTTTTCTAATTACTTATGAACACAACATATGATGCTTAGATCCTTTAATTAAACAGTAAAAGTTCCTGAATCACGTTTCCTTTATTTCATTTTTCACTATTTGCATATTAAAAAATTGTGACCAAAATTTGCAGCTAAACATTTCATTTATCATGGATATGACTTGTGGAAGCTTTTTATTCAATGATTAGCCACCCTTGACTACAATCTCACCTGATGTCTAAGATGGAAGTGGGCTTACTTGAAATAGTTACTTACTATTCCAAAGCTGGGAATCGAACCCAAGAGCTATCTGTTGAAAATCACAGCACCACCAACTGCGCCAGAGAGGTATATCAATAGTATTATTTTCAGTGTGTTATACTCATAGCACACAGGTACTTGAATGTTTATTAATAAATTCTCGCAGGGATCCTTAAGTACAAGATAAATCATCACTATATTTGTGACAATCAAGAATTTACATGCTTGTTTCTTGCTCAATATTATAAAAGAAAAAGACTTACATAAATCTTTATCGTTCAAGCCCAAATGGTTGTCCAATTCTGTACATATTTTGGATACAAGGGACAGATGTTCTAATTTGGCAACCTCGTCCATTTTGATGAAGAACTAAATTTATTACGTTAAATTCTCAAGTAATAATTTCATAAAAACAACATATTTTGAAGAAATTCATCACAATTTCACCTACATTAAAACACAAAACAAACGTCAAATGCAGTGAAACGTCATTTGGAATGTCGATGTCAAGTGTCATTGTCAACTCAGTATTGATTAATATAAGTGAATCTATGCGTTTCTAAACGAATTCCATGATTTATTGCAATTTAGATACTCGCCGAGTGCAGGTAAATACGAGTATTTAAACGACTTATTTTGATATAATCGGTGCTTGCCACAAATATTCGTGGGCTTTCGGCTCGGTGTCGATCTTTTGATTTAATTTTTTTTAAAAAACAGCTTGGCTTATCTGTATCTGTGAAATCAAAAGGGCTAGAAGCCAGAGCCGTAAGCTTGTTTTTAAATAAAAAATTTTTTTATCTGGCTTGACAGTTGTCTATGGTAGTTTGAATTTGAACTTGAAGTTTGACATCAAAGTTTGACATTGAAAGTTTGAAGTTTTGTAATTTCATTGTAAAGTGGAAAATATTTTTATTTAATTTCTACAAATCAAAATATATGATATTTGCAATTATATGTAGGCAAGTTAATTTTGTTATTTGTAACCATCGTCCATCAACACAATCATTTGAAATGGAAAACAACACTGACCATACAGATCAAAACAATTTTAGTCCGCTCACGGTTCAAGAAGTAGACATAGATTTTTTACCGATTGTATACGAAATCATACGGAGGTATAATCTTTGTTCAATTTTATTTTTAGATAATTAATCGTCACGTTTATTGACGATTGTCATAATAGTGTCTTTTCTGTTACGTAGTGTTGAACGTGACTTTCACGACAACTCGGCCAAAGCGAGGGAATCTCAAGATTGCAGTTTGAAAGTATTAGAATTGCAGAAGAAATTTGATATAGCCCGTTCTCAGGTAATAACATACTATATATGAAATTTTATGAACATAGAATAGATATCTACCCACAAAATGTTTATATTCTTTGAGAAATACAATGTGCAGTTTTTACTTATAATATAGCCTACAGATATATCCTGGGTATATTCACACAGAGGCAGCTACTGTACAGTTTAACATCCATATAGCAGCACATGTTTTGCAGTCTATTTTAAATTATTTTGATAACTGGACATTGGGTATGTACTTAAACCAACGTGAGAGAGGCTAACATACTTGATAAGAACATCATGTTACACAGAACTAAGAGATAGTCTTCAATTAACTCAAAAATTCTCACTATTTAATTTCAATATTCCAAAAATGTTCAATAAATCTAGCATGAATAGCCCAGTCCTATAGAATAGTTAAAATTTCATAATTTTCAGGGAGAGTAGAGTTAAATACAATTTTTAGAAAGTGACTCTAGACTCAGGGATTTAATGTAGAAATTTTTAATTTTCATAAACATGAACAAATTCTCATTTTCCAGGTCAAGCGTCTGCCAGGCATAGAATATAATAAACAAGATCAACTAAAACAGTTTGAAATATTAAGAACACAGTTGCAATTGAAAAGAGAACTTTTGCAAAAGTACCGAAACATGTGCTCATTTGAAACATCATTCAAGTGATTCAAAATGCCTCTACGAGCATTATTTAAGTATTTAGCGAATAATGAACATCTAGTGCAGAAGATTGCAGAGTCTTACCCTGTAAGACGAGCAGCACAACTAGCCGTGTCTGTATTCTTTAGAGGGAAGGAAAAACTCTCTGAAATGAATCCAGAAAAGGTGAACAGGCTTACATCTTTCTATAGGAAATTTAGTCAAAACCTTAGAGAAGGTATTGATGATGCCAAGAAACAGATAAAGAAATGATAATTATGTTTCTGCATATGAAATAGTAATAAATTTTTACAGCTCTTCAGTTTTACTAGTGTGAAATATTACATAAGTTTATAGAAAGAAAACTTCATTTTTAATTATTATGTAAAATAGATTGACTTTTTCAACATGACCATGGTAATTTAGTGTGATATAAAAATTATTAATGCTAACTTTTCTTTCCTAAACTATTTATTCAATTAACTCAATTAAAAACTGATTCCAAGAAATCAAGGGGATTTGAATTTATTTGTGTATTGGTAAAGTTATCAAAGATGTAAATAATAATATGTAAATATTATTAATTGAATTGAATGTGCAGAACTTGTTTCTAATGAACTATAAACCTACATATACATAGGGTTTCAATTATGAGCAAAGAAAACAGCAATTAATTATTATTCTGATGTAGAGCAGTTTGTAGTTAAGCTAGAAAATTTAAATTTTGTTATGTAGTTTAGTTTATGTAATAAAAATAATACACATTTTCCACTTCCAGCTAGTTTTATTTCTCAAAAAAACAATAAAAATATCCTCTTATTTTAGAAAAATCACATTACAATGGTACCGAAAGTGAATACTGATGAATGATATATTTTTGTCTATGGAGCAATGGACGAGACACTAGCAACACTAATGGAATATAATAAACTGTTCAAGTTGATACAACCTATCTATGTACCAAAATATTGTACACTTTTACTTTTCTGTCAAGTCATATCTTACAAATTACAACACACATAAGTTTCTGCATTCTTCTAATGACTAATTTTATATGCATAAAAAATCAATACAATTTCCTGAAAGGTTTTTTAATTAGGTGTATATTTTTTAACAATCAAAAATAATAAAAATTATAAATGAAAATAAACATAACAAACAAAAACTTTCTGCTCGCGCAATAAAACCAATTTTCAATATCAATCAAGGATATTTTCTTTCTGTTCAACACACATTAGTCCTTCAAAGTACTGAAATAGTATCTCAAAACACACTGACCTGCAGTGACCAGTTTCAATCATTAGTTTAAGTTAAGTCATAATTTACTATGAACAGCAAAGGCTATACCAGTCTCTCGAATTTATAGCTATGGCAACATGTTTAACATGTTATATTTATCTATGATATTTTAATGTTTGGGTAAAGATTCATTTTACCACTTATTGCTCACAAAAAGGCCCCATTTCATTAATACATAATGAAAAGATATCATTTGTTGCCAGACCTATAAATTATTTTTTGCAAGATATTGTTCACAATTTACAATTATTTTTTGCACTTCCATTCAGTTAGTTACTTACTTTACTTGGGATGGGTATATTTTTAATCTTGTTTAATGTAGACTGAACTAATTAGTTTTACAATCAAAATAATTACTCTATACTTAGCAATTTTATTAGCCAACAAAGCTTCTGTACTTGAATCCTATATCACTAACACAATGTAAATTAATATTTTCGTCCTAATTATATAATACCTACATTTAAATTTAAAAATACAGAAAGACTATGTAAAAGTGGATGTAAATTGAAATAAAGTCTATATAAAATAGAAATTATTAATATAATTTATACTAATTATAATACTAACCTCTATTCAACAGAGATTAGTGATTTAGAATATGTTTAATAGACTTAGCAATCTATTGCGTCAACACAAGCAGTAAATACCCTAATTATTATTGTAGGGAAGATAAGAATTAATGTAATATATTTGTTTTAATTAACACTAGAGCATTGAATAGGTACAGGCTTACAAGGCCAAACTTGGGAGCTGTCAAAGCAATTTAAAAATTAAATAGTTACGAGGCGGATTTTTGCGGAAGTTTGTAATGTACAATGATTATGAAAATATCGAAATTTTTCCATTAAAGTATATAGGTAAGTACTTATTGTTATACAGGGTGCTCGGAAGTATTTCCCATAACTTCAAGGTATTGACAATTTACTAAAAAAAAATTTTTTTATGTCTTCATACAAAGTGATTCCAATAATTCAGACTATCCATCCGACATAACACACGCCTTTAGGTAGAATGAAAAGAAATGTTTTTTTTTATTCAATGACAAGATAAGAAGATGATGACAGTACTAGACTCCATTTTTGACAAGAGCGATGACCTCTTGGTGCAGTAATTTTCTTGATTGAACAGGACCAGCCCGATATAAGCCCTTACACTTTCTGGTAGTGGTATGGATGCAGCCTTTATCTGACTTTGTCGATATCGACAACATATTTGTAGCTGGCACTCCGCACTTCACTAATTAGCTACTTCGTGATATTTATCAATGAATAAGTTTCGCTACGTATTATAAGGATGCGTATATAAGGGACACATTTTAGATCTATTTACAAAAGAAATATTTACTCCGAAAATATTCATTTTAGAACACATGTTCCTTGGACATGTTTAAATAATTTACCTTAAACAATATAACCCGAAAGTTATAGGAAATACCCCCGAGCACTCTGTATATATAGAACAAATAAAATTCGTTACAGTTAAATTACTTAATACTAGAATCCCCAAAATAGAAAACATTTTTAGACTGCTGTTCATTCCATTCAATTACAATATTTGATTATAAAATATTGTTGAATTAAGATCATCTGAAGATGTCTAAAATTTGTATTGAGAGTATTAAAAAAAAAATCGAAGAAGAAACAAAAACTAATGTAGACTGAATTATTCCAAAAGTAGTTGATTCTATAATATTTTAATATATACCAAATTAGGTTATCTGTGAGTAAGGCCTAATGCCTAACCACAATATATCTCAAGAAGAACGAAAAATGACGACCAATAGCAGAATCGAAAATATCTCTCTTTCTGTCTTCCTCACTGTAGATTCATAAAGAAAAGCTATATTTTAGATTCGCCGCTATTGGGCGACATTTGCCTTTTCAGGTTTCGATATAATAAAGTCACATGTATGCACCAACCTGCTGATTATTTAATGGCTAATTTTCGTTGTACTTTGAGCCATACATGAAAACATAGTGGGAGTCCTAATTAGTTCTATGTAATTTAGGAATAATAAAATATAAATTTTCTATAATTAGTATAGGTTAAAATTTTGATATAGAATTATTACAACTAGTATTGCAGTGGATATTTGTAATTATATAAAATATCGTGAATAAACTATATTTAGTACAATCTGTACGTCTGTGTGTGCGCATGTACCTATGTGTCAATGTGTAATTCAAAAGTCGCGTTTATAGTGTCTATAGCGTTAAAATTAACGTTTGAATTATCTTTAGCAGTGAAGATGGGATGCCCGGAGCAGTTTGTAGTGGAAATAAGGTCATGTTAGTGTGTATTAAAGTGTTTTTCAGATAGCATGGGCATGGTGACAGTTGCCTTATGACGTTCATAATACGTACTATTATCGTGAATCGCGGCAAACTTTCAATAGTGAAACGAACTGTGACCGTACCCATGATATCTGAAAAACACTATAGTAGTATGTTTGCGTATGCAATGATTACGAGATTCACAATTGCCAAGGTCACTTTTATAATTGTCTGTGGCAGTGTGTGTTGGTTGTCTGTGTCGCGTGTGTGCGTCTAGTTGTATGAGGCTCAAAAAGGCTAGAACTCAGAGCTGTAAATCTAGCTGTGACATAGGTGCGGAATTCGTAATTGCAAGTCACATTTATATTGTCTGTGGTTACAAGCAACTTGTAACGGCAATTCGAAAGGTCAATGTGTTTGTGGGTTGTCTGTGTTGCGTGTGTGCGTCTAGTTGTATTAGGCTCAAAAGGGCTAGAACTCGGAGTGTTTTAGCTGTATGACGTAGGTGCGAAATTCACAATTATATCGTCTGTGGTTACAAACAACTTGTAGCGGCAATTTGAATGGTCATGTCTGTGGGTTGTCTGTGTTGCGTGTGTGCGTCTAGTTGTATGAGGCTCAAAAGGGCTAGAACTCGGAGTTGTTTTAGCTGTATGACGTAGGTGCGAAATTCACAATTATATTGTCTGTGGTCACAAACAACTTGTAGCGGCAATTCGAAAAGTCATGTCTGTGTGTTGTCTGTGTTGCCTGTGCGCGTCTAGTTGGCGGCGAGCGCGGGCGCGGGCGCGGGCGGCGGCTTGTCGTGTCGCTTGCGGCGGCGCGCGGCGGCTCGCTTGTCAGCTTGCACCTCGAACGGGGAGTCCACTGCCGTCACGTCGCTCTCCGTCGTCTGCTGCTGCTGCTGTTGTTGCTGATGAACAAAACGGTAATCTGAGATTCACCAATGACCTAATAAACTATTAAAGCATTAAAAAACGAATGACAGCGTTTTTGCCATTTGGATTTTTTTATTTTAAAGTTTTATTAATTAATAATATCTTTATAACATAAAAATTGAATCGACTTCCTAGTATATTTCCAGATTAGTAGTTCCGAATCAAATCAAAATCTTATCTCAGCTCAGCAGTGAGCTGAATATGGGTTGATGATGATGATGATGACGATGATGATGATGATGGATGATGATGATGCTGATGCTGATGATGATGATACTGATGCTGATGATGATGATGATGATAGGACGATGATGATGATGGATGATGATGATGTAGATGATGATGATGATGATGATGATGATAATGATGATGATGATGATGATGATGATGATGATGATGATGATGATGATGATGATGATGATGTAGATGATGCTGCTGATGATGATATATGCTTTACCGTGTGCGGCGCGGTGCGGTGGTCGCCGGAGCCCTGCGTGCGCGCGGCGTGGCGCGCGGGGCGGGCGGGCGCGGCGCGGGCTCCGCTGGCGGCGGGCTCGGGCCGCAGCACATTACCGACCGCCTTGGTGCGGCCCTCGCGGAACACCTGAGTGCATGGTACTGATACTAAACATGTCTCTTACGAAGGTTCAAACATTTTATACTATTAGATATGTCACTAATGCGTCGAAACTGAGGCGAGCAAAAGAGGCTAATTGTCTTAATTTCATTTATAGTCCAGGAGCCGCGGAGCATTTTTACAATTGATTACTATCAAGTTAATTTTCCGTGAGTAGTATCTTCATGAGACGCTCAACTTTTATATTTACGGAAATTCTTGACTCTGGTAGGTAATGAAAATTTCTGAGCGCAGGAACGAGATTATGTACCACACAATTTGCAGGACAATATTTTTTCTGTTACGAACAAGCTTAACACATAAGCAAACATACAAACAAACCAACTCTCAAGTCTTGAGGAAATGTCGTGTCGTCAGACTGGTCAACGATCTCCTGTTGCATTGGGGACACAAATAATAGAAAATGGCGTAAAACGTTTGCGGACAAATTATAGACGATTAGAATATCATCGGCCGTGCGCAGGCACTCGCGCGACATCGTCAGGATCGACGCCGTCTGTCGGACGCTGTTTGTTGTGAGAGCAACATTCTCACCATCCGCTGGCCGCGCTTGAGGTACTCGGGGTGCTTGATGAAGCGGAAGCGCACGAGCGCCTTGTCGCCCGTGCGCAGGCACTCGCGCGACATCGTCAGGATCGACGCCGTCTGCCGGACGCTGTTTGTTGTGAGAGCAACATTCTCACCATCCGCTGGCCGCGCTTGAGGTACTCGGGGTGCTTGATGAAGCGGAAGCGCACGAGCGCCTTGTCGCCCGTGCGCAGGCACTCGCGCGACATCGTCAGGATCGACGCCGTCTGTCGGATGCTGCCGCAGTGCACTGCCATAACAACAAAAAAGTTTATACCATTGATTATCTAACTCACCACAAAATCGCCACGACTATTCTCTAGATCGACTTATCGTTTCGCGATTCACCATCATTTGGCAGAAATTTGGCACAGTTAAACTCCTTAGGTTAAAAATGTCTTCTTTTCATTCTATTGCAATGATAGTTATTCTTTCTACACAGCTAAATGGATTGCTAGTAAATCTACAACCCCCGGTGACGTTACTGATTCCCTGCCTCATTAAGGAGCCATTAATTGGAAAAAATGGAAATCTACAAGTTAATAAACTTAAAAACAAAGCAAAAGCACGAGGTCAGCAGCATAAACAACACAATAGTTGAAATAGAATGATTACAAATAGTATATACCCATGGCCTGGTAGCGCGAGGAGATGGTGGTGGGGTGGTGCAGCACCAGGATCTCGCCCTCGAACTGCCAGCACGCCTGCGGGTTGAGCGCCGGGGACACCATCACCATGCCTTTGCGGATTTGCGACCGCTTGATCTGTCACCGGAACATCATCATAAGTATTAGCCCACTTTTAACCAAGTTCCGTAGTCAACAATCTCTTATAGTTTCGCCATGTCTGTCTGTCTGACCGCGGTTTAGCTCAATGACTATTAGCACTAGAAAGCGGCAGTAATTCAGCAGTCTTTTTTAAAGCGAAAGGTCATCACAAAATATCGAAAACCGCTTGATTTACAAAGATGAAAGAGGAATGCCCACCGGCCAATACAACGTTGGACCTGGGAAGCCAGCTGTAGCTCAGTATAATATGGAGATGTGCTTGCTAAAGTAGTTGCAGAGTTGCTAAAATAACATGATGTGTAAATAAGGATCTGGTTAAATAATTGGCTTATTAAAAGTATGTTCCTTAAAGAAAAATAATTTTTAAAAGTTCGAAGTAAAATTTGAAGCTGTTACCAACTAGCTTAACAAAAAAACCGATCATAATTCTTTAAAAAATGTCGTAAAACACAGGCCAACGATTTTTGGATGGTTAGGGTTAACGTCAAAGTCAAAGTCAAAATTCATTTATTTCAAATAGGCTTAGTTTACAAGCTCTTTCGAAACGTAAGGTAATAATATTAAACTTAAGATAATGGTGATAATAATCATTCGAAAACTTAAAATTAAAGTTACGAGGGCTCCAAACGCGCCTTGGTTAGGGTAGGCCAGGGACAGGGATGGCATTCCCTTTTGGCAGTAGTCGTCCGCTAAGAAGGGTTTTTGTTATTTTTTCATTATCAACCCATAATTGGCTCACTGCTGAGCTCAATTCTCCACTCAGAATGAGAGTGGTTAGACCAATAGTCCACCACGCTGGCCCAATGCGGATTGGCAGTCTTCACACTCGCAGAGAATTAAAAAAATTCTCTGGTATACAGGTTTCCTCACGATGTTTATCCTTCAACGTTTGTGACACGTGATATTTATTTCTTAAAATGCACACAACTGAAAAGTTGGAGGTGCATGCCCCCACCGGATTCGAACCCACACCCTCCGGAATCATATCCGTAAGATAAATATTTTTTTCTAGGGTACCCTACAAGTAAAGTGCGAACGATTTTTTTGAAACGATGTCATCGAAAAGATGTATATAAAATAATTTTTCAATTCAGAGATCTTATGAAATATTAAGGTTTGAATTGGTATTTTTTGTTACAGTCAAGTGCAATTCCTCTCTCCAATTTAATTTTCCTTTGCTTTTATCGTCTTTGATAAATTTGCCCTGTGACGGACGTAATCCTGTTTATAGCGAATCACAATTTCGTCGACCTCTCATATAGCTTCCTCGGCGTAATAGAAGCGGTGACCGACACGATGTCACGGAGGACTCGGTTCGATTCCCGACTCTCGGAATAATGAAGATGTTAAAAACTCATGGTATTTACTTTTTAGAAATTAATTTTGTTTTTCAAAAAAAAAATAAAGGTTGGCTATGAGAGCCATTTACGAGTCAGTATATATGTACTTTTTTTAAATGTGTGTTATTTTGTGATTTTATGATATTACGTATGTATATATCATAAAATATATATATATCATAAAATTGTAAAATATAAGAA
This sequence comes from Bicyclus anynana, assembly GCF_947172395.1. Lineage (NCBI taxonomy): Eukaryota > Metazoa > Arthropoda > Insecta > Lepidoptera > Nymphalidae > Bicyclus > Bicyclus anynana. Next base: position 1,804,058 of record NC_069087.1, on the reverse strand, counting down.
CATAATAAAATGTTATGTTATGTAGTTTTGTATGTGAGAGTATACAAGTTACAAAACAATCGAAACTAAATATATAAAGAATGCAAATCTACTATTAAATAATAATTGCTTTTCATTATAATTAGTCTAAAACAGGAAAACAGCTTGACCTATTCCAATATGTATTTTTATCCAATATTTTTTCTTAATGCGGTGTTAAAACTATAAAATTCGTTCCAAACGAAAATCTGCGGGATCTACATTTCTAATTCGAATATATTCTCCCATCTTCTTCTGAATAAAAGCGAAATGTCTTATAATCATCATCGCACGCCGTGACCTGCTGCTCCTCGGTTGCGCACCTTTCACTTTTCAGGCGTACTATTGTGACGTACATAGTGTATGCTGCGAGGCAACGTACACCTAGACAGTCGATCTGAAAGAGTAAACTCCATTCGTGCGTCGAAGATTACACACTTTTTTTAAAATTATATCTTCATAGTTAACTTAATGATAGGGGGGGCACACAGAGGAAGATTGCTTATGGCACCCTGTCACCTTGCTCCGGCACTGGTCTTACCTTCTTGAGCGCGAAGCTGGCCGTCTGTCCGCCGCGCACCTCGGCCACGGCCATGCGCTTGCGGTGGATGCTCTTCACCGTGATGGGCGTGAAGCGGCCCAGCGGGTCGGGGCCCAGCAGCAGCGTGTCGTTCAGCCGGATCACGCCCGCCAGTGTCGTGCCCGACACCACCGTGCCCACGCCCTGCAACAGTGCCCACATTGAGCTACATGGTCAACAGTGCTCCACTTGCGTGACATGGTCAGCAGTGCCTAGCTTTAGAAAACTGGTCAGGAATGCCTAGCTTGAGAAAAGTGGTTAGGAGTCCAGCAACTTGGTCAAGAATACCCAGCTTGAGCGACACGATCAATAGTGACCACGCTCTGAAGTAGTGCGCAGCTTGAGCGACATGATCAATAGTGACAACGCTCTGAAGTAGTGCGCAGCTTGAGCGACATGATCAATAGTGGCAACGCTCTCACATAGTGCCCAGCTTAAGCGACTTGTCCAGCAGTGCTCCTTTCGAGCGACATGGTGCCTAGCTTGGGAAACATGGTCAGGAGTGCCCAACTTTAGCAACTTGGCCATTAATATCCAGCTTGAGCGACATGGTCAATAATGCTCTACTTAAGTGACATGGTCAGCAGTGCCTAGCTTGACAAAACTGGTCAGCAATGCCCAACTTAAGCAAATTGGTCAACAACACCTAACTTGAACGACATGGTCGATAGTGGCCACTCTGAAATAATACCCAGCTTGTGTGACTGGTTCAGCAGTGTCCAACTTGAAAGAACATAGTCAACAGTGCCGAACTTGAGGCTTTAGGCAGCTGTGATTATTCTTTATAACACTGCCCAGCTTGAGCAACATAGTTACCAATGTCCCACCTGAATGACATAGTCAGCAGTGCCCAAGCCTTGTAACATGGCTAGCTTGAGAATAGCATGAGAAAAATAGTTAGTATATAGTTATCGTAGTTGGAATATCAACATGGCCTGCAACAACACTTGTACACTAACAGGCACAGAGTAGGTGTCGTCGATCTGGAACTCGGCCGGCTTGTCGTCCTGCGACGGCATGCGCGTCTTCAGCAGGTTGAGGAACATCGTCAGCAGCTCCAGGTTGTCGCCCGTCACGTTCGACACTTGGAATATTGGGCATAGCCTGCGGAAAAAACAATATTTTAGTGTCATTTATTTATCAAATTACTTACAATATTTACACTCAACACAGTGTGCTGTCAATATTTTTTACGTTTGAGACATTTGATTTGGTATTAAAAACACTATAAAATCCCAGAGGATATCGCATTTCAATATCTAGATCTCTCTCTTTCTCTTGCTTAAAGACCTTGACCGCTCTAGAACTGCAGCAAGTTCTTTATTAGACCAAGTATCCAAAGCTGCTCAAATAAAATTTTACCACACTAGGCAGGGAGAATAACATGAGCGAAGGAGGGGAGTGTTAATCGATTGTCAAGGCATTCCTTAACCCTACGTTCTTTGGTCACAAGTCCAGAACTCTGCTCGAAGTTTTCTTTCTACCACGGGATGGACCTGGCACCCGCACGGTGAATACATGGAATGCTAAGATATTCATCTCTGTGCCAAATTGTTTCCCCATTCCACATTAAGTGTTTAATAAAACTTGTTCAATTTCCTCATCATAATAAATTACTTTACCTCTGAGAAACGAAGTTGGTAGCGCTGACGATGACGTCATCCTTGGTCTTCACCATCACCGGCACCTTGCGGCAGCCGGACGATTTGAGGATCCTAATCAGCAGCTTCAGGTTATCCTGTCCACAAAATGTTTAGTGGTGATCACTCCCAATCATAATTGTGGGAGCACTGGGAAATCAGAGAAAATGTAAACGCCAACAACTAAATAGACCTACAATCATAGCTGGGCACCGTTAATCAAATAGTTAACTTCGTTAATCGTTAATCCGCTGCCAAAAAAGTCAGCTTCGTTAAACGTTAAAGCGTTACATTCCGGAAGAATTAACGCAAGTTAACGTTAATCGTTAATCCGTTAATATGACTGTGTTAATATTACATTTTTATATCATTGTGTGAGATCACCAATTGGAAAAATAATGATGAGCACTGGGGAAAAGTGCCATAATTTGTTTTTTGTTGATTTTATCTATATTTTACATAAATATAGTAATTTGTTGATTTCTTTAAAAAAAAAATCATTCATTTCTTACTTGTCTGAACCTGTTTTTCGCGTCGCGCGGTAAATAGTAGGCATTGGATTAACGATTAACGGACTTCTGCATATTAACGGAAGTTAAGGTGTCCGTTAACATTTTCAAAAGTTAACTTAAAAGTTAATCCGTTAATCAAAATGTTAACGTCGTTAATTAACGATTAACGGATTAACGAGTTAATGCCCAGCTATGCCTACAATGACATATCTCACCTTCTTTCTTTTGTTTTTTTTACAACAAACGAATATATTGATCGACAGTCTTCCTTTCAGCGCGAGATATCTCATCAAAGATTCTACTACAGATATATTACGTGCCTACAAAATCACCGCTAAAGTAATCCGAATTTAACTACCTACTACACTGAGCGCACACGTGCATAATATTGTGTTTACTTACATTATATATTTAGTATATTTGACTCATTAAACCAACTGTTTTTGTTTATAATTACTTCTAGCTAATAAACTGACTGACTTAAACTATGTATTAGTTTATTTTCAACCAACTTCAAAAAAGAGGCTGTTCTCAATTCGACGCGTATGTTCGTATGATTATTTTTAATGTTTGTTATCTCATAACTTCGTCATTTATTAACTAATTTTGAAAATTATTTTTTGTTTGAAATAATAAATAAAATAAAGTATACTTTCAGATTCATTTTCATAAAAATCGGTTTAATAATTTTGTGTTAAAATCATAATAACTGAAATACATCTTTGAAGTCGGTTTCATTTTTATGTTGAAAAGATTATATAATATTGTAAGAAATAGTAGTCTGAGACGGATATGACGTCAGGTGGCGCGAATTGTTTCCGTAAAGAGTGGGGAGTTAGAGAGGGGTAGACATCAGGCAAGAACGACTGGCGATATAAGGCGCTTGCCGTATGGTCTAGCTCATTAATTCTTGTCGTGGCATTCGATCCGTCCACACCTTTTGTTGGATAATCCTTCATGGGTGATTTTGGGATAGGCGGGGAGAGTGCCTTGAGTGGAAAAGGGGAGTGTTTATTAACTGTCAAGGGGCCTTAACCCTACCCACAACGTTCAAAAGCGTGACTCCACTCAAGATCATTCTCTGCCATTCTAGGGTCTTATTTTGGTTACAATTTGATTTGTTAATTAAGTTGTCCTGACAAATATTGTGAATAATCTTTGTTTGACATTGGTTTTCTTATTTTTTGTAATCCACTTATGGGTCTGCTAAAAATATGTATTTTAGTTGTTGTATTTATATGTGTGTATCTGGTGCATTTATTAGTGTGTAATTATTGGTAAATAAACAAATAAATCCATGCTGTATATGTAAGCGTGTACTACCTGTAGCACGTTGGGTGGGCACATGTCAATCTTGGTGACGACCACGAACACGGGCACGGCCAGCGCCAGCGCCAGCCCCAAGTGCTCCTTGGTCATCCCCACTATGCCAGCGTTTGCACCAATCTGCCACAAACACACCAACTGGATACAGTCTAAATTTGCCATATCTTTTTAAATATGACCAATATTCCCATTACTTTGCAATTAGTCGGGAAAGACTGTATTAGGAGTGGGTACAACAATAGACCAATGGGACGGGGAATATAATATGTATTTCACTTGTGAGATACATAGTCTTCATGCGATGGCCAAGTCAATCTATGTTATTTGAAATGCTTTGTCAAGTCAATCTATGTTATTTAAGATTTTTAATATTGATATGGTAACTATAAGATGTTATTAAGTTAGCTAATTACATAATGATTTAATACAGACAGTTCTATTAAGTACTGAATAATGTAACCATCTAGGTATTACATGGATCTCACAACTTTTTACGGTAGAAGAACTGAGTTGCGAGAAGTTAATGGCATAATTATTTTACACAATACTAAAACACAATTGGGATTTTTTAAAATTTTTTTTTTGTCTGTTTGCCTGTCTGTCTGTTTGTTTGTTACTAGAAATATTATTCTTTACCATGAGCATGCCGAAGTCTGGCGCGTGTCCCGTCATGCCGAACACGGTGGTCTTGAGGTACCGCTCGTGGCCCGCCAGGTCGATGAACGTGATCACCTTGGACGACTTCTCGCAGATCTTCACCCAGTCCAGCGCGCCGTGCTCCGGCTTGTTCACCACGTTACCTGACACACCAAACACAACTTCATTAATATGTCATAGCCGGGAAAATGTATTCTCTTTTTTTGTATTGCACATAATAGGATACCAGCAACACACACTGATATCCTTGCTTTTCGTATCAGGACGCCAGGCGTAGAGCAGCGCATTCATCATTATGAGCTTCTTTTAACAAACACCTACAGGGCAAACCCAGCCTTAGACCCACAATCCTGCTCCTATGCGGGTCGGCGGGCTTAGAATAATAATGTTAAATCCATTAACAAACACAATCATATGTTAATGATAATAATCAGAACCGACGGCTTAACGTGCTATTCGAAGCACGGGATTGTAATACCATCAATTTCCCAACTCCAGACTGAGAATTTGATGTATCTCATGATGCCCGACCCAGGACCTCGGGAACCCAAATCACATAGGTAAGCCCGAGAGCAGCTCGTGCTTGTGTCGGAACAGCCGCTGTTGTCCAGCTCGCTGTGAGTCAGCACGGACTTGCCCGCATCTTACCACCGCCACCACTCACCTATGCTGTCGAAACCCAGGATGTCATTCCCACAGAGCTACATCTGCAGCTCTTAGCCTCATGCTTGCGGCGGAACAGCCGGTGTTATCCAACTCGCTGTGATTCATCATAACCAGCTGCGCGAATTTGCCCGCATCCCACCACCGCGACTCACCTATACTGTCGAAACCCAGAATGTCGTTGCCCACGGAGCTGGTCCTGCCACTCTCGGCCTCGTGCTTGTGTCGGAACAGCCGCTGGCGCGCGTAGCCACGCCCGTTGTCCAGCTCGCCGTGCGTCAGCACACCCAGCAGCGTGGACTTGCCCGCGTCCACGTTGCCCACCACTGCCACCCTACAAAATATCAAAGTCCACTTGTCAGTAGCCAAGTTGGTTTGCTTATGACTTTACTATTAAATTGAGGAAAGCAGAGAAAGTACTACTACTATACGATAGGCAAATTCTAATGTCCAGACAGTTATTAGTTCACTAGCAAACATTGTCAAGCTTCGCTTCGACTTATATGTAATCAACTATTTTCGTTTTTTCTTTTCTGTCATATGTTGGACACAGCACTAACATTGAATCCATAAAATGCTAAGTGTAAATAAGCTAAGCTTCTGGAGCAAGCTCGACTGGCTGAAGAGACTCCAGAAGGGATTAGCAACAGTGGACCTACACACCAAGACCAACATTGTGACCAAGTCTGGAAGAAGAAGAATCTCACCTGATCTCCATAAAGTCATTGTGGTCGAGCTCGGTGCGCAGCAGGTACTGTCCGGTGAGGCCGCTGCCGCAGTCCCAGCGCCGCAGCTCCACACACGAGATGCGCTCGCCGCTCACCAGCGACTGCAGCGTCGCCACTGAAGCACTGTACTCATCCTCTGTCAACCCTCTGCCATCTGTTGACAAACTCATTTCAACTCATTGACTCAGTCTCATTGCTTTGAGTTCGCAACTGTGAGTTGCCTTTAACAAATTATCTACTTCATCTGTATCTTTGGTCTGGTACCACATCTGTAGACCTAAGAGATAGCATAAATAATGCTCTCTATAAAAAAAATGGGAATTTTCCAATTTTTCTCACCTTTTAAGCCTTCCCATGAACCGATACCTCCAAGAGCTCAACACCAAGATAAGATAAATCTGTTCAACTGTTCTCGAGTTTAAGCATGACTAACAAACAAAAGTTCATTTTTATATATATAAATGGAGAAAAATTATTTGCATGCAGTATTATAGTAGCTCCGCTCCATCAAGCCATCTTGCTTATAACTTGCTGCAATCAATATTACATTACATAAGCTAACCCTTTAATATCTTCTCTAAAAATACATAATTAATCTATAAACATTACATATTGCATACAGTTATTTGATATTATCAAATAGTGATATATTATCAATGTTACTGGAAATAGTTATGAAAACCTCAGTGACGTCATACTTTTATATCTCTTATCATATATGACTGAGGTTTTTATTGCAAAACATAATTTTTACTATTTATATTATTATTCAATTGCAGAACTCTATTTTTGTACAATTATGCAGTCTAACACTAAGTTTTATTTTTCAATAAAAAAAAGTATCAATTAAAGTCGGTAGTGTTTCACCCTACCCTTAGATTGCATCATCACCAGTAGGTGAGATTGTAGTCAAAGGATAACTTGTAGAAAAAACCCTCATGCCTCAGAGATCACAAAAAGCTCCCAGACATTATCATTAACATATGAAAGTGATCATAAAAGAGTTTGAAATTGCTATACTAAGCCAGCCAACCCACATAGGAGCAGCATAGAGGGTCTAAGTTCTATATCCCCTCTCCTAGGCCTGGCCTTGTGGGCTATTGAAATAGGTTGATAACAATGAGATGAATGATTAGAGCCTCAATAGCTCAATGGTAAAGCTATGGGACTCATCACTGCGGGGTGATGGTTTGAACCCTGCCCCATTGGACTGTTGTCAACCCACTCTTAATACAGTCTTTTCTGACTAGTTAGATATAGCAAATATTCTTAAAAAAAATGACGTACCTTCTCCATGTCCTATATCATAGATGACTTCTCCATTGCCTGTGTCCAGCCTCTCTAGCAAATGCTTGCGCAGTAGGTCATACTCATCAGCTGTGGGGCTCACCAAGATCATCTAAAATAACAATGTAATTGCAATTTAACTGATGGCCGAGAATACATTACATACTTTTAACTAAAAAGCTTAAGTTCTTTAGGGTGAAAATAATGGTTGAGATTACATACTTGAAATATTATTTTAGGCAGTTACTACTTATATTAACCTTCCTTTTTACTTTTTTAGTTATAAGGAATTAAAATCTTCCTGTTACTTAGATTTGCACATGTGTAATAAGAAAACCTAATGAGATATTTTATTTGAGCATTTTTAAAATAAAATGCAACATTGTAATTATTTGGTGATAACAAAATCAATCATTTCCTTATTTGAAATACTTATGCCATAGCGCAGCCCTTATTTCATCATACAACAGAGTATTTCAAAGATTCAAGGTAATTGAACTTCAAGATACCAATGATGCAATATTGCAACAAATACAGATGCAATACAACAATGCAAACATTATGATGTGTCAGAAGTTAGCTGTGGATGTTGCTACATGCAGGTCATACATAGAGTATGCTAAAGTCAAGACCAGTGAAAGGGGACAGTGTCACTGCACCTCCATGTTCTGATGATACTTAAAATTTTGTAATGTGCATCATAATGCATGATAAAGTTTGCACCTTACTATACAATACTATTGTATAATACAAAATAACAATTGGAAAAGTTGCATTTTATCTAAAGTATTCATAAATAACAATTTAACAATATTTTTTGGTGAATGAAATGAATCTATTATAAAAAATAATATTCAACCAAACCAAAATTTATTGATGAGGATTCCCCATGATAATATTTTTTTCATGTGTTTGTTATTTTTAATGATGTAATACCAAGTAGGTACCTTTTCTTGGTTTTTAATTTCATTTAACATAAATAAAACCCAATTTCTAAACTCTATTGAAAGTTTCATATACTTTATCTTATATTGTTTTTAGCAAAAGTAACATATTTTTTAATGATGCAATATCATACTTCTGGAATACTTATTTACATTATACACATCTTAGACAGCACTATAAGAAAGCAGACATTAAATATTATACAACTAAGCTCTATTGATGGGGATTCCCCTGATAACAGATAACAGTTTTAATGATGCAATATCAAAATCTTTTAGGGAATTTCTGTTTATAGTCAGCAAAAACTTTAGATAACAAAATTACTTATTGAATTCTTAAACATGCATTAAAGAAAACTACCTTCCTATTAATCTATGTTCAAACTATTCACTGACTGAAATTGATCATTTTAACTTTTCTGCTTTTCCCAACCTTTCTCTGACTTATCATGTGGGCAACTTAATTGTTTTTCATGAATGAAATGTACCATTTTATAGAAAAAAGGCAGGCAGATACTGCTATGTATCGCAGCTAAACATACTTACTATGGTGAAACTATGATGGGATGTATACAAATATCCATATAATGATTATGATGGATAATTTCCATAAATGATGTACAATAGTCTCTTAAGAAAAGCATATGTATGATGATGATGATGATGATGATGTGTTTTTATTAGTTTTGTTCTAATTTTTCTTTTTGTGCAATAAGTATCAATCAATAAATATATAACTCTAAGTGGTTTCGCGCGGAAATGATGTAAACAATCAATAAACAGAACATGTTTAGAAACACACCTTCCCCCTAATACTGGAGTAGTCAGTCTCACAGTCCCGCGCCTCAGGTTCTGGCAGCGGGCTGGCAGCAGTTGGCGAATCCATATTCTGTTCCATTATCGTGAAGTTTCAGAATTTTCTTTCACAAGCGAACGATTACACCATTATGTCATCAAAATACTTGTACTGTTATTAGTTGTTACCAGCACTGTACACTTCAAAAACCTTTAAATATTAACAATGAACCTGTTATTTATTCCGGGAGTTTAAAGTTTATTAAAACGAAATCACTTTTAGAGTTTATTAAAAAAAAATGTTATAGATACGTAATTTTAGTTATAAGAAATCTCTGTTGTGAAGCGAAAACACTTTTCTAGTAATACAGATTTTGAACAATGACTTTATTCATACACAAAATACACATGAAATACTCAAATCGAGATTATGAAAATAGATTCAAGCTGATCAAGCAAAATAAAACAGATGGAACATAATCTGCCTTGTGCCAACTTTTTGACAATATGTTGACAACACAAGAGCGAAAGTGACATTTGTAGTATTTGAGTTTGACAACTCACCTTTTACGTTACGCCATCTATGGCCAATTACGTGACTCACAATATAACTTTGGTCGCAGAAAACATATGTACAAGTGCAGAAGATTCACTCCGTAACGCCATTTGACTCCTAAATGGACGACCGGTCGTCCATCGTATCCGTTATGTGACATGTAAAAAAATATAAAGTAAACCCACTAAGGGCAATAGGCGAGCACAGTATCATGGTACGCGCGATAGAGGAATATAAAGATTTTTAAATGGCTTACAACGGTAGATTAAAACCGCATTCCCTGACTGTCGGCTTCTTCAACTCGGCTTCAAACGGCTCACCGATAAAATACTCGCGAATCCGCGAATGGTTAAAATTAATTGCAACTCTCGCTACAACACAATACGGCGCAATTCAGTTCGAACTGAATTAAATAAAAAAAAATATTAGCAAGCCGTTTTATTTACCTACAGTTTTATATTTATTACATCTACTCAAACAAAGTTAGGGTTGTCATCAAATACAAAATACTTACTACTAGATTTACTTCGCGGCGATGTTCGCATACCTTGTTAATAAAATAAAAAAGTAGTTATTTTTATTGAATTAAAATAAGTCAGTTTTCCACATTTTGAACGTCTCAGTTTTGATACGCTAGTGCCCCATCTCTAGTATAAAATATCATTGAACCTAACCATTAATTTTTGAGCCACTCAAGTTTTTAGGAGTATGTTGTAGTTTACAATCTTTCGACAGTTCACAATCTCGCGAGTTATATAATAATAACGGTATTTACAATTTTACGGTAACACAATCGATGTTTTGCTGTTCCGTCAGAAGAATCGATTCCTTTTGGATATTGTTTTTATTACAAATTTGATATAATTGAGTTAGAAATAAACGTAACTTCATCTTTTAGTAAACTTGAAGTTATTGCCATTTTTATAGCATGCAACTATTTGACATTATATACTATGATGCAACTACATAAACCGCCATTTGTAGGGAGCTCTTTACACGACGAAAACGATTACACCATCGATAGAAAAAGTTTATTCGAACATGAAGTTGTACTAGTGGTAACTGGTGGTAACGTCTAGCAAGTCTAAGGTAATTAGTCTGAGGTGGTGCGGAGTATATACCACAGACGACAAATGAAGGTACTTGTACCGAATCGTAAATCTATGAGTAGCACAGTTGGTCCGTGGCTTGGTGGTAATAACTAGTGTATACTCCAAGGAACATATTTACTCAGGAGGTATACTCTATGGACGGCGCTTTAAAAAAAACAACCTTCATTTGTGGTCTGTGAAAACAACAAAAAAACTTCATCGATCCGTGATCGCATATTTATAATTCGATATATTTTATTAATTGCATTTTTATTTACTTAGATATTTTAGAGTAATTTAATATAACAATTGGATATATTATTATATTAAACAATGATTTTGTGGATACCATTGTCGGTAAATAATCAGTATGGGTGATCTCAGTGCCTCGGATTGTTCATGGAAGAAAATGGTGATAGCAAAATCAAACAACGAATGGTTTACCTCGATTGTAAAAAGTGAACCTGATGAATCTATGGACGCAATCATGAATACAAACAATTTATCTGTGGAAGAAGATCCTTTTAATTTCGAGATTAAGAAAGAAAACAATGTCGATTGTAACGAAAAGAGCAGCGACGAAGACAGTGACGGGTCGGCGCCGATGGAAATAGTAGAGTCGTTTCTATCGCCGGAAATAACCAAGAAGCGGCGTATCAGTGTGGGACCGAAGAATGAGACGCCCGAGGAGAGGGCGGCGAGGCTCGCTAAGATGTCCGCGTACGCTGCGAAGAGGCTGGCGAATGAATCTCCGGATCAACGCGCTCAACGCTTGAAGCGAATGTCGGAGTACGCTGCCAAGCGCTTGGCGCAAGAGACCAGCGAGCAGAGAGCCAAGCGCTTAGCTCGTATGTCGGCCTACGCTGCCAGGCGCTTGGCCAGCGAATCTCCAGAGCAAAGGGCGTTGAGACTGTCCAGAATGTCTGCATACGCTGCTCGGCGGCAAGCTATGAAGAAAGTGATGGCCTCCCCGAGGCACCTGAACACCACAGGTGTGGACATGAATACAGATTTTGTAGCCATAAACAGTGCAAATGATAACCAAAGTTGAGATTGGTCTCCCATAGTCATATGATCATCTGGATTTGTATGTTTATGGATAATAGTGATGTAAAAACTATTCATTTTAAAACATTCTATTACTTGTGTACACACTAGATGACTAAAACAAAAGAAAGGAACTTTAAGCACAAGCAGTGATGGCCTCTAACTTTATTGTGAATATATGTAAATACCTAAGGTATTTTGGCTCAAAATGCATGTTTTTTTTCATTGAATGGTGTCTGATGATACCTAGCATTACATGATCACTTAAATTATTCTGCTACAAACCTCAAAAATATATTAGCATAATAAATATTGTTGTAAAAAGATATGGGAAAGAAAAATGATTTGATTCTTACCCAAAGTTGAGGTTGTGGTCACCTAGTGTGCGAGAGCCTTGAACCTAGACCCTAGTGTGTGTGTGTGTGTGTACAGAGATTTTATGATGTAAATAATTACTTTCCAGCAAGAAGCAATATATTTAACATATGTATTCTCTCAGGCTAAGTTACACAAGGCAAGTTTTTAAAAATGGGATTGCTTCAGATTATAGAATAGAATAGAAAACACTTTATCTGTTAACACAACACATTGAAAACTTAAAACTAATACACATCTTGATACTTATAAACTATTATTTATATAATTAAATGTGTTGTGCCAATAAAATGAATCCAACTCAGCTACAAAGTTGCAGGTACATACAGTACCTACAACGCTGATATTCTGCCAGATCCTATTGAGGGAAGAATTTTTATACAAAGTTTCATCATCGTCTCCCATTTACGGGTATCCAAAGCTGCTTTAGCTGGATCTTACCAAATTTGGTTAGGCAGGGAGAACAACACGAGTGGAGAAGGCAAGTGTTAATCAATTGTCAAGGAATTCCTTAACCCTAAATCCATTGGTCACAAGTCTAGGAGTCTGCTCTGAGTTTTTCTCTACTGTGCAATGGACCTGGCATCCGCATTGTGAATCCATGGTTTGCTAAAATATTCATCTCAGCCATTGTGACTCAGTGGTACAAATGGGGTAGACCAATTTAAAAAGATCTTTTAACATTGGAAAGCTACATTAGCAGCGAGTAACATTAGCATTTTATCCCAGTAATTCCACAGTAAGGAATTATGCAGGTGGTACAGGATGTCTGCTTCTACACCTATCAATTTCTCCACAATCCTTGGCAATAGGAGTAATGCTTTTCACATCCAAGAAACACCTTAAGTAACTTAGCCTTTATGAAATGTGAAGATGAAGATATTTAGTAGTGATAATATGTATATGCAATATGCATGTAATAATTAAGAGCTTTTGCATTTTTAAGCAGCTAGTGAACTAAGCTTTTACTGAAACTACAAATAAATAGTCATTTTTATAATCACAATATTTTTTCTTCTGGAAACCAATATGCTACCCTGATTGAATAATATGATTTTCTAGTACAGCTTTTTGAGACAGATTTCATTTACAGAGATACCACTACACTTCTTGCCTATAACCAGCATTGCTGTCCCATTCTGTATCACACTCGCAAGATTGTTACAGAGAGATTAGTAGGATTTGTTCCTTGCATTTAGGTGTTACTCTGTTTATATGTTTCAGGCATCTGCTTAGTGCAATTATCTCTAATTACAATAAATCTGTTGAGAGGTCAATTCTGTACATGAAATATATTTCCAAAATTACTATATGGGGGGGTGATTAGTGATCAATATTGATGCAAAAATGCAATCAGTAAAATTTTTGTCTCTGTCTGTATGTTCGTTATAGAAACAAAAACTATGATGGATTTTAATGAAACTAGGTACAATTATTCTTCATATTCCCTGCAGGTTATAGTATACATTTCAACAGGGTATGATCAATAGGAGCAGAGCAGTGCAGGGAAATGTTGGGAAAATGGGAGAAGTTCTCCATTTTTACAGTGATACTAGTGTAAGAGCTGGATTAAAGAGGTTTAAGGGCAGACAAAGTCGCGGGCGTCCGCTAGTATCAAATAAATATGTATTTTACTTCTTTGGGTTTCTGTACCATGAAAACTAGAATCCAGTGAGGTTGTTGACTTAACAGACTAAAGTAAATCAGCTGGTAAATCTGGAACATCTACAGAACAATAATAAAATATTCTTTGAAAATAAAATCTGATATCTGAACGAAAATCATTGCTTTTCATAAATAACATAAAACACAATTACATAAATAACATATTTTATTTCAGTTACTTTTATATTATTATAACTATTTAGAATTTAAGAACATTATTCGAATTTATTTTCATACATTTTATACATTTGAGATTCAAATACAGAAGGAATGTTTCACTCAGTCTAATAAAAATAGAATTACACAGTGTTCTTTATTTCTAATGTACTGACTTTTAAAGTACCTTTTAAAAAAGGAGCCCCTTTTGTTTCTACTATCTTTTATTTTAAAGAATATTTGCCATATCTTTTAAATTCCCATTTTCTTCCAACTAAGAAATACTGTAATAAGAGTGGGTATGACAATAGACAAGACAAATAAAGATAGAGGATTCTTTGTACAATTATTATTGTTACATATTTATTTCCAACCCTAACTAACAAGGCCTAAGAACGACATATTATATCTTGAAATGTCGACCAATGGCAGCTGAGCTGTTCTAGTCGCATCTCTTTCGTCCCAACGCAACAAAAGAGATGGCGATATTTCCGGTTGCGCTCTTAGTTGTTTATTTCTGTTCAGGAGATATATTGTTTTTAGTCGCATGGCCTTCAGGTATTGTATTGTATAGTCGGATGCAGTCTTTTTGACGTTTCCAAACATAGTGCGTTAAGCTGCGCAATACAACATTTTAGGTGTCAGCGGTAACGCAGGGGCGCGGCGGGATAGTATCACCCTGCGCACGTTTCCCACTCACCCGAAGTAGTCTCAAGAGTCTAGATTTTTGTATGAACTGCGCTTTATTTCGGTGACGTCATAAAGATTGCATCCAACTATAGTTAGCCTATCTCATCATCTCTTACACAAACACCTTGTAAGTAAAGTAAAGAGACGCCACCACTGCAGAAACAAGTTGTTACATAGCAACCTGTTTACCAACAAACGAACCATTGTAAGAAATTTCATAACTCAATATTTATAAATGTTTTTGCTTAGCTACCGCCCTTTAGTTTCACACACAAGCTCAGTCATGGCATAGTGTGCATGTCTGTCCCAGCTAAACAGTCTTCCGAAAATAGAATATCTATAACGTTTCTAAAACTGTTGTAGATCTAGTCTAGATACATACTGCAAAGTTGGTTTGATTAAGTATAGTACAGAATAATATGGCTATTTGAGAACTCTGTCTAATACACAGATATTTTAGAAAAAATCGATATATTTTACACTATAGCTGCAACTTTCTTTAATACATTATGAGAGTATATAATATAATAATTATATTATACAATAATATAGTATATAATCTAGAGATTATATATATGTCTATATCTAAATGTGTAAACGAAAAAAAGAACAAATTGTGCTGCGCAAACTCGATTTTTAAAGTATAGAAATATAATATTTCTAACAATATTTTTATCTTACACATAAATTAATAGTTCCACGTTGATTGAATACATACCCCAAAACTAAGTATTTGATTGCTTTTATAGTATGTTAAACAAGGCGAGATAAGGAATGTAAACAAATTGACAACATAATTGTTTACGACAGATAATGACAGAGATAATATTTGTTTACGTATTTATCTCGTTTCGTAAACACACTATACATCTGTCTATATAGTTTAGGATTTATATACAATCACTAAATTAAAAAAAAATACTAATTCTAACGTACTATAGCTATCTGTATGCTTATTATATACACTAATCTTTTTTATAAATTCCAGTCCCATTATAATTTATACAAATCAATTATTTGTAATCGTTAAATTAAATACATCTACACTCTGTTTTGTTTTAATATTAAATATACTAATTAAAACTAATACTTAATGCAGTAAAATTACCAAAATACATAATTACATATATTGATTTTGATTAAAACATTTATAGTAAATAAACAATATAATTTATAGAAATTTAACAATTAATGCAGTGTTTTAGTTAATACTTCAATTGCGCTTATTTAATACTCCGAAATAGTTGCCCATACAGTTACTGTAATCATTGTAACCAGTAGGCCTGACATGAGCACCACGACATGTTTCAAGTCGAGAAAAAGACAAATGTCGACCAATAGCGGCGCAATCGAAAATATCACTCTTTTTAATTGCTACGACAAAGAGCTACATTTTCAATTTAGCCACTGTTGGTCGACATGTCTTTTTCTCTTCTCGCGATATGTCGTGGTGCGCATCTTAGGCCTACAGAATTTAAAAATAAATAAAAAAATACGTTTTATCACATTGACATGCAGAATATTTATTGGTTTCACGTCTTTGATAATATCAAAGTATACAATATTGCCGTTTTTTCTATAATTAATAATTGTGTTGATTAATTTTTTTTTCACAAGTTGTGGATATTTTAACGTCATCAACCCATATTCGGCTCACTGCTGAGCTCGAGTCTCCTCTCAGAATGAGAGGGGTTAGGCCAATAGTCCACCACGATGGCCCAATGCGGATTGGCAGACTTCACACACGCAGAGAATTAAGATAATTCTCTGGTATGCAGGTTTCCTCACGATATATTCCTTCACCGATTGAGACACGTGATATTTAATTTCTTAAAATGCACACAACTGAAAAGTTGGAGGTGCATGCCCCGGACCGGATTCGAACCCACACCCTCCGGAATCAGAGGCAGAGGTCATATCCACTGGGCTATCACGGCTCTAATTTATATATATATATATATATATATATATATATATATATATATATATATATAAATATATACGGATATTTTAACAAATGTGTGTAAATGCATTTCAATGATTCAGTGTAACGCCTAGTTCTAAACTATATTTTGCCATAGTTTCATATTGTTTTGTAAATAAACAGGGCCGATTTAAAGATAATATTTTACGTATAAATCATTAATAAGCGGTAAATGCCACATATTATGTTTTAGGTAGAACATTCAATCAATGTTTTAGTATTCGTTACATAATTAATGTATGTTTAAAACATTTTAAACAATAATCCAGGTTTAAACCCTTATTTCAAATGAACTTTTGTCATCAACAATTTATTTGCAAATGTAGCATGTTGTTTTTGTCAACCGGTGTAAATGGGGTACGATTTTACAAGCGATGCGACTGGCACCGCGGTAGGTAATCGACCCGTGTAAATACTCCTTTAGAGTTCATTTACACGAGCGGCAACTGCTACCGACCGTCGTCTACCGCCGCCGAGACGTCGCTGACTGCAGTCGGTAGCAGCTGCCGCTCGTGTAAATGAACACTTAGTGGTCACGGCTAGAAGGTCCCTTCGAAGTGCGTGAGCGTGGGCTGGAGGCGGGCGCGGCGCTAGCACGGCGTGTCGGCGGCTAGCGGCGCGGCGGCCAGCAGCTGGCGCGTAGACGACGTGGAGCTGTACGAGTCGCCCGACGAGCGGACGCTCGACGCCGACAGCGGTGTGCCTGCCATGCCATTGGCATTATAAACTTTTTTTTTTTAATTTGCTGGCTCTTGATTCTAGCTATTTTGAGCCCCTTTTTTTTAAGAGAGAAAAGAAAGATAGCCAACCGTGTCTTTGTAAGGTCGGGCAAATCATGTTGTTTTATATAGTCAGAATACGACTACAGAATATGTCTACTTAACAGCGCACCAACATACAACTATTGTTTGGTGTGAATATGATACATACAGGACTATGGTAAGGCTTAACCTACAATATGGCATTCTGTTTTATCTTCTACTTTGTCTCAATAACTTATCACACATAACTATTATAATTGCACTATATTTTGATGTCGCAATACATACTAAAACATTTTTAATTACCGCACTATTGTGCAACTTGAGACAAATTAAGCTATTATTTTCAGTGTATGGTTTTCCTTTCATCCTGATATGTATTAGTACTATACATTATGTGTGCCAACAAATTCGCGGTCGTCTCTGTTCCTTTTGCCTGAATACAAAGCGAATGGCGGCGTAGTGTACAAAAACGTATCCCAGCATTGTTAACCTACACATAGTCGCGTCAGAGGGAACTAAAACTTTGACGAGGACCTGGAGGATCACACCTACTTCTCAAATGTTACAAAGCCAACTAACCAGGTAGAGACGTGACATGATGCGGTAGAGCCCAGCGCTGCGGGGTGCACTCGCCCGGCGCACCGCTCGGCACCTCCTGCAACAAACATCATGTTTTGAACTAAACTAAATGTAAATTAATTAATTTACATTCAGATTTAATTAATCAACCAGCATTTATAAACTTCGCAGTGCGCGCTTGCTCCTTGCCTCCCACTATTGGACCGAAAGCTGATAGACATTTGTAGGTTTTTGTGAGACAAGCTGAAAACACTAACTAGTGTAGTCTCAGACCAATTACCATAGGACCTACCTTGCTAAAAAGTTAAACAAAGGCTTCATCTACAGTTCTTTTCAATAGACAGATAAATGAAATCGAAAGTTTCAAAGCTTTTAAACAAGTGTCGCGACCATAACAGACAAACTGATCATATAAAATTCTAACTGAGCCGTTCATTTATTTTATTAATAAGGAAACAGCTTTAAGGAAAAAAAGAAAAAAATATGTGATTGGTAAAATTTAGCACGCAAACTTAGCTACATAAACAAATAAATATAAAAGTTACAAAATATAGCCTAACCAGAAAATTAGAAAAGCCACGTTAATTTTTAGCAATCTGTGCATAGTATGTAAATGTAATAAATTAGACCTCAAAAGGGCCTCACTCACAGTCGTCAAATCAGGTAAAAATTAAAAAAAAAAAGTTCCGTTTTTATCCGCAACACGGCGAGTATTTCTGGTCAGGCTATACAATATACATCGTAATGTCAACTTATCTCATCCATACTACATTATATACCTATAATAAAACAATGAAAACAAATAAAATATTACAAAGCTAAACTATTTAGGTATACCAAACCAAAATACTAATAACTACAATTACTTACAAAATGACGGAAGCCGGTTAGGTGATGACTAGTACTAAACATCGGAAACAGGTGAAAACGAAAAGCAACACAAAGTCCAGCAGCGAATGACGTCACACCTAAATATACGCGCCGATTCTGGCACTTCTTTGAATCATGCTATAACTACGTCACACAAAGCTCTCAAGTACTTCATTGGTTCAATAGTACAAGTTGCATTAGCATTTTAGTAGAAAGAGAGAGCGATATTTTAACTCCGCCGCTATTGGTCGACAATATGTCTTTTTTTCTTCATGAGATAATTTCGATGATGCATGCTAGGCCGAATACGTACTATACGTTTGATCTATAGAAAATATACATGTGATTCGAATTAAGGCTAAGCAGTACTCCATTAACATACAACAATTTTCTTCAAGTATTTTACTCATTTTAAATTATGAATTTAGTTATTAAAAATAAAAAATACCAATTAAGTTCAGAACTTCTTCCTTTTTGAAGTCGGTTATAAGGTATGTAAAATCCCCGGGAAATCAATAATAGAAAAATTTCGCTATTGGTCTGTTCGAAGTGAGGGAATTTTCGACGTTAACAAGTTCAGGCAACCAATAGAAAAGAGCCTTTTGACACTTGTGTCGTCATAGTCCACGTAGTTGCGTGCGCTTATCGCGTCAAAATGTTTTAAATGCTTAAAATATGTCAACTATTTTAACAATGAACACAAAATTTTAATTTTTTTTTTAATTTAATAAAAAAATAGTTTAGTTTGGTAAAAATAATTATTTTATCTCGGAATAATGGGAAATATGTTTATATTATTTTTATATGTTTAATATAATATAAGCATATTTCCCATTATCTTCCTTACAAGAAGTCTATGATTATACCAGAAAAATACTAAAAATAAAGTATTACAAGATTTTTTTTTAATTCTACGTTTTGAGTAAATTGTAAACATTTTTGTAAAATGATTTGTGGATTTTGAAAAATGATTAGTATTATAATTATATAAAACATGTGAAAATATAAATAGAAGGGTGTAAAATAGGGATTGCCAGTTTACATCGATTTTCGTGACAGGACGAAGTCGCGGACGAATGGCGTCCGCTAGTTCTTAATAAGACCGGAAATGCTAATGTGACCCTAATCCCTAAAATCTCTTCGAACGTCGTTAGCCTTGGAGAGCTCGTTAAGCCGTCGGTCTAGGTCACGTTCATTAACATCTGAGTAATCGTACAGGGTCAAACATTATCTTTAGGGTGAACTTGTCCCGAGGCGATTGCGTTATGACTCCGATTAGTATGTGTTCAGTGGCGTAGTGTGCTTAAGGGGTTCTGTATCAAAATTAGTTTGGGGGCCCATTGATAGACCAGCAAATCCTGAATAATTCTTTAGTATTTGATTTAACCCTAACTCTTTCACCATAGTGCACATGTTCATATATGCTTTTTTTGGGTTCCATTGTGGACGACTGAAATAAACTATGAAAGTCAACTTTTTATATTGTTTTTTTTTTTGAGAAACAAGCCCGCGACTTCGTCCGCGTGAAAGTCGTTGTAAACTTTCAACTACCCCTACCCTAACCTACCTCTACCCTACCCCTACCCTACCCTATCCCAACCCTATCCCTACCTTACCACTATCCTACCCTACTCATTAAGGCTGCACTTCTTTATTTATTCCTCCCACAGCGAGTCGCGTCGAGCGCGGCAACCGTTACACAAAAATAATCCTTACAGCATGAATTAGTATTCACGCGCGATGGATTAGCGTATTTCATGTATAACTTTGGTGTTTCTTTACTGATTTTTATGATTCTTTTTTTATTCAATAGGTAATAATGTTAACTTTCTTATTAGGGATGACTGATGAGTGTTATAAACAAAAGAGTAGACAAATATAATTAGAAAGCTCCGAACTGCTAAGCTATCGGGAGTTACACGTGTTATTGTGAGTCAACCATAAAAGATAGACATATATATGCTGTTGTGTTTTTATACATAACTTTAAGGAGAACATTTCCGTCATACATGATTTCTATGTAGCTTTAACCATTAAGGCTGTACACGCGACGGAATCTTGAAAAATTGTGTAACTTCTCCCGTTTTCTCAACATTTCTCTTCACTGCTCTGCTCCTATTGATGGTAGCGTAATGAAAAGTATACTATAACCTGCCAAGGAGTATGTTGAATAATTGTACCAAGTTTCGTTAAAATCCGTCCAGTCGTTTTTGTTTCTATAAAGAACATACAGACAGACAGACAGACAGACAAAAATTTTACTGATTGCATTTTTGGCATCAGTATCGATCACTAATCACCCCCTGATAGTTATTTTGGAAATATATTTCATGTACAGAATTGACCTCTCTACAGATTTATTATAAGTATAGATGTGGGTTACATTTTACTAATTTCATACGTAAGGGTCCCCTGTAGTTCGGGGACCCACCCGTATCATTGATACGGCTGATACGGTGGTGGTGCAGTAGTTGCAACAGTTTCATACAAAGACTTCTCGACTTGTGTTGATTTTCGAGTCGTGTCCTTTAACCTACAAACCGTTATCTATACTAATATTATATAGTGTTGTAGGGGGCGTAATCTCTGGATCTACTAAGCAGATTTTAAAAGTTCTATTACCTACTACTATAGAGCCACGTTATTTATGAATGTGATAGGCTATATTTTAATTTTGTATTCTCATGGGAATGGGAACTCCGCGGTTAGTAAGTATAAGAGAGAAGTTAGCCCAACTCCGACGTTGTATCACGTGAGTTTTAGCCGTGTTTCATAATATATTTAATATGGATTAATTTACAATAACATCGCCTATGAACGTAGTGTGTGACGCAGTTAACATAACATGACTCATATCCTCAGACCAATTATAGAAGGACCTGTATCGCACTCATTGTCACAAATAAAATTGTCTGTCATTTTCTGAGGAAAACGATCATAGATATGGTATATGTCTTATACTAAACTATTTTATTTTTATTTTTATTCTGTACAAGTTAGCCCTTGACTACAATCTCATGGTAAGTGATGATGCAGTCTAAGATGGGAAGCGGGCTAACTTGTTAGGAGGAAGATGAAAATCCACACTCCTTTCGGTTTCTACACGACATCGTACCGGAACGCTAAATCGCTTGGCGGTACGTCTTTGTCGGTAGGGTGGTAACTAGCCACGGCCGAAGCCTCCCACCAGCCAAAACTAGAAGTTTTTGTCCGTTTTTTACTCCATTCAACTACACAAAAGGTATTTTTACGGAGCTGTTTATCCGACGAACACGATTACTACTATATAACATCGATTCTATAGAGACAGCTTTTATAATCGCATTAGATCGTCGATCATATACTTTGACAGAAAAGTAACACCAAGCGAGGCAGGTCCTATACAATAGTTGGTCTGAGCTCATACCAGAAGCGCAGAGCCGGCGCAAGGCAACACAGACTCACAGCTGGCTTGGGCACGGTGAGTATGGTGGTGGCGGTGTCCTCCGGCGTGAAGTAGTCCGAGTCGTCGGCGGGCGCTCCCTCGCGCGCCTCGGGCGCCGCTGCGGCGACCAACACACAACACGGTACTGACGACGCTACATGCTGACCACCGGGGGAGCAAGGTCCCCCGCGACGCACCCGGGCAAGGAGGCAATGCCTCGAGACCCGTCTACACGGGCCGAAGAAGACCCACACATCACATCACATACTGACTGTTGTAATAGACTTTGAGGGCCCACTTATTTCCTATTAGTTAGCCTCTATATTACACATACACTAGCGGGAACCCGCAACTTCGTCCGCGTGGAAACCATTGGCGATCATTTTAATAAATCTTTATTTTAATAAAGCATCTTCGCGAATAGAATTAGATAGATAGATTAGATATTAGATAAAGAGTGCATCTGTGCTTGCACAAGTGTGTACAAGCACAAATGCACTCTCTATTCCCTCACTCTCAGTCCGACCGATGAAAAATCCCAGAAAAATCCATGGTTCCCGAGGGATTATTTTGTAAAAAACTAAATTTTACGCGGACGAAGTCACGGGCGTCCGCTACTCATAGATGTAGTGTCGTCATACCGTGGCCCCTGACGTCTAAAGAGAAAATATATTTAAAGCAATCCTAAGGAGATTACACTGGAAGTCCACCGGTTTCCTTATTTACATAAAAACATATTCATTTTCTATGTATACATGCTTACCGGTAAAACAATGTAACCTCCTTACCAATGCAAGGCCACACCACTGTACACACCCCATCGACATTATTCATATAGACACAATATTTATGGCAGAAATAACTAGACTTAGAAAACCAATTAAATTTTCATATTTCAGGTCATAATTTCAATTATCATCTGAATTGTAAGTTTGATTGAAATGTTGATGCCAGAAAAACACTATGTTATCACCTACACAGCAAATGTTAACTAAGTTTTCTTTGCAACATTACCCCTTCTGTAATAATAAAAAAAGTTGTTTTTTTTTTTCGCTCGGTTGGACATTATTTCGGTACTTATTGTGTCGTTCAATCACTATTTTATTTAGTATCTAATTATTGATTAATAAGTTTAAATTTTACAATATATTTCCAACAGTAGGCAAAGCAATTGACCGTAAATTAAAATAACAAAATTCAAATATGAATTATTATTGGTTTGTATTATTAATAACATACTATAGCTTGGCAAATTCGTTCGTAACACTCTCGAAGGTCCGCGGGGGCCGGGAGGGGGGTAGCGATATCCCGTGCTCACGACTTCATACCCGCGCAGTTATTCTGAGGTCGTCCCGTCGCCCGCATATCATAGGAGTGTCATCAACGAACTTATTAATTTTTATTTTTAAGATTGGCTAAGATGCCTTTAGACACATTAGATAAGGGTAAGACACTATCTCCTGCAACACATGATCCGAAATACATACATATTAGTAAAATTGTTATAAATAGATGTTTATTATGATAATAGAGTTACTCACACAGATGCGGCTGGTCGGGCTCGTCGGTGTCAGTGTCGTCGATGTGTGCGAGCGGCGAGCCGCGCAGTTCCGCGCCCGCTCCCGCTCCCGCTACCGCGCCCGCGCTCGGCATGCCCGCACCCTTCGCCGTCTAAATACAATAACGGTGCTGTTTGAATATCGCTTTAAAATTATAGCAACACCAGATACCAACAAAAATGAAGTGTCATAATTCCATCATTATTAACCCATATTCGGCTCACTGCTGTGCTCGAGTCTCCTCTCAGAATGAGAGGGGTTAGGCCAATAGTCCACCACGCTGGCCCAATGTGGATTGACAGACATCAAACGCGCAGAGAATTAAGAAAATTCTCGCGTATATAGGTTTCCTCACGATATTTTTCCTTGACGTGACACGTGATGCTTAATTTTCTAAATGCACACAACTAAAAAGTTGGAGGTGCATGCCCCGGACCGGATTCGAAACCACACCCTCCGAAATCGGTTGTTGTAAGGACGTCCAAAATATCAATTTAAAAATTGTCTTAAATTGATTGCAAAACAGTCAAAAATATTTTTTTTTTATATATAAATTAGGTTGGAGAATAAGTTATGACTCAGACCAGCAGTATCACACCCAAGTTCACGAAGAAAAAAGTCTGTCACTTTTTGAACGAAAACGAACTTAGATTTGGTATGTATCTTATACTAAACTATAAGTTTTGCCTGTTTTTTACACCACAAAGGTATTAACGGAGCTCTTTGAAAGACGAAAATGATTACAACTATGAAACATCGATACTATAGCGACAATTATCATAATCGCATTAGATCGTTGATCACATACTTTGACAGAAAAGTAACGTCTAGCGAGGCAGGTCCTATACAATCATTGGTCTGAGGCCTGTAATGATCGACATATGAATGTATTCATCAATGATTTGCATATTTATGCTCGTTGTAAAGACTACATTCCTTGTTAAAAAAAAATGTTGATGTTTTTTATTTGCTTCATTTGGCTTTGTTATATGGGATGTTCAAAATGTATGTATATGAAGGGAAATTTCGTCACATTTTACAATCAATTAATTAATCAACTAGAGTTTTTTGGCAATGACCAAACCTTATGAAAGATAAGGCTAAATTTAAATGGCAACATCAACTTTACTTTTGTTTTTTTACTATTAATTTGCTTTTTCTTCTTTGTTCACTTTTGCTTTCTTTATATGTTTATTTTTTGTGTTAATTGTAGTTTATATTGTTTTATAGTGTGTTTTTTATCTGCTTATATCCTAATTATTTCTGTGTCTACTGTACAAGCCAGTTATTGATGTTTATGTTTTAAATCTGTATTTCCAGTATAACTATTTCATATCATATTATATAAATTATTTTGTGTGCAAAAAGGTTGTTGGCCTGTCTAAATAAATAAATAAATAAACAGCAGCCATAAAATGTCAAAAGGTTAAAAATCAAAAAGTCTTGAAAAATCACGTTAAAAATTGATTACTTATTCCCTAAACATATTACCCCGTTGGCGACGGGAGTGAGCAGCGGCGAGCGTCGCTCGGCGTCGCTGTCGGGCTCGGCCTCCGCCTCCGGCGCCTCGCTCGGCTCCTCGGCTATGGGCGTGCTTTCCTCCTCAAACTCCTCCGAGCGCTGCTCAGAGTTAAGTGATGTCTGGAAGTTAACGGTTATAGTCACTGTTAATAAAACGGTTGCAAATGTTAAATTAGATTTTCTAGGCTCCCACACGTCATGACCAAAATTCAGCTTTCTTGGTTAGTTTGCATTTCCAAATGTTTATAACCACTGGGCTGCTAGACTTTACTCAAAATCTCCCTAGCTCCCTTCCACCAGTACGCTACTTCACACAAGTAGCGCGTAATGCCAGAACCATACCTTGGAGAGTTTGTCGAGCGCGCTGATGCTGTTCCTGCTGTAGAGCAGCGGGCTGGCGGCCTTCTCCTCCGCGCGCTTCGCCTCCTCCTCGCGCGCCAGCAGCACCGACATGCGGAACTGACGCACACACATTATTAGAAAAAAAAAAAACAAAAAATGCAGACTCGATAAAATAGAACTGTTTCCTTAAATCTTCCGAAATCCTTAAACCGAAAGGGGTGTGGATTTTCATAATCCCCCTAACAAATTAGCCTGCTTCCATCTTAGATAGCATGATCACTTACATGTGATTAATAATAATTATTTAGTCTAGATTCGTTTGTTGGTAAACTGCACATTGATGCCTCGATCGCACGTACCGAGTAAAAGGGCGAGAGAGTAAAATGTTTCTCGGCCGAGACAGTGATGTAAGCGAGTAGCTGTTCACACGTGTTTTGAAATTAGCACAGCCAGTTCAGTTCTATTGAGACTACAATTCGGATAAGATGGATCGTAAACGATTATTAGAAAATATACAAAGTTACTCATTCCACTATAAGTAGAAGAATTAAAGGAATTGTTGGAAATAGAGCACTAAAGAATTAAAGGAGTTGAATGTTATACAGGCACGGATATAGTTTATATAACTGTATAAATTTAATAGTTGTTTCGACATTCCATTTGTTACCAACAGACATAGTGTATTTTATTTGGAATTGTTTGAAACTAAAATTATCATAAGAAAAGGCGCATGCGCAGGCGACGTGACGATAATCATGTGGCCGCCGGCCGAGCGAGTGGTGAGACAGTGCGGGAAGCGGGAGGGTGGACACTCGGCCTAGTAGATAGAACGGGGGCCGAGCTACTGTCTCGGCGCTTCAATCGGCCGAGTGCTCGGCCGAGCACTCGTCGATATGTTTATACATACCGAGTACTCGGCCGAGGGTACTGTCTCGCCCGTTTGCTCGGTACGTGTGATCAAGGCATGAGTACGGCTTTAGTGTGTAAGTGAGTACCTCCGGCGTGAGCGGGTGGATGGGCGCGCGCTTGCGGCTGCTGCTGCTGCCCAGGCTGGTGGACGAGCTGCGCTCCAGGTTGCAGCGGTTCAGCACCTCCGCCGCCTGCCAACAGTGGAACAGTGGGAACAGCTGAGCGGACAACCCCAGAGTTAAACGTCATACAACGTGCCATCATCATCTTCATCATAATCATCTTCATCATAGTCATACTCATCCTCATCATCATCATAGTCATGGTCATCTTCATCTTCATCATAGTCTTCATCATAGTCTTAGTCATCGTCATCTTCATCAACATCATCATCGTCGTCATCATCATCATCATCATGGTCATCTTCATCTTAGTCATCATCATCATCGTCATCGTCATCATCATCATCATCATCATCATCATCATCATCATCAACCGATAGATGATCACGGTCTCTGGCCGCCAGTGGCTCCCGGAGACCCTCATGATGTTGTCGGTCCATCTAGTAGGGGGTCGATAACATTGCCACTTTGCGACTCGCTGAGCTATGTCGGTGACTTTTGTTCTTCTGCAGAAGATCATCAGAATTATTTCTGATTCTATCACGCAGAGAAAATCAGCTACTGACGAAAACGTACATTTTTATTTGACATCTTTTAAACATGTTCAAATTCGAATAAGATGTATTATAGGTGAAAAGTTGGTAGACGAATGTAATATAGTAGAATGCGATTCTACTATTTTACACTGTGTTGTTGTCACTCTGTTACCATATTATATGCGTATTAATTACTAGGACGTACGTCGCGATATTTACCCACAGTTGACTATCGCTATATCTTTCGTAGCATCGCAACGCAAAAGAACGATATTTTAGATTTCGTCTCAATAGGTCAACAAAATATATAAAATCTCTCTCGGTATGTCGTTGACGCAAGCTAGGCGTGCTTATGAGACAATTCAACTATACTCCAGCTTTTCTTGATGAATACTGTTTATCAACAAAGAAATTAGAAATGAAGGTAGAAAACGCATGTCATTTTATTTTATTTTTTTTATTAAAATATGTATGTGTTTATAAAATGTTTTTTAAAATATATTAGCCATATCTAATTGTTCTAAGCTTATTATTCTAATTTATTTTCTTTAATTTAATAACAAGTTGATTATAATTATTATTAGTTACGAAATGACTAGTGAATTATAGAATAGAATAGAAAATTTTTATTTGTTAACACCACACATCGAAAACTTTAAACGAATACACATCATGATACTTATAAAATATATAAATAATATAGAATTAAATGTGTCGGATCCAATAAAATGGATCCGACTCAGCTAGAATGTTGTGGGTATAACAGTACATACAACGCTGATATTCTGCCGAATCCTATTGAGGGAAGAACAAAACAAAGAAGCTTAGAAGAAGGTTATAAACCTAATATGTAATAATTAAATAGAGAAAGCAGTGTAAAATCATTATGAAAAAAAAATAAATTATAGAAAGCAAAATTAAATTATAGAAAACAAAATTAAATTATAGAATACAAAATTAAATTATAGAAAACCCTCATTTGTAATTTGTTTGTTGGTAAACAGTTTTCATCAAGAAAGGCTTTAGTATAAGTGCACTAAGTGCAAGTGTCAGGTGTACCTGCGAGGCGGTGTCGGTGTCGGGGCTGGCGATGGCGGGCGCGGCGGGCGGCGGGCGCGCGCGCGCCGGCGGCGGCCCGTTCAGCGCCTCGATCAGCGACACCGGCTCGTAGCCCGCCGGGATGTTCTCCATGCTGCCCTATACACGAATAACAAACAGTTTTACTACCTATTTGTATGAAAGTCATTAAAAATAACTAAAGCTTGACGGAGCAGAACATGTAAAGAAGAGAGATATAATCAGAGTTATTATAATAAGTCGACAAATATTCAGAAGGTCACAAGTATATAACAAACAAAATGGGACCCAACACTGACCCTGTGGCACATTTATTAAGAAAGGTTCGTTTTTTGAATATTTTTATGCACGTTTTTAGAGATATATAAGTAAATAAGCGATGCGATGAACCTGAATGCAATGTCTTTGACACCATAATGGTTGAATTACATCATCAAAGTTTCATGATTAATACAATCAAATGCTTTAGTTAGATCACAAAAAATACAAATAGCATTCCACGATCTTCCCCAAGCTTCGTATGTATTCGGAAAGGGACAGGGCACATCCTTGAAGAGATTTTTCACTCTCTATGTTATTCTTTTTTTTTTTTTGTGTTCAGTTACATCTATCAGTGATCAGTCGCTTGACTATAAACTGAATTTTTCATAGCAGATCATGTTTCTAGTTAAAGGTCACTCCATTAAGTGACTCTTCGTGTTATGGTCCTTTTTTCGGGTATTACTGTCCACCACATAATTCATCCACAGTGGATCGCTTTAGCCTTTTGGTCTTACCAGGCGTGATAAGCAATTTGGCAAGACTATTTGTGTGTTCTTGTAGTCTGCTTTTGTGTTTTATGGCGTACTTTCTTATTTCTTCCTTGACAGTCGGCATTTCAAGATACTCATGCATGTCTGCTGTTTTGGTGAACCAGGGGGCGTTTAGTATTGTGCGGAATACTAGGTTCTGGTATCTCTGGAGAATCTCAATATTGGAGTGACTGGCTGTGCCCCACAGCTCCAAGCCATACGTCCAGATTGGCTTTAGAACACTTTTGTACACGAGTAGTACAAAAGTGTTCTAAAGCCAATAGTATGTTATTCTAGCCATAGGATTGTACTTTAGGAGAACTTCTGCGCTCGTTGGTAAAACACCCTGGCGACGCTGCTGGGGTCTCATTAGTATTGTAAGGGTCGATGTAGACTAAAGCCGGGCGGGTTGGCAGTGCCGGCGGTAGCTGGGTTGGTGATGCGTTGCTATATGCGGAAGGGCGTATGGTAGATGGAGCAGTTATTGGCCTGGTGGCTCAGCAAATCACACAGACACAGGTGGCTAAACGGCAGGCTCAGTGTGTCGCGCACGTCACACATGCAGATCATTGCCAAAGTGGACTCACGTCAGGCGGGCTGGCGGCAGCGGCAGCGGCGGCGGCGGGGTTGGTGATGCGCTGCAGCGCACGGATCTGCAGTAGCGCGCGGAAGGGCGCGCGGCAGATGGGGCAGTTGTTGGCCTGGTAGCGCAGCGAGTCGGCGCACGAGTTGCACAGGCACAGGTGGCGACACGGCAGTATCAGAGTGTCGCGCACGTCGCACATGCAGATCACGCACTCCGAGCCGCCATCCTCTGTCTCCTCATCCGAGCTCGGCTGGCAACAACACATACAACTTAATTATAGGTTCTTAAAGTATAATATGATAATGCCCCTGTGTGCTAAACTTTCAAGGACTTGACCAGTCACTAAGTGAATCGTCTTTAAGGACATTTGACTTATGGAGTCAGAGAGAGGAGAGAGTTGCGTACTGCATTCTATGAGCATAATGAAACGGTGTTATTTTAAACTACCAGTAGATGGCGTTCTCAGAGAACTTAGAAACAATCCCTTTTTGTACACTTCAAGGACCTGTTGCCATGCAGTTATGCCTGATGCTCATAGATGGCGTTTTGATTGTTATTTTTTATAGAAGTTTTATTTAAGTTGTGTGGTCTTAAGCTCCCTCTTTTGTAGCCATACAAAAACCAAAAAACTCTTATAACCACTTTTACAATCACGAAATCATCATGATTTTAGTTACTAAAAATAATGTCTGTGATGGACCTGCCAATGCATAGCTTTAAGCAATGTGTTAAAAAACATTTACTTAGTCGAGGGTACTACAACATTGATGAGTTCCTTAATAATAAAGATACTTGGAGGCCGTTGGATCAGCTTCCACCTTCACACAGGAAGTAAAACTATAAGAAATGTAAACAGTAATTGTTATCAGTTGTAAATTATAATACTGTATGACTTTTTCAAAAGAGCAACTGTTGAGTTTCTTGCCAGTATCTTCTCAGCAGAACCTAACTTCTGAACCGGTGGTAGAATCTTTACAAATAGTCAACTGACGTTTCAAAGGTGCTTGTAAAATGAGCCTACTTGAAATAAATGATTTTTGATTTGATTTGATTTAATGTAAGGAATAAAGCAATTGCTTTTGCCAACCATATTACACAAACATAATATCCTAAAAATACTTTTTGCTCAAGTTTATAGGATTCAAGGAAGGAAGTCTTTAGTCTGGATGATGCTGAAGTACCTTAGTGTCAAGATTCTTGTTCTCAATGCCATATATCTCCTGCAGCAAGTAGCACAGTCCATCCACAAACAGCTTCTGTTTGAGTGCTTTAAGCACATACATGCCATCTGAATGTTTCTCCACCACTGCTATAGTTGTGTGTGACTGCCTTATTTCTGCAATAAAAGGAAAATGTGATAATATTTTTTTTACCCTTCTACTTCTACTGTAATTAATACTACAGTTGTAGTATTGTGTCAGGCAGGATAGCTTAGCTTTTGTTGTATGACACCAAACAGAGGTTTTGTTGTACAACCTATAGGCTTACAATGCACTCCACAGCATATCTGGTGACAATCTCACATGAAAGTGAGAGCAATATTTTTGATTCTCAAGATATTGCTTGACATTTGTCTTTTTTCCATCTCGAGATATAAACATGAAACATGTTATAAACTAACTGGTTATATGTTGCCATACATATCTGTTATGTATGGTAGTTACACTTTTTCACTTTGTATAAGATAAAGTAAAGTAAGTGAGGGTAGGCTGTTAGAAAATGAGTCAGTTCTAATTTTACAAGCAACAAAGTCATACGATGTTTTCAAGAACTCAAGTATGTTAATTATGAAATCCCAGACATTAATACCCTAGCCTAAAAATTTATTGACATTATATACATACCATCCTGTCCTTCGTCTACAACACAGTAAATGGCAACAGGTATTATCTCTCTATCAGCATTGTACACAAGGTCTTCTTCAGGGTACTTAGAAGGGTCAAACACATGCAGTATTTGACAGAATTGTTGATTGGCCCCCTTCTTGTAGTGGTATGTTTGTGATGTCATTGTTGTTTCCCGAGGATAGTACCTAAATAATATCAATGATACATTTTCATCTGACTGAGTTCACAAGTTATATAGTTAGAGAAAAAATAAAAATTAAGCAACAAATTATAAAACTGTTCCTTTTTAGAAGTGGATTACAGAAAGGAATAAACTATAAAGCATGAATAAAATTTATGTTTTTACAACAGCCATTTTTTTAAATGCAGGTAAATTTGAATGCAATAAAATAACTGGTAATTTGTGTGTGACCCCTTTCATACAGAAAAAAAAAATACAAACTTTTAACTTACACAACACCTGTGGGAGTGACTTCCTCTGTACAGAAATAGAATATAGTAATTGCGCATCTTGCATCACAGTCAAAAGTGAACTCAATGTTGTAATATGTGCCCTTCCCATTACATTCTACAGACTTTATGACTCCATCCCCAATTTTGTTATCTGTTATCTTCCCCACTGGTTCAGGGCAGCGCACAAATCGTAAAGACTCCTTCCGTATGTTGATGAGACTTCTTAATGTTTTTGTGGGCTCATTTGACTGTGGTGGTGGGTAGGGAAACTGTAAGACAATCAATAAAATATGTTTTCAATTCATTTATGTGTTTCTGTTTTACATATTTTTAGAAACATAAATGAAATATACAATTAATAACATTCAAAATGAGTAGTAAGTAAACAATATTCATTTCACTATGTTTTTTTAAAATGTTCTGTTATTCCAAAGTTAAAGCCTGTCCTAAGAGTGAGTGGAAAAATAGTTTAGCATACATGGATCAAACCCAAGTCCTTTCAGATTTGAGTCTTTTAACTTTGGAACTATTAAAATTCAAAATTCCTTCAATGGAGACCATGCTTTATTCTTCTGTGAAGGATAATTCTTATGGATATCATGCCATACCCAAGTTGCACCACACTTTAGATGCAAATTCTAGTTATTTAAAAAATCAAAGTAACTCACTGGTGTAGGTCTGCTGCCAAGAAAATTTAGATCAGCATTTTCACCAAACAAGTATGCCTCTGGTTGTGGAGTGTCAAACCTTTCTCCTCCCATTATGAAATGACTTCCAAAATAGTTTCCTAAAAAATATATTATACACTAGCAGACCCCCTCGACTCACTTATCACACTCGCTTAAATTTAGTTTTTTACAAATCTCTCGGGAATCATGGATTTTTCTAGGTTGAAAATAACCTATGTGTTAATCCAGAGTAAAATCTATTTCCATACCAAATTTCAGCCAAATCAGTGCAGTAGTTGTGTTGTTAAAGAGTAACAAACATCCATACAAACTTTTGCGTTTATAATATGAAATATGTTTATTTTAAATATTACTCAGGGGTTTTTATATAATGATCAGTAGACGCCCATGGCTTTGTCTGCCCTTAGACCTCCTTTATCCGACCCTGTCGCAAAAGCAGTTCTTATTGGATGTCTACTAACTCCCTACCTTCCTGAAAATTTTCATCTTTGTACATCAAGCGTCGTAGATTGTATAATATAGATATAATAGATAGATTAACGTGTGGGTAAAGTCACAAGTGTCTGCTTGTACAAATAAATGTTTTAAATAGGTATTTTTAGTAAAATTATTAATTACACATAACAGAATTTAAATAGTGAGACTTCTGTAGGTAATTAATTTACATAGAGTGTTAAATAATTATTATGGACGGTCTAAATTATATATATGCATAATTATTACGGGCGGTATAAATTATAAATAAACGTGACCATTCTTAGTTATACTCTAATTTAGTACTTTGTTTACTTTTAACTTTCAGAAAGGAATAGTATATCTTATAATTAATCGGTCGTAATAGCAGAAGAGGAAACAAAATAATGGATAAAAGTAGTCAACAAATAGAGGTCATACGAACCCGATCTCGGAGGGTACTTGTAGGCATGATTGGAAATTACGTCGGCCTCCTCTACCCCAGCGTGCTGCCTGCTTGCCAGAGCACCCATTTCCCAAAACGATATTGTTATTTATCTTGCAAATAACTAAATAGTGTACATGTATGTCTTAGAAAAAAGTTATTTCAAACAACAAAATCTGTATTGATTAAACTTTTTTTTCTATTTTCTCTGAGAAATGACAGATGACAGCTGTTCATGGATTGACAGCTGTGATTGACACTTGACAGCTAGCTGGACGCTGACATTTTGTCTTTTTTTTTCTGTAGTCTTGCCTATGGGGAAAAAGCAAAGGTATTACACCGTAAGCCATGTCTTCAAAAGACATTTTGTCACAATTTCACAATAATATTATGTAAATTATTCAATTTATATCGTAAATAATCCTAAATATGGTATATAAAAAATATCGGCAGTAAAAGCAAAAATTGTTCGTACTCGACTAAAATACTAAAATAGTATGTACGGCCTCTTAGGCCTAGTTCGGACTACTGTACTTTGGTATTTTTAACCGACTTCCAAAAAGGAGGAGACGTTTGGCTGTATGTATGTTTTTGTCGAGTGCGAGCAACTTTTGGTCGGAAAATCTAAAAATTGTTTGTACTCGACTGAAATCTTAGAGAAGTCCGAACTAAATAGGCGTAAACACTAGTACTCAGAGCCGTAAAGCCAGTTAAAAAATAGTAGTCGTACTGTCACACTACCTGTCAAGTGTCAAATTTGTCAAACTTCTTTCAAAGTCGGGGTGCCACTTGTGAAGGTGCTTATTAAAATTTTTCGATTAAAATCTCAAAAAATCACTGTGTTATCAGCATATTTTGCCGTGTAATTGTAATATTTAAGTTCGTTTTCATGTACTAAGTGTATTTTTCTTTGTATTTCAGTTCACAATGGGGCGCCGACCAGCGAGATGGTAAATATCGTGAACTGTCAGAAAACTTTCTTGTGGAATAATTTTTTTATTTATTGTTCTATCTAAATAATTAAGTGTTTCTGTGTTTTTAGCTATCGGTACTGTAAAAACAAACCGTACCCAAAATCGCGGTTCTGCCGTGGTGTGCCTGATCCAAAGATTCGCATCTTCGATTTGGGCAAAAAGAAAGCAGCCGTGGACGACTTCCCACTATGCGTGCACTTGGTGTCCGA
Source organism: Bicyclus anynana (assembly GCF_947172395.1). NCBI lineage: Eukaryota > Metazoa > Arthropoda > Insecta > Lepidoptera > Nymphalidae > Bicyclus > Bicyclus anynana. Next base: position 1,769,194 of record NC_069087.1, on the reverse strand, counting down.
CGAGTATGAACAGCTCAGCTCTGAAGCCCTGGAGGCCGGGCGCATTTGCTGCAACAAATACTTGGTGAAGAACTGCGGCAAAGACCAGTTCCACATCCGCATAAGGTTGCATCCATTCCACGTTATCCGCATCAACAAAATGTTGTCATGCGCTGGGGCTGATAGGTGAGTAAACTTTCGTTATTATTTTTTTTTCGTAAAAATTAGTGTTAAAACTTAAAATGTGCTACAGTGCATTTTAAGAAATTAAATAAACGGTGAAGGAAAATAAATGTGAGGAAACCTGCATACCAGAGAATTTTCTTAATTCTCTGTGTGAGTGAAGTCTGCTAATCTGCATTGGGCCAGTGTGGCAGACTATTGGCATATATTCAGCAGTGAGCCAAATATCGGTTGATGATGATGAACTTAATAATAATTTAAAGGTACAGTATGTGCTTTACCTTTAAAGTTCTCTAAATTTGGCTCCTAAATACTATACTACAAAAGCAAACATTTAAAATTAGGATTAACATAGCTAACTAGATTTTGAAAATAGCATACAATAGTAGTAGTTAATATCTCTAATTTTTCTTTTTTTCTTATTCTATTTAGGTAACTGTGTTAAGAAAACTAAAGTATAATTTCTTTTTCAATTTACCTTTTTATATAACAACTAGGATTTAGAATATTAATAGTGAAATAAAAAGTTATATTTGATAAGATTTGTTATCTCAATATGCATTAGAATTGTGTGCTTACAAAGGTTACGGAAAAATCACTGTCATGATATAAATTGCAAGCTCATGTATTACAAATAATGACTCTGCAAATGTAAGTTAGCATTGCACAATAATTATGTGAATGATTTTAGTAATAGTAATTGGCTATTAATTAATAAATAAAGTTGATTAATGATTCAAAAATTTCAAAGACAGAAATTAAATTTATAAAATACAATTAAAATTATGAAACACAATTTATCAATAACTAACTGGAGTTATTCATCTGCATACTTCCAGCGCTGTTAAAATTATGGGGATAAAATATAGTATAAGACACTTGAAAATAACATGGCTTTATAATGGTAAAAGAATTTCCAAAATTGGTTGGGAAGACATAGACATTACCCTCTACATCTACGACCTCAAAAACTTTACCTCTTTATAATATTAGTATAGAAGTACTTTTAAACATTGCATTTTACAAGGACATTTTTTTTGTTCGGCATCATGGCACATGATCAAATAAGCCACTCTTCTGTTTGATAAATCTACTCTTATCTTAGTTCTCTTTGGGAGCTAGACTAGATTTCTAATTAAAGACCTACACCTTGGGCTGGTTATAAATCTGTTCTTTAATTCAGTGACGCTGAGTCTAGCCTTAATTATTGTACTTTAGACAGAAGAAAGAGATCTATTATTTATTTTAGATTATTAATGTAAAAGCTTCACCTTGTTTTTACCTTGTATTATAAGTAACCAAGAACAACTATGAACAGAATAACAAATTTGTTCTAACCCAACAGTCGTAATATTATTTGTATCAATAAATTCCAGGCTCCAGACTGGGATGAGAGGTGCGTTTGGCAAGCCACAAGGCACGGTAGCCCGTGTGCGCATCGGCCAGCCCATCATGTCCGTGCGCTCCAGTGACAGGTGGAAGGCGCAGGTCATTGAGGCTCTGCGTCGTGCCAAGTTCAAGTTCCCTGGTCGTCAGAAGGTTTGTGTTTATATTTATCTGTATTATTAATTGTCTCAATGCTCCACTCGTTAGCCTAAGTGGCTATGCACGATGGCCAAGCTAAACAGCTCTAAAGGAAGAAGCCTTTAGATTATTTAGTTATTACATATTACAAGTTAGTAGGTCAGGTACAGTACTGAACTTTTGTTTTTTCTATGAAATTTTCAGTGAAATAATACACCCTTGAGTTAGGTGTTAGATCCCTTTGCTCATAGATCATAACTTTAATGAAATTATAAATATAATGAACTATGTTATTGTGGCCGTGTTCCATTGGAGTTATCTTCCAGATTTAGATTTCAGTGCATCCAATAACAAATGTCTTCTGAAAAATGTCCAATAAATTTGTCCCAACTTATTGTTATGTATTTAAATATCTTTCTTTATATTAATATGCAATAATTACTTATCTCTCGTATTAGTTAGTCTTTGTTGTTTTGTCCATTTTGGTAGGAGATTTTATGTAGATTCTTTCCCCAGATCTATGTATCCAAGAGATGGGGCTTCACAAAGTACGACCGCGACGAGTATGAGAAGTTGCGTGACGACGGACGCCTCGCCAACGACGGCTGCAACGTGCGCTACCGGCCCGAGCACGGCCCGCTCGACACCTGGCGCAAGGTGCAGACCGAGCTGCACAATGTGTAGACCTTACATTTGTAATATACTGTGCTTTCACTAGCTCTTTGTTTTATTTATTGCCTATTATGCATTAGCACAAGTCTCAACAACAAAGCAATAGAAATGCAAATGCGTGAATTTGAACATCAGTAGAGAGAACTAAAATTTCTATGAGCAACCCGAAATATTGATCTGTCCAATATTACGTCAGCCACATTCACTTGTTCGGTGTTCGGAAACCAAATGTATGAAATCAATATAAAATACATTAAATGTTGCTCACATATTTTGTTTTCCGAACGGAATAAATTCCGCGCGTATGTAGTGAACGCGAACCTTCCGAATGAAGAAAAACTAGTCTCATGGTTAATTCGAATCGAATTTAACGCGTTCATAATATCATGCAGAAAGCTGCGCAATGTTATATTTTAGGTGTCAGCGGTATAGTAGGGGCGCGGCGGAAGGCCGTCACCCCGACCGCGCGTATCAAAATTTTAATGTACTACATGTACGACCTGCGGCGGACCTCGTCTGAAGCGGCGCAGGCTAACCACTGGACCAGACCAAATCAAAATCCTATATTTGAAAGATTTTGAACCAGATACATATTGTTTTCATTATTTTAAATTTAACTACACACCATACCAACAATACCAGTAGTCCGGTAGCTTGACTATTTGTACATATGTTTTCTGTGGCTTAACCGTGGTGCTATTAAAGCTTTTTAATTAAGAAAAAATAATTTGAATAAAACGTAAAACGTGAAACAACTTAATTTTATTTACACATTGTACAATATAAATATTCGCATGATTCAGTCCATTGCTATTAATTTTTAAATATTCGAAAACTACAGAAAAACTCATTATGTTACCGAAAAAACAGATCTATTGACTTGCATTGCATTTTAGGCTTCTTGGTTGGTGAACCAGGTTTCCTCTTCCTTTTACTACTACTCGTACTTGTTACACTTGTATGAGGAAAAGCTGTTCTCTTATTTAACTCTCTACTTAACTTTTGGGCTTCATGAAAATCTTGATGTTCTAAAAACTTTTCTACAACAATTTTCTTTCCACATTCTGAACAAATTCTTGTGGGTACTCCATTGTCTATCTTTGTTAAAAAACTTGTAATTGATGTCAGTGTCTCATTTTTATTGTTCATTTCTTCCGAAATTGGTTTCTTTTTATGGTGTTTTTCTTTGTTGTCCAGATCTTTTACAGCATTAATTTCTCTTTCTTTACGCACTTCATTTCTCTCTTCCTCTCTTAACTTTAACGCTAAATGATAATCAGCATGTTCATCTAATTTATTTACAGGTATTGGTTTTCCACATTCAGAGCAATTTATAATGCTAACATCTTTGGGTTTAGGCAGCAAGGGTGATAGACGTGTCGGTTGCGGTTCAACTGTATTTCTTTCATAATTTTTGTGTGTTACGTCATTTTCTAATGTCTCTTCTTTTTTATTCAGTAGTTCTCTCATATTACTGACACGAACGATTTCTTCTGGGTCTTCTTCAAAAAGAGCAATACTTTTATTTATTTCGTCATTAATTGTCGAACTAGAATAATTTGTATCATTGCTGTCATCGCCACAAGGAATAACTTTACATTCTATTGTATTCGAATTATTAACTACATTCATAGCTTCATTATCAGTAGAATTAAGTTTAAGATTAGAGTTACCTTCCACATTATCTATAGAATGTACTATATTATTACAACTATTTACATTTATATGAGATTTTTCTTTATTGACATCAGATTCTTGTAATTGATTTGTGTTTGTGTTATTATATTTGTTGAGATATTTAGCGAAGAATGATTCTTGTCGATCCAGAGTTGCTTCTATGACTCCCGCATTACCTAGTTTCTCTTCTTCCTTTCTAATATCAACTTTTTGGGAACCTTTCCCGCTATTTAAAAATTTTTGCAGAACATAGTTTTTGCCTTCATTATTTTTAGGAATATTTTTCATTTTAGTACTACTTTCATTAGAAGTATGTATATCTTTCGAGGAACCAGCTGAAAAATAGTCATTAATTGTTTTAGTTTTCTTTGTTTCGTTATTGTCCTCAAATTTGCCGACGCTAATGCCTAGAAATTTGAAAGGAGCTTTTAATCTTCTGTTAGTTTCACCATCTGGAAAACAAAAATGTATTATAAATATCCAACAGTTTTACATTTGCACCAAAAAAAAAAACAGTTGTACAGTGTTTGGCTATAAAAAGAACATATACTTGAAAATTACAAGACTACTGTCAAAATCTTATAGCTTGGCAACTTCGTTCGTAACACATTCGATGGTCCGCGCGGGCCGTGTGCTTGTAGCGATGAAAGAAAAACCCACAACTGACGCACCTCACTTCCCCGCACGCACGATTTCACACCCGCGAAGTCTTTCCGCCTGTCGCCCGCATATCATGGGAGTGTCACCAATGAACTTGCTAGACCATAGCTATCAAACCTCACCTTTTGTTTTGCACCCTTCAGAGCTATCCATAACCAATTCCAACGCTTTATTCGAAAAAGTTTCACCGCACAGGTCATCTTCAGATGTGAAATTATACGACCTTGAACTACTGATGTCTCTGCCATCAACTTGCAAGGAAAAGCTTACAACCATTTGCTTCGGGGTTCTATTATTTTCCAGCGCATCCTTTTCCAATCGGTCCTCGATTTCGTCTCCCAAGTCTTTCAACCACTTCTTTAAGCTATCCAAGTCTAGAAGTGCTGCTTTGCCTCTAAGTTGTTTGCAGCAGCCAATGCTTTTGGGATTGAATCGTGCTTGTACCGGTTCTAGATCGGTTCCACGTGCAATGTTGTACAGCCAAGTACTGCAATTAAAATACTTTGTCTTTATTATAATACAACAGAAGTTTGTTTGTTTAAAAAGTCACCTACCCGTTTTTTTCATCGAATTTGGCTTGGAGCTCTTTTTCAGTAAAATGTTGTAATTCCGCCATGGTTTTGATTCTCAGCACTTCGCACACAGCGTCGCCAAACTTCCCTCCTAAATGTTTCACTTTCTTTATTGATAAAGTTCTGTAATGTAAGATAATACATTAAGTAAGATTTACAATATATTTTTAAATCATTATATTCTAAAGAAAATCAAAATTATTTTTATTCAACAATCGTTTGATTTAGAGAATCAGCTACGTTAGTCATTGACCTCTTATAATAAAAGGCTGCACAATCATGTAGAAAATTTCACTTAAAAACTGGCCAATTTTGCTTTGACAGTTTTAGAATTATTGATAAAGAAAATTATACCTAAAGCCTTTTAAATATAGTCCAATATTCAATAATATCCCAAATTCAGAGCAAATATAACCTTAAGGTTTGAGCTTAAGGTTGAATTTGCAAATGCGACTACTTGAATTGAGTGCCAAGAAGTTGTTTGAGTGGGGACGTTTTTTTGGACGCTGATTGTGCATCTACTTTTTAATAAGAGATTGATGTTAGTAAAAAATAACAATATCCCCTGTTTTTGTTGTAAAAACTGTAAGACAAGAATTATATGTTATGACAGTTATAATTATAGTTAGTTTTAAGTATTATTTATAGGGTAGTTACAAACTTGTATAAAATGTCGACAGAGTGTTTCGGCAACACAGTTTGTTTGTTGGGCTTGTTCATGCCGCACACCAGCTTTGCTAAAATCTTGTTGTGGGCTATTCCGGCTGAACAGGTGTAACCTGTGAATGTGGAATATGTAAACAATATATTATGACTATTTATTTTCATAAGTATTTATAATTATCATTTGAAATACCTTCAAAAGGCAACTATGCAAACAAACTCTAACCACATATGTGTGTCAGAGAATGATTATGGCCCATTGGTCAAAAATTAAATTAGGATCTTGATTTTTACAGCTCTTGAACTTTTAATCTATTGAAGGGATATTTAAAATCTGGACTTTTTTAAGTTATGGAGCAAAATAGGTATAGGTAGGTTAATGAAAAAATCCCATTTCCCTTAATTTAGTTTTCTCAAAAATATATAACTTTACTTCAAGAATATCTATTATCTCATAGTTGGTAATAAAGTAATATCTGTACCTGTTTCATTAAACACTGCAGCTCTAATCTCACTAACTATCAGAGCCCCCACAAGCAGTTTCTTGGCATGTTCATAATCAAATTCAATAGAGTCTGAGCCGCATGCGTGCACTTCTGATACAAACTCCTCCATACTGTCGTAGCCCAGGGCAAATGTATGAGGCATCATGTCACTACTTAGTGCTTGTATATTTAATGTTTCAAGTCTTTTTTGTACCTGTAAACAAAGAGTAACATAAAATCTTGTAGTATTTAAATGTGTATGAATAATAAGTAAATTGTCTTTGCAATATTAAGTCAATAGAAACATAAATAATATAATTATCCAATCTTGTTTTTAAACTAAGTAGATTTCAAAGTATTGCTGCATCTACTCTAACTACAACTTACAAACCAAAAGCAAATATCACACCAGTATCAGTTTTAAAACTTGTTAAATTGTATTGAATAGTCAAATAGATTTTATAATAGTTTATTGAAAATTTTGTGATTCGCAATAAATGTTTTTAAGTGTCCATAACTTACAGGCGATGTAATGTCAAGATATGCTTCATCAATAGACGCTCTTTCCAGCAGAGGTGTGAATTTCTGAAGTATTTTTGCTACATCTTTACCAGCATCCCTGTATCTAGACATAATAAAAACAAACTAAAAACATTTTGCAAGTGAGAAAGTAAGTAAGTAAGCAGAAAAATATATGTATTTTCACAAAAGTTAGGATTATGCTTTGGTAACACATAGAAACCAGTTGGTATAGATACCTAATATCTATTACAGACATTTTACAGAGGATTTAATAATTTTTCATGCTTTTACCTACACATGTCTTTGACTGAATGTCATGAAAATCAAGACTTGTTTTCCCTTTGCATATTATTATATATTTTTTATTTCTGTAAAAAAAAAAAATTTTGGCCCAAAATTGCTGCCCTAGCCTACTTTGCCTGCTGGTGAATCCACCACTGTCATTGGTGCAGCTTAGTCAGGAAATATTTCCAACGTTTCCATTTGGGGCCTTGGGTATTGAAGTGGACACAGAGCTATCCCTGACCTTTTGTACTGAAGAATAAAAGAATTCCTCACTTTGTGATATCTGCTTTCCCTCTCTGGCAGGGTACTGATGGCAGCTGTATCTCAGGGCACTTCTCCTTGGCTTCATCCCCCCGCATGTGTCGGGTTACTCCCATAGCTCTTGCTACATAGTTCACTGCAATAATCCTGTAATAATAACGGTAAATATTTACTTTATACAATATACAGAACTTCAACATTCGGCAGCTGTGGAGAACAGCCATCAATTCCAACATCAAAATCCTGGAATAAAGTAAAGAACTGAGAATAATGTTTGACACCCCACAATGTATCAGCAATAAGTATATGTACCTCAATATGTGCATACAAACTGCACATGACGAAATAACCCAGTGCAGCAGTGAGTTATCAGGAGAGACTGACAGTCCACGCAAATGAGAATGAAGGAGTGGGCTCTGAGTCGTAAGGGTGGTCTTTGTTTTGCTTGGCTACAAAGACACAGCATCCCTAACCTGGAGAACCAATGTCTATACCCAGCCAAAGGGGTGCAGCTGATAGGGAATCTGCAGCAAACTATATAAGCCAGGTTAGTTTCCATTTCAACTATTCATAGATACAAAGCTGCTGAAGTGATTTGTATGAAATCTGATACAGAGAGTTTATGCTAATTTTTATCACGATATGCCCATGAGTGAATATCTACTAGAGTGAAACAATGGATTATTCAGATATTTAAAACATAATAATCATTCTGCTATGTTGGACTAAGTAATTTTTTGTAAAATCTGGACTTTACCCTCCTCCTTTCCATGGGTTATATTGCACCACAGCAATAGGTTTTCCTTTAAAATCAGGGTTCAGTTTTTCTTCCACTTGGCAATAAAAACAGTCCATATCAATCAGTACCACTACCCGGTTTTCATGATCCATTTTTATTACGAGGATTAATTCAACATCATCATATAGAAACTCGTTTTATTTACACATGTATTTCACAATATTAAAGTCCATTTTTTCTGTTTTGGCAAATACCGCCAATTTTCAGCCTTATTTTCAAAATTTTCAATCAAATCAAATTCTCTGCCTGTTTATCTGCTGTCAATATGACAATAATATGACATGACAGTGCAATGACATTGACATTAATAGTCATAAACTATAACAAAAAAATAGATAAAGCAAAAATGAATTAACTATCCTCTGAGCAAAAACTATACAACGAATTAATGTTATACACCATTTACTTGTGCAATAAAGATTATCTTATCTAGTAACTACGATCTATAGTATCCATCTGATTTTTATTTTGATCGTTACAGAGTTATACATAATCACCCTAAACCCACTAATCTAACTCATAACAGTTTTGAGAACAGTGTGCTCTTTAAAAGGGATATTCATAATGATAAATGCTTGATTTACAGGTGCTCGAGGAGAAACATGAAGAAGTTTCGACCTTAAAGACATTAAAACAAGACATTTTTAATAACAATTATATTTATTTAAGTGTTCAGAACACACTAAAATCCTTGACCATAAGTATTATTCCACTTGACATATTGCCAGAGATCATCTTGCGATACACTCGGTCGAATCCGTTGCAGTGCTGCGTTGAAATCCTGAACATTGACTGGACGAACCTAAAAAAAACAAATTATTAGATCCTTTATCATAGTGAGGAAACCTGCTTATCTGAGAATTTTCTTAATTCTCTGTGTGTGTGAAGTCTGCCAATCCGCTTTGGGCCAGCGTGGTGGATTGGCCCTCTCATTCTGAGACTCGAGCTTAGCAGCGAGCTGAATATGGGTTGATAATGACATTTCAATTGATCAATCACTTAAGGTGCATGCCAAAGACCGGATTCGAACACACACCCTCCAGAATCGGACGCAGAGGGTCACTGGGTTATTACGGCTCTAATATTAAGTGTAGAATTATTAAATGATTCACCTTATCTCTATCAATGGTGACGATCTGCGACAGTGGCACAGATCTAATGGGTCCCATGGCGGCTTCAGAGCAGAGGGACTTCATGTCGGCGCCGGAGTACCCGTCGGTGAGGCGCGCCACCTCCGCCATGTCCCGCTCGGTCAGCTCGTGGGTCTCTTCCTTTAGCAGGTTCGACATTATCTGTTTGCGGGCCTGAAAAGAGCAGTACTTAGAAACTCATTTGGTACTAGCTGACGCCGCGCGGTTTCACTCGCGTGGTTCCTGTTCCCGTAGGAATACGAAGATAAAATATAGCCTATTACCTTCCTCGATAAATGGGCTATCTAACACTGAAAGATTTTTTCAAATCGGACCCTGAGATTAGCGCGTTCAATCAAACAAACAAACTCTTTTAGCTTTAAACTATTAGTATTTTGAGAAACGGACCTTAAATTCGTTTAACGTGCTCTGTAGCTCAACATGTAGGGGCCGGAAGTCATCACTGAGAAGTAGTGAATCGATGCTCGCCTGTCGTCTGTTGGACTATTGTCGTAGGTACCCACTTTTATAGTTTGGCAAATTGGTTATTAACACTATCGATGGTCCGCGCGGGCCGGGAGGGGGCTAGCGATGCCTCACGCGCCCTCTACTATACAAATGGGCATGTCACTCACATCGATGTCAGGCAGCGGTATGTACAGCCTCTTGACGAGCCGTCGGCGCGCCGCCTCGTCCAGCTCCTGCGGGCGGTTGGTGGCGCCCACTATCAGCAGCCGGTCCTCGTCACCTGCCGACAGTTTAGCTTGTACACCATGGAACACCATCAGTGTACGCTAGCCTTCTTCCTCTCCTTTCTTCTGGGCCGTTGCCGCAATTGACCACCAGAGCGGAGATATTGAGCTTAGCGGAGGAACGAACTAAGAGAGGAGCGAGGCTGCGGAGCGAAGTGAGAAAGTAATGCGCAGCCGAGTTACAGATCTGATTCCCCGCTCCGTTTACCAGTTTTATATGAATTTTTAAATTAGTTCGCAAGTCCCTAAGAGGAGCGAAGCGAAAAATCTATATTTTTCCGTTTCTCGGCTCCGCTGCCTCGCTCCGCTTCGGTGGACTGGCAGCCTTTGGTGTAGGTCCCCGCTGGATTCACTCCAACCAACCGAGCTCGCTCCAGAACCATAACAGCTTATCTTATACGCTAGCCTTTTTATTACGCCACGAATTATAAATTAACAAGCAGACGCCCGCAACGGCGTCCACGCAAACTTTATTCACACGATCTTTACGGGTTGAATTTTAAAAATTCTTGAATCATATTATATTTAGTACTTCTTTTATAATTTTTGAACTAATTTTTAAGACACAAACTTTCAACCCCTATTTCACCGCCTTCTGTTTTTATTTTGTGACCCTACGTTTTGCTACAAGGTCCCATTTACCATTAAACTAAAAATTAATCTTGATCGGTTCAGCCGTTTAGCCGTAAAAGGTGACAGTTATACTTACTTTCGCATTTATAATATTAATATAGATAATAGAAGAATACCAATAGCAGCTCCGTCGAACTGCACGAGGAACTCGGTCTTGATCCGGCGCGTGGCTTCGTGCTCCGCGTCGCTGCGCTGCGTCAGCAACGAGTCTATCTCGTCTATGAATATCACCTGACACAACCATATTACTTTTAAAAACTACAATAAATTACCATCATTAATAATTAAAAATGCAATATATATACCTATATTGTTAAAAATTAAAAAAAAAGAAGTAATAAATAAATGAGAGAAAAAACAAAAAAAATGCAATAAAAATATTCGATTATCTATATGTAGATTAGATAGATCAGATATTTAAAGATCACTTTTAATGCACACATACAAATGGTATGTAAAGATCATGCGTATTGTACTAAGGTGTTTTGTTGGTCCTTCGAGCCGCATAACCCAAAGAAGTTTTGTTCAATTAAAGTAAGAATCAATGGTTCAAAAAATAGATTTGGCAAGTGTCAAGATTTGCGTGGTGGATTTACAGACGGAGGTCCTGGATTCGACTACCCCGGCTGGACCGATTGAGGTTTTCTGAATTGGTCTAGGTCTGGCTGGTGGAAGGCTTCAGCCGTGGCTAGTTACCACCCAACTGGCAAAGATGTACCCCTGATGATGACGATGCAAAGTATTATTACTGGATATCTGCTGGATGTAGGCGGCTCAAAACCGTGCTGTTTGGAAGACCTTAAAGACGCTATATCCAGGAGTTAACGACCATCGGCTGATGATGATGATGGACGATGATGCAGAGGTATGAACTGACCGCGGGCTGGTGCGTGCGCGCGACGGCAAACAGCGCGCGCACCATCTTCTCTCCGTCGCCGATCCACTTGGACGTGAGCGACGACGCCGAGATGCTGAAGAACGTGGCGCGGCACTGCGCCGCCACGCACTTACCTTCGACAACAGAGATTCTTTCAATTATCATTCCAAAATTTGCTATCTTTAAACGTGTTACTTTTAAATGAGCAATTCTTGTATATCACCAGTAGGTATTCTGAATCTCAGAAATAGCTCAACTATTTACACAAAATTTAGTTGACAGGGGGTTTTGGAGGCGATAAATCGATCTATTTGAGTTCCTAAACCCTACATCCATTGGTCACAAGTCCTGGACTTCGGAGGTTTTCTCTGCCACGCGATTGACTCGGCACCCGCACGGTGAATCCAGGGATTGCTAAGATATTATATCTCTCTAGCTAGGTTTAATTTTTTAGAAAACATACAAAAAAATACTGGTGCAATATTCTTCACAAGTATTTGGGAAACGTTGCCCTTGACATCTTTTGTTTTTAATGAATATCATATGGAATATTACAGTTTTAAAGTAACTCTGGAACAAAATAAAGCTCAAATAAGTAACTAAAACTTTTAAACACTTGCATTTATAAAGGTAGTGTGCTAGCAAGTCTGCAGGTTCCTTTGTGGATTGTCCTGTTTCAAATATTTGTTAGTGTCCGTCATATTTGAGTCTTTGATTTTTTATGGGGTAAAAACTTTTAAACTTCTCGAGCCAGTATACAACGAACGGCACCTCGACAAATAAATGTTTCCAGCTTTTCAGCGGTTTTTCAAACTATGAGAAAATTTTGACAATAGATTCCTCATCCCCAAGTTCTCCTTCAAGAGAACGCAGAACTACAAACAGATCGTCAAACCTGCCTTTCAAATATTCAAAAGTTGTTGGGCATGTAAATCGGAAGTGTTGAGCAGAGGTCGCAACGAGACACGTGTAACCTATCGCTGTGCGCGGCTCGCTCGCCTTGCGCAATTCAAATATTCGTAAGTGTCTGTCGAACAAGTAGCAAGAAGTCACCAATGAGAGTCTTCCCCGTGCCCGGCGGACCGAACAGCAGGATGCCGCGCGGCGGGCGGCGCAGCCCCGTGAAGATGTCGGGGCGCAGCAGCGGCCACACTACCGCCTCTTGTATCACCGACTTAGCCAACTGCAGCCCTGCTATATCCTCCCAAGCTAGTCGAAAAACAAAAAAAAATTTAATTCATTGTGGACTATTAATTATTATTCATATGAACGACCTTAATAACAGGAGCATATGGTCTACAATTGCTCAGAATTGAACATAAGAAGTTGTTTGGTCAAAGGTTCAAAGTACAATGAACCTTACTGCTAGGTTCTCAAAGTTTTTGATTGATAATTGTTGAAGTAGTTGCAAATTTGTTTGCAGGTAATTTTTGCAAATAATTGTGACCCTTTTCTGTCAATTAAAGAGCTCCTCTTTTCATTACTAACAGTAAAATAAAAGTAAATAAAAGTTTTGGCAAGTCCTGGTATGATTTTGAACTACGAATTACTAACATTTTAGAAGTGTGTATTTTGATTAATGCTTATATACTACTCAATTGCTTAAATAGCTTATAGGCTAATCTAGGACTGATAGTCCTATCTTACAACTTTTATTAAAAAGTGAAAAAGATGTGAAATGATATTTCACGTCTCATATTACCAACAGGAGCTCCCTGGTCAATTATTTCACTCTCAATAAGTTCAATCATTTTTGGATCAATGTGCTTCAGCCGTTCATCTGATACCGGACTACTACTTGTCTCCTGTTTCTCCCTGTGAAATATACTTATTGGATGTTAATACAAGACGAATTGATATAAAATATTAACTAATGAGGGAAGAGACCATTAGGTTATTTGAAATTTTGTATGAAATACATATGAGAATCTATTGGTTTTAGTGCAAATAATATTTTATGAAACTAACACAGAGCCCAGCATTGGTGAAATAAATTTAGCTTGAGCCTTCCTTGATGCCCCCAACGTTCTCCGTGCGGCCGGGTTAGTTGCTAGCAACTGTTCCTTAGCGCTTTTAAACATAATTTTAGCAACTTGGCTCTTATGGGCTTTCTCTTCTTCCTCTTCAATATCCCTGCTGGAAGGTTTAGGTTTGTCGACATCCATACCATATTCTTGATAACTGTTACTTCTAGAACATTCTTTTTCTTTACCAAAATATTCCATACTTGTACTTGTTCTTGGTTTATCATATTGAATATTATATTCCTGAGGATTATCCTTATTTTGATGATATTTATCTATTGTTATGGAGGAATTTTTCTTAGAAATATGTACTTTATTTAGTGGTCTCTTAGATCCTGGACAAGATTGTGGTTTACAAACTTCAGTGTCCTCTTTAGATTCCTGACTTGAGTCTTGAGAGGATGAAACATTGTACACATTTGATAGTGGTGGACTGGGTGGTTCACATTTACAAGTAGTTTTCAAAAAGTCTACATTTCTTCTTTTTGATTCAGAGCATTTTTGACAATGCAAATACTTTTGAAACACTATTAGTGGATCAGACAGGTTACTGTAATTTAAAACATTATTACTTAAGAAATGTATTTTGTGAATCAGGAAAAGTATTTAAATTTGAAGCTGTCTATTGTATTTATATAGGTTAAAATAGTGATAGCCAACCCATATTTGAGGAGTGTTGTGGGGAATCTACTAATTCCATTTTCTAATGAGAATATGCTGTTAATCATGCAAGTTTAGACTTACTTACCATATGGCACTTTTCCATGAAGTAGGTGATTCTGTTGAATTTTTCGAATTTGAATTATTTACAAGCTGCTTAGCAGCACCTAAAATATCATCTATTGCATTTTCATTGAGAACCTTATTATTAGCTCGCCAAGATTCTTCTAATAGAATATTAGATGTGATATTTGATGCACTAAAAAAGAAAATAATCTTTTCAAAAATATTAAGTTGATATTATCCAAAAAAATAGAAATTTATTAATGTTCTGTAACTTTTTAGATCTATCTAAAAATCTGCCTGACCTTACTTACCTTTTAAGCGAAGCTTTATATTGATGAGCAGAGCTCTCATTCAATAGTGAAAAGTAACTTTTATTATGCCGATCGTTAAACTGTTGCATGTTTGTTTGTTTTTTGTTCATATTTTGAAGAAATTTTTAAAGGCTTTTAAAGAAATTATCAGTAACGGGTAACGGTGGTCATTATAAAATAAACAAATATGTTAACAAATGCTGGAAACTATATTATAAAATAAATGTTAAAAAAACTACAAGCTAATAACTTTACTATAAGTTTAAGCTACGTTTTAATGTTATTAATTTGGATTTGGATTATTTTTCGTGAGTGGCGCGAAACCGCGAAAGTAAAAACATGTCAAAAACAAAAAGATCAAAAAAGAAAAACCACAAACTTCAAATGACAAAAACTATTTTTGAATGAGGCATTTCGGTTGTGAGTGCCAGTTTTTTTAATTTAAACTACAGATGTTACTCATACTCTGTGGTTTAATAACGCGCTCTCTACATTTTCGGTATGACTTAGTAGAGGCACATTTGTTCTTGTCAAATTCAGGATTAAACTACTATGAGATTATAGCTAAAATCCATTTAAGATTTTTGCGTGCGATATCTATCAGAGACTTTAATAGTAGAGCAGGCTGGATAATATATTCTTATGTCAAGTGGCGAATAATCCTCGGCGATAGTGTGGCGGCAGTATTGATAACAGTTTTTTGATGTTATTTGTCTTTGTCTCAGTTGTCATTTGTCAAGTCGATAAATTTATTGTGAGGAGAAAAAGCTCCACCAAATTTTATAAATTTTCATTTAAATTTGCTGATTTTAACACATACAAAATTGTGTGCACGAAATTCTTTATCCCGTACAAATAAACGCCATCTGAAAACGCTGGACGAACGCTTTTAACAAGTACAAATCATGGTGATTGTGTGATCGAGATGAGTTCTAAACCACAAATATACCATGAGAAGCAAGTAAAGGAGTTGTGCGCACTGCATGCGCTTAACAATTTATTCCAGGTGAGTTTCGTCCTCGTATTCGGCGTCGGCCTTTCTGTTGTGTTATCACGTGAGGAGCGGCCGTGAATGAGACTTCCCGCGACTCGTCAAAGTAAACAGTTTGCTCGGCACGCTTGTTACTATTTAATTATCATCTCCACTGTAATGATTGTGGTTAATCTGGATTTGTTTGTTTGTTAAAAGTTATTGCTTTTAATAGAAATGAAAATCCATTTTACAAATACCTTACTAGATAAATCCCACAGTTTCACCTGCATAGATTCTTTTGGATATCAAGTATAAAGGAGCCTGTGACCTGTTTCAAACAATAATGTATGTGTGCCAAATATCAGTTCACCCATTGTTGTATGTCAATACAACTAACAATTATGTCTAAACTTTCTTTTGCAATTAAAATATATGTTAGATTAGATATTTTTTAAAATGGTATAAGAAATAAAGTTTATTACTACATGTAAATATAAATGTTATTTGCTAACAAACTAACTATAGTGTATTTCAGATAGCTTAAGTGTGTTGACAGTTTGTTTCACTCTTGAAAGTTTGCCACGATTCACAATAATAGTATGTATTATGAATGTCATAAGGCAACTGACACCATACCTATGCTGTCTGAAAAACACTTTAGCTGAAATTTAAAGCATAAGAGTTATAAGAAGATCTAACCATTATGTTTTTAATTGTTTAAATTCTCTGAAAACTACCAAAATGTTGTCATTTAGTAATTTCTCTGTTATAAGAAAATAATTTTATTCTTCACCAGACCCGTAACACATTCTCAAAATCAGAATTAGACACAATATGCAGCCGTCTGTCTCCAAATGTCTGGATCAACCCCCACCGCTCCATGTTGGGCCTCGGCAACTATGACATCAATGTGATTATGGCAGCGTTGCAAAAGAAAGGTTGTGAAGCTATCTGGTTTGATAAGAGGAAGTAAGTATTAATTTATATTCAGTCATCTCAAAATCAAAATCAAATCCTTTATTTGCTGATACAGTTTACAAGGTCTTAACAAATAAATATAAATCTCATCTTGTCATTATAGAAAAAAAAATGTGAATATCTAATTATATAAAAGAAAAGAAAAGAATTGAAATTCAGTAGAAGGTAGTTTATAATTAGTAGATGTCTGCTAAGAACAGATTTTCTGGCAGAGCTGGATTAAGGAGGTCTGAGGGCATAACGAAGTTATGGATGTCTGTTAGTTTTTAATAATTAAATCATTTATTTTAAATTATATTCCTCATATTCTGTGTTAATCTTACATGAAGTGGTTATATTATATTTTTAATTAAGAATGAAGAGAGAACAGAAAGAATAAGAAATTTTTTTGCTCAAACAAAAATAGTAAAATTACAACTTTGCAAGGAACAAAATTTTAATTTTTTTAATAGAAAACTCAATAGCTTATAACCTAAAGATCCAGAGAGATTAATTAATATTTTAGTATTTACAAAATGTTTTGCCTATGAAATTATAATATAAATAATGCCCTGCGCAGAGATCCTGGATGCTTAGATCTGTCGAACATCTGTGGGTTCATTCTGAATGTCCCATCAGACTACAAGCTGGGCTTTGTCATGCTGCCGCTGCGCAGGAGGCACTGGATCACCATCCGACAGATACAGGGGAACTTCTACAATCTGGACTCCAAATTAGATACACCACAGTTAATAGGAAGGGTATGTATTGTCTGCTATTTGACACTAAACCATAGCTAACAATTTAAAACAAGATGTTATAGTACATAAAAAAAAAATCTAAGTCACTGAGAAACTTAAAAACAATTTGGAATTGTAGTTTAATGCTGTAAATTAATTTGATTTTCTTTCTGTGCTACATATAACATGGTATTACTTATTGTTATCAAAGATTTGATGTTAAGTTGGTTTATGTTGATGAGAGCTCCAAATTTTGATATTGATATTGTTTTTGTAATAGTTATGAAAATATATCATCAAAAACTGGACAATATTTTTCTATTTTTTTTTTTTCTTTCAGAGTAGTGATTTAATAGCATACTTAAAAGAGCAGCTGGAGTGCAAAGAGAAGGAACTGTTTGTGGTTGTGAGCCAAGAGGTGGAGGAGAAACAGTTGTGGATAAACCAGTTCATCCTGCAGGACAACGGAGGCCACAACGTCTCCATCCACAAGGAAACCCCCCTCGAGACCCCGGACTCCAGTCCTACTTGTGACTACAATACTCGCGACGCGGAGTGCTTGAGGTTGAACGAAGTGAACTGTGTCAATAGTGAGACCTTTTGAAGTGTATTTTTTTTTTCAATTCACTAAGCTCTATAATATAGACAATTATAATACACATGGCACAGACAAAAAAAAACAGTACATTTACCACAAAATAATTTGAACATATTTAATTATTTATTTATTTATTTATTATACATTATTGCACAAAAAAGAAATATAACAAAAGAACACAATAATTTTACAGGCAAAAATAAAGGTGACCTTATCAGTAATAGTGATCTCTTCCAGACAACTTAAACGTATATTATCTAAATATTATCCTGTGAAGCGAAAAACTGCAATACAATAAATAATTACTATACTCCATAAATAATAATAACAATAATAATCGTTTATTTATCACACAAGGTGTACAATTTTTCATGAGTTCAAGAACTGGCTATCCTAGCTAGATTTTACGGATCTGTGTTAAGGATAATCAGCCCTCTCAGCCCAGTACAATCTGACAGTGATTAAAACCTATGGAAAGATGTTTCCATTTTTCCAACTTTTGGAAGTACGCTTAACTTAACCAGGAATAAAAAGAGATTGTGGATTGCCTAGATTTTACAAGTTTTTGCGTTCACACATAAGGGGGTCTGTATAATTGTTACAGCCTCTGCTGTCATATTTGGTCATATTGACTACAATCTACAGAGCATTATCAACATCAGGGGATTTGGATGGACTCGATGAACCCACTATTTCATTCCAAAGTGGGTTTGCGAGCTACATGTATCTGTTGTTTTCTGACGTGTTTGTTCCCGCCACTAGAACTATTTTTGTGGATTGTCAATATAAATATTTGTCAGTGAAATTGAACTATGTTTAAAGATGAAGTGATAAGTTTAAGGTGGTGATTATTTGTTTAGTTTATACATTTATTTCGTATTTACAATGTTACTATAATATCTCAATGAGCTTGAAAATATTTTGGGGAAGGATTTGAGATATAAAGAGAAGATTGCATTATTTGGTAAAAAGTTATGTTATAGATGGCATAATACATCTATATCTTTAAAAAAAATAACAAGATATTGTTTTTAATATTTTTATTTTACAAAAATTTTAAATATTTCATCCTCAAATGACCTGCGCAAAGGGGGTACCTACGGTAATACCTATCAGACTACGAAATTAGGCCTCTTTACTGTGGTACCAGTACAGCTCGTGCAGATTAACTTGACACCTGGCCCAAATGATGTTTGTGCTGTGTTTGATAGCTATACTACAACCTTTCATAATACTGTTTACCAACAAAGGAATGAAGGTCAATGCATGTCATTTCATAACTTATTTATTTTAATTAAGTATGGTTTGTTTATAAAATGTATTAAACATATCTAATTGTTCAAAGCTTATTAATCAAATTTATTTTAATTAATTTAAGAACAAGTTTATTATAATTATTATTTGGTTATGAAATGACTAGTGATTTATACCCTCATTTTTAATTTGTTTTTTTTGGTAAATAGTACTCGTCAAGAAAGGCTTTAGTATAGGTGACAAGTTAATGCGCACGGATTATACGACTTATGTATGCACCAATGGTGTAAGATTATTATGAGATTTTATAGTGACAATTGTCAATATGGGTGTGCATGTGTTCAGTTGTGTATAACTAATGTGTTTGTGTGTGTACGTGTGTGACTGAGCGATACAATAATTAATTATTATAATTATTATTAATATAAATTGTCATAGTGTAAGCTAAGTACATGTAGGATTTGGACTGTCGGGTTTTCTTATAATGAAATTCAATTATCTTCACCAATAAATAATAATTAGCATTACATATACCATAATAGACGTTAGTAAATCAAAATACAAAAGGTTTTCATTACTTATTTGCACCATTTCACATATTTATTGGAACAACACTATAAAAAAATATATACTGACTTAATAATAACACACAGTTATCATGGCACCATAGTATTGAAGAATTTATGGTGAACTTATACATACAGTCGAATATAAAATTCCTTTTCTGAAATCAACAAGTTAAAAACAACAGTGTTAAGTGCGTCCTGTAACACATAACGCAAGCCATTTCTAAGGACAAAGTTACATGAGGTGTTTCAAGGGCAATGCCTCATTAGTGCGTTGCGTCGTCGCAGTGGATCAACGCATTGTATGCCACACGTGCGTTGCAATGACAAGAGGTCTCAGCGCAAAAGGACGACGCACGCACCCAGTCAGTCGCAACCACAGAACAGACAGCACTGAAAGCTAACGCTTTAGCAATAGAAGTAGCAAAGGGGCGTGGCCCGCTTACACCCGGGTGTGCGGAACTTCGCAAGCGTTTCCGCGCATGTACTAGCAGTCTTGTTTTGCTCTGTGAAAAAAGGAATAAATAATATTCAACTGGTAAAGAATTGGCACTTTATAAATCTAGTTACCTCTTATATCTGTGGTCACAACAATGCATGCAAAACAAATGAGCACTGTCCGCTGTCCGTTGAAACGTCGCCTGCGACGACCCAACAATTTAATGTGGTTGCCATTTAAAATATATGGAAAACAACGCAACGTACTAATGGGCCACTGCTCTTATTCGGATTAATTGCATTATACCATTATGCATTTGATAAAAGATAAAAATATATTTTAATAAAAAGTGGTCACACTTATATCGCGATTATTACGGTTTCATGTCAATGTGTAATTTGGGGACTTTTTTTTAGATTGTTTTGTGTACTTACTTGCGTCTATCATTAAGTTTTCGTTCATTGTTAATTTATTTATTGTTTACATGTATATTTTGTTGTTGTTTATTTGTTACTATTTACTAATTAAGTAGGTACCTAGATTATCTCGTTGATATTTCGCTGTGCTTTGTCTCTTGTCTATTTATATTATTTCTGTCTGTCATCAAACGCCATGCTAGTGTGAAAATCAGGTGCCACGGATTACCTATTTTGTAGGTATACCGTGTCAGTTGCAAATTTGAAAAAAAATCACAGTTTTTTATTGAATTTGTAAATTTTGATTTTTAAATAGATTGTCTATGTTGTAATTTTGTTATTTCACGCGAATGCGCCTAATTTTCAGTTAATTTTGTACATATCAAGCTTTTTATGTAGCATACAAAGTGGTGCCAGGAATACGACCTTAAATTAATACACAATCGCTAACAGTCAATCAAAATACGATTAGGTGATTAAATTAATTATTGTATAATAAATAAAAAAACTAAATTTTCAAACAAAATAAATTCGGAAATAATCTAAAAAATTCACAACATCCTTTATAATAATATAAAACTAACCTCAAGTGACCTATAGGTAAAAGCGGCAACATCGCGTCTCCTAGTTTTTGGTTATTAGGCGGTCCGTTTGTAGTGCGTAAAGTTCTTTCATGCACTTGTAGGTACTTATCTACATAAGAATAATCACGCCGCGGCGGGCGGGAGCGCCAAAATTTAATTAATTTGTATTTTGTACGCCGCACGAGACGAGTAGATATTGTTGTTAAATGTTACTCATCAAAACTCACACATTTTAAACATGATAGGTATAGGTAGGTACTCGTACGTATTTACAGTACTTAGCTTGAATTTTTAAATGCTGGAAATGTCCACCATTGATTAAAATACACATGTTACAACGTCGCGAGATATCGGTATACTCAGTAGCAGTATCACCGAAACGTGGCATTATGTTTCAATACCAAAACACACTTCACAATAAAAAAAACTACACAAATCACAAGAAATGTTTGATTTGTATAAAACAATGCGCAAGGGTAGCAACTGGCTATCACTCACTGAGTCACTATTCAAAAGACGCCGCCCGCGCCGGGAACCAAATCTAGCAAAAACACTAAATGTATTTCTATCCTATTCCCACTTAGTAAATCTTCCAAACACCTACAGTTAGCTAAAAACATATGATATTGAATGAAAGCCCTTATAGGCCAGGATCCGGTGAATATTTTAACAGTTGATGACTGTCAAGTTAATTTTCCGTGAGTAGCTTCGTCTTGATGAGGCGCCCAACTTGTAAATTTTCGAAAATTATTTATTTTGGTAGCTAACAGAGTTACTAGATAACAAAAATGTCTGAGCATAGGAACGAAATAACTGACCACGCTATTTGTAAGACAATATGGGTGATAAGTTGTATAACTATTAATTTATACAACTTTTCAGCCATATTGTCCTACAAATTCAATGTTATTTATGCCTCATCAAGACAAAGCTACTCACATAAAATTAACTTGGTAGTGATCAACTGTAAAAATGTTCCCCGGATCCTGGACTATTAGTGCCCAATTGACAACGTCGCAATTTTCGTTTGTTTACATTAAAAATAGGTACAAAATTTGTGGTGCCGAATAATTATTGTAGGTAAGTATGGTAAAGATAATAAGAATTTTTATTCTTATGTGCATTAGGTCTAAATTTCAATAGGATTTTTGTTTTTTGTAAGTTACCAATATTTTTTAAAACGCACATTTTAAATTGTTATTTTGGTTTATCAAGGTGAATGACCTAGTGAATTTTCGTGAGGTATTTGTAATACATTTACAGCGTGTTCAGAAATTGTTTAAGTGAAAAAATTATCCTGTGGCTAAACCACTGCATAGAAATTAATAAAAATTGGCGTGCAGACTACTTACACGATACCCCATATGTGGTTGAAATTAAGGTCGTAATCGTTTCACCACTTTGTATAAAGCGGGTTTTATGATTATTTTTCACTGGCAGCCTGTAAGGACGGTTTACCAAATTTAAACCCAACTGTAAACGCATCGCTTCTTAAGCGGTTTTTATCACATATGGATATTGACTTTATATTTCGTTATTGTTTATGTTCGTACTCGACTAAAATACTAAAGTAGTCCGAACTACATAGGCATAAGGGTCGTTGCATATCTGGCGAGTTTATTACTAACGCTGACAATTTATTGGTTTGTTCTCTCATTGATGATCACGGCTTATCGAATTGAATCTAACATATCATATTGGATTAAAATATTTAATTTATTAAATAAATCGTACATTTTCACAAACGGGTTCGGCCTTCTGAACAGTATCGGTTGTGGTAGAACTCTAGAGTCGGACTGGTGGTTTTGCTGCGTTTGCTGTGAATAGGTTTTGTTATAATTCTTTTTTTGTGATGTTACAGTTGTTTTTTGGGAGGTGTTATATGTATCACGGGCACGTTGAGTCTTCTTTAAATTTTCATTATCGTCGTCTTCATAATTATTAATAGAGAGGCGACTATGTGCCTGAGTGTTATATATTTTTGACTATTTATCAACGTCACAGAGAAATTCTCAACGCCCGATATGCAACGACCTTAAGGATTTGTGTAATATCGAGTTTAGCAGCCCCTGCGTCGGCCTAACGATAAATTTAGATATGTAAGCGACTGGTTTTTGTATTTCTAATTAATATAGAATTTTACTGAGAAAATATATGGATACCAATATTTGTAGTTATAAAATTAATATCTATATATTTGTGTATGCAGTTATATACGGGTGTTTTATCAAATCCAAATTCGTTTATCAAGTGAGTATTCATATATTCGCGTTTCAATAATAATAGTAATACTCATAATAACAATTAATTCTTTATTTTTTAAATTTTAATTTCTTTCATTTTATCATTCTGTGATATTAATTTGTTTGCATATAATATATTATACTATTGACAAAACACCTGTATGTATGTATGTAAGTTAGGAACAAATAAATGAAACAAAACGTATAACGCCAAATACCTACTCACCAAAATGTATACTATAGAATGAATTAAACTCCATAAATTAATTACTTACCAACAGTTTTCATCTTGTGAAGCTTAAGCATTAAAGATCTGTAATTATGTTTAATTTTTAAATTCGATTTCTGTGTTATGTAATTATTTTGTATTCTCTGAGCAGTTAACAGTTTTTAACTGTCACACGATGGCGCTCTGCTCAACGTTTTCATTTCAGATTTCAGGTAAAATCTAACGTAGAAAGAGAAGTAAATAGACATACACCACACCATATATTCACTAATATATTTTATTTATAACTTGCAACAAGTCGAAACTGTAATGTCGTACTCGCAATAATTATATATATTTTTTAATAATTAAAACATAATACACAGACAACATATTTGTCAAACTTTTTTGGACGATCGTTGTGCTTTAAATTAAGAAATTTCCACGTGCTATGACGTGTACCGCATTATCGAATCGCTGTTTCGTTCCTTTACGTGATGGATGCTTTCTGTCTATTTAATTCTGTCTACGTAATCATAATTATTTTTAACTGGCTTCATAACTTTGCTTGTGTATATAAATACCGTCTATGATGTATAGTTAGTGAATGAACTCAAGATGTCATTTTCAGTGCGAAGTTATGTCTTCTTTAGGTATATAGACACTACACAAGAGCAGTGCGAATGTGTTAGTAATAACCAGGAATAAAATAACCAACATATATTAAAATTTACTTACAATCATCATCACTTCTACACAAAAATTCGAGCATGTGGCATAAATATTTTGAATAACCAATTAACATTGTTATACCTAATTCCATTTACTAAGAAGATAAAGGTAATAAAAAGTTAGTTGTGAATTTTAAACGAAATCTAATAAAAATTGTGCCTGTATTGTTTAAGGCAGTTGTATGTCGTCGGTGTAGTGCTCGGAGGATTTAGACTTGTTGGCTCCTCAGATGGTATGAGTCAATGATTTTATACTATTAGATATGTCGAAACCAAGGCGAAGAAATGTGGCTAATTGTTTTAATTTAATTTAGTCGCATAGCAAGGACAACGAAAGTTTTTTTAATCAAATATTACCTAAACATTGTCTACAATGTCGAGTTGTGTGTTCAGAAAGCGTAAAAACTATACATACATGAATATATAATGTAAGTAAACACAAAATTGTGCATGTGTGCTCAGTGGAGTACTAAATTCGGATTACTTTTTGTAGTCTTACAAAATCTTGTAGGCACGTAACATATCTAGTACTATAAAATCGTTGGTATGACTACGTCAATTTTATTCGCGATACGCACATTTTGGACAGAATCTGCGATAGCCAGACCACATTTTATGAAGACTAATATTTTCCTCATCATAAAGAAATGATGTCCGCAGTCGCCCCAGTGAAATTCATAGACAATGCGGGGGCGCCCCCAGGGGACCGTTCATCCGCTGAGTTTCGAATTTAAACTCTGCGTTTGAGAATTCGACACTAAACGGTCTCCTAGGGGCGCCCCTAAGGCGAATTCCACTGTTAGATTCGCGACAACCCTTCTAAAAACACCGTTAAAGATTTTTTTCAAGACACGGAGCCAAGGTTCTAGCGACTGGATATGCGAGTATGATTAATCATAATATCCTATAATATAAATAAATATAAAAAAAAATTACGTTTTATACTTGGACCGACCTTCAAACTTTTCAAAGCCACCACAATCCAAATTCCATAATAGGGTAGTTGACTCATCTTTAATATAAACAATATTAATTTCGTGTATTATTTCCATATTTAATAAAAAATAGTAAAATAATTATAGGATGTCCGATTTTTTGCTTAAAAACGATTTAAATGCTTTAACTCACAATTTTCCTAAAAACTCGTTAAACACAGAGATGATAATTAACTACTATACTCTCGATATAAACATTAATCATGGTTTTAATAAAAAAAAAACAGGAAAGGGCGAAAACTAAACAAAACTTGCTTGACCTAATGTCACATACTTGAAGACCATCATGGTGGATAGCGTTTCAGACGTTTAATCAAAAGTTTTATTTGAAATTTGAGAGTAGGTAACTAAGTCTCAAAAATAAATATACGACAAACAACAACAACACGATAACATAACGAAACAACGATAATGAATAATTAAAGACCGTTTAAAAAAAAAGTGTCAACTAGCTTATTTGCTTACCATATTTTCATTTGGTAGGAGCGTGAACTGACTTACAGCTTTCATAAAATGCGATGTATCTGGCTGTCGCAGGCTCTCATTTTATTTATTTTTATTGTATTTATTAAGTATAAAATATATTTTTTTATTTTTAATTTTAACACCACGTGTTCAATTCAATATTATTTATACACTTGTACTTCAGTCGCGTATCACGTAGAAAGTTGACGCGTTTAAATTATATCTTGTGACTTGTAAGGACTAATTTCGAATCTTATATCTTTTACTCTACTTACATTGTTGTAAATAAATGATATTTTTCCAAAAATAGATAACGTGATAATTCTTTGCCTTTGTCTTTTGTACCACTCTCAAGTTTTATAACATATCGTAAAAGCACCCGTTACAAAACTTGGACATCACAGAACAGAGTGGCTACTGTGAGTTTTCATACTCTGACAATTGCGTAAACGTAAACGCGAATTTCTAAGAAATTGAAATAGCACCATCTAGTGGTACTACTGCACAACTGTTTCAATTCCTTAGAAATTCGCGTTTACGTTTACGCTATCGTCACAGTATGAAAACATTGAAAATTGGTACTAGGCACTCGGCACTAGCTTACGCCAGTAGTATGAATATAATCTAAAAGATTTTATTTCTATACTAACATTATAAAGAGGTAAAGTTTGTGGCGCTTTAAGGGGTAATCTCTGGTTCTACTGAATCGATTTTGAAAATTCTTACACCACTAGAAACCACCACCACCGTGACGCAGTGGATTGATAAGACGGAGACGGAGGTCCTGGGTTCGATCCCCAGCTGAATCGATTGAGATTTTTCTTAATGGGCCCAGGCTTCGGCGTGGCTAGTTACTACGCTACCGCCAAAGACGTATCGCCAAGCGCAACCGCTTCCATCATCACTTATCATCAGGTGAAATTGTAGTCATGGTCTAACTTGTAAAGAATAAAAAACACTGATATACGCGTACGTTCGTTCATCACACAAATAATCTCCACTTGTGGGAATCGAACCCACGTCTGTGTGTGCAGAAAGCAGGGTCACTATCCACTGTTCACGCGGCCGTCAGCAATGATGATGATTTATAAACATGTGTCTGCTTTGCTGACACTTCTTTAGTTTCTTACATAAATGCGCCTGGGTATTACAATCAAAACCAAAACTTTCGATAGCAGAATACCTATTCATTCTGTAATAGTATTTGAAGGTATTTAGATTCATCATCATCATCATCATATCAGCCGATGGACGTCCGCTACGGGACATATGCCTTTTGTAAGGACTTCCAAACATCACGATCCTGCCCTCCTAACCAAGTGGCACGTCGATTCTCTTTCTATGATCGCTAACGCTTGGAAAATTAGAAAGATGTATGGGAATGACATTTGCCATCGACAGGTCACGTAATCAAGATCTGTCATTCGCATACATTTTTCTAGTTTTCGAAGCGTTAGCGATCGTAGAAAGAGAATCGACGTGCGACTTGGCTAGGGGGGCTGAGCCATCTGCATTGATGTCGTCAGTCCACCTGGCGGGTGGATATTTAGATTATGAGGAATTAATGCTAAGCAATAATAATGCGGGTAGTCAATAAATAGTTAGTTTATTTCAGTCGTTTCCTCGAGCTGTCCGTACAGTTCGGTGTCGGTGATGGAGCAGTTGTGGTTCTTGGCGAGGATGAGGCGGTCGGGGTCCAGGTTCAGTTCCTGGAGGATGCCGTAGATCTGCGCGCGCAGAGTCGCCTCGATGTCTCGGCTGCGGCCCAGTACCCACATGCGGTCTATAAAACGGTCGTCATAATCAGCCTATACTAATGGCCCACTACTGTGAAAATGTTTTCTCGTTATAGTAGAAAAGATTTAGAGTTTAGACAGATAAATTCTATATTGCACATGAACGATATAAAACAATATTTATCTATACTAATATTATAAAGCTGAAGAGTTTGTTTGTTTGTTTGTTTGATTGAACGCGCTAATCTCAGGAACTACTGGACCGATTTGAAAAATTCTTTCAGTGTTAGATAACCCATTTATCGAGGAAGGCTATAATAATAATAATAATAAAGCCTTTATTTCCAATAATATAAAATTAATTACAAAACATTTTTCATAATAAATCTAATATTAATTTTAATTTTGTACATGTCAATTTTAATTCGAAATGTTATTAAATGTTTTATGTCAGAAAAATTCTTCGTCATTGTTACTATTAGTTAAGTCAAAAGAAAATTAGTTACAGTTTTACGTCAGTGCTTTAAATGTCAATTAATTATTGGAACGCCCATTTTTGGGCATAGGCCTCCTCCATCCTTCTCCATGTTTCTCGGTCTCTCGCCAACCTTGTCCAGGTGGTCCCCGCTGCGTCGACGATGTCGTCGCGCCAGCGTCTTTTTGGCCGGCCTCTCGACCGGCGCTCGTCACGTGGGTACCAATGCAATACCTTCTCAGTCCACCGCCCGTCCGTTGTCCTTGTTATGTGTCCAGCCCAGCGCCATTTTAGGCGACATGCTAATTTGGCCGCGTCTATAACTTTTGTCCTATTTCTTATTATTTTATTTTTTATTTTATGTTTTATTTTTAGGCCTAGCATGCTCCTTTCCATGGCTCTTTGGGAAACCTGTATTTTATGAATTATTTCTTTAGTGATCGGCCACGTTTGGCAGCCGTATAAAAGAGTTGGCGTTATTACAGAGTCCATTGCGTGTTTCTTCAATTTAACATCCATATTTGATTTAAATATATGTTTCAAGGACCAGTATGCAGCCCAGGCTTTTTTGATCCGCCTTTCGACTTCATCGACATAATGTCCATTGAAGGATACGTTCTGACCTAGATATACATACTCATCCACATATTTAATATCGTTGTCCTGCACTGAAACTTTATATCGGTCACTGTTTGTCATCACGCAAGTTTTTTCTAAATTCATTTCTAAGCCACACTCTCGGCTGCGGGAATCTAAAGTATTGATCATATGTACAAGCTGATCGTGATTGCTTGCCAGTAAAACTATGTCGTCGGCAAAGCGAAGGTTACTTAAATATTCCCCATTTATATTTAATCCTAAACCGGTCCATTTTAGCTTTCTAAAGATGTACTCTAGGAGAGCAGTGAAAAGGTTAGGCGAGATTGGGTCTCCTTGTCTTACTCCTCGCTTTACTTCGAAAGGTCTCCCTCTCTTTTCAAGTTTCACTATTGATTTACTCTTCGTGTAGATTTCTTTTAGGACATTGATGTATTTTTCAGCAACGAGGAATGCTATAGGCTATATATTATCCCCGTATTCCAACGGGAACGGGAACCACGCGGGTGAAACCGCGCGGCGCCAGCTAGTCAAGTAATAAAATAAGTATGTTGAGAAAATCATCACTGTTTATTATTTGATTGCGAAAATATCATCACCGCTGGGATATATGAAGATACAATTTGGTGGGGAAATGCTTAGTTTATAGTACCAATATCCATTAATATATATTAAGGAGGTCTAAGGGCAGATGGACTTACCAAACAACTAAATGGCAGGGCCCAATTGGCAAAAGAAATGTAGGAAGACAGAAAAAGAGATGGGTCGATGACATAATAAAAACAGCAGGAAAAAACTGGATGCATATGGCCAAAGATAGGGAAAAATGGAAAAAGATGGAGGAGGCTTTTACCCATAGGGGCCCACATAACAAAATAACAGAAATACTTCAAAATTTATTGTTAACATATTATGTATTGTAAAACTGTTAAGTGGAAATAAAGCTATAATAATAATAATAATAAAGGGCAGCGCCGGCTCGAAGTAAATTTTAAAATGGAGCGAGATCCAATTACGACGCCTCTATATATATTTATATTTGCTCCTAAAAATAAGCAGATACCTAATACCAAATTATGAGTGTAAAGTAAGAATGGAACGCGAAGATCTCGACATATTCTGGGGTGACCAATTGAAAATCAGGCGCAGTGCCGTCTACGGTTGACTAGGATTATCATTTAGGCACTCTCTAGGATTTGGCGCTGGAGCGCCTTGACGCGACTGGAGCTTCAATCTTTGAGTGCTGTAATTAATGATTTGTGATGTGCTTTCGGCTGTTTACGACCTAATCACAAGTGTAGCATATAAATAAATCATGCTGGTAGTGTTTACTTTGCGGGGTGCGCGCTTCGCATAGTCGAGCTTCGGCTAGCGCGAGAGACAGTCGTGTCGGTTGTTGTACCAATTAGAAATTACGGGAACTGTGCACATCCCGGTCCGGTGAAAGTTTACAAAATGGAGTTGAATTTCATAACGACCCTTATAAAATACGATGTGAACCAAAATGTTAGACAGTGCATCAAATCGAAAAAACCAGTTGGCCATTAAAAGTAAATTTCCAACGACTGCTCCGTTCGCCGTATGGACGGACCGGCCCTGTCTAAGGGCGGACATCGGCTAGTATTGGTATTAAGCTACCAGATAGATAAAGCTACCAGAGTGCGCGATGCTGAAGTTGGAGCATGACCAGAGTATGGCGAAGCTCTCGTAGTCCGTGTACAGCACGCTGTACTGGCCGGCGCCGGGCAGCAGGCGCCCGATGATGTAGGGCATGCGGTTGTTCAGCTTGTAGCGGAACGAGGACGAGCCGTCGTGGCTCGGGATGCCGAGCCCGTAGCTGGTCCCGTGGCTGCCTGTCCTGGGGAATTGAACACTATTTTATTTGCAAGCAAGCTTGTGTTAAGGGCAGTGTTGGCCGACCCCCCACCAGGTGGACTGACGACATCAAGCGAGTCGCAGGGATTCGCTGGATGCATACAAAATGCCTTTGTCCTGCAGTGGACGTCCATCGGCTGATATGATGATGATGATGAAGCTTTTGTTCTTCCAATTATTGTAAAAAGTTAATTGGTATGTCCTAACAAATTGGGTTACGCAGTAGGTACACTGTGGAGGATTTGGAAACTACCCGCCAGTAGGCTGTTAAATTGCCTCCTACTGACCTTTGAAATTCGCTACCGTACTCCCATTTCTCTTATGTAGCCAGACGACGGTATTCACTTTCAGGTTAGAACGCTTTAGTACAGAGGGCCTAGTGGCAGTTTGATACTGTGACGATCACGTTAACGTAAACGCGATTTTTAAGGAATTCAAACAACGCCATCTAGTGGCACTACTGCTCAACTGTTTCAATTCTGATACTGATAGTGGGTACTCACCACCTGTTGATGGTGTTGACAGTGATGACCAGATACCCTCGATCGTTGAGCAGCACGTCCAGCTCCGTGCAGCTGGCCGCGATCTCCATGAGGTGGAACGAGCGCTCCACCTCGTACCACGTGCCTGTCATCTGTGGACACCAAGCCACCCAGAAGCAGTACGTTACTATTTATTTACAATTATAATTATATATACAATCATAATAATAATAATAATAATTTATTTATTCATGAGAAAGTACAGAAGGTTTACAGAACAAGCTATAGACAAACATACTTTCTACCTTGACAGGTGTATGAATATTAAAAATAATATTATACTAACTAATAATTCCATAATTCCAATAATTAAATATTCAATCGGTGAACATGGTTTAAATAAAAAAAAATACAAGTACAATTAGCATAATTTGACGAAGCATTCTTAACATCAAATAAAAATAATGAATATACTATCAGAATCCATTAAACAATGTCAATATAAATGCCATGTCAGGTGTAATGCAACATTAAATCAATCAATGTCATATAATTAAAAAAAATGAAGTCAAAAATTAAAAATTAATGTCAGAAATTAAAATTAAAATTGTCAATAATTTATAAGAAAATCATAACTGATTATATTTATTGTTGCATTCAGAATTTGTCATTTAAAAAGTCTTTTACACAGTAATAATTTTTATATAATAATAATTTCAATAAATATTTTTTAAAAGACAAAAATGACATGTCAGAACTGTGCGCTGGCAACTTATTATAAATACGTATAGCTGAGCAATACACATTATCCCTATACAAGGCCAAGTGTTGGTAGGGTACACATAATTTATTTTTGAGCCTTGACTTTGGGTTTAATTCTGATTTAAACTTGAAATATTCGGGATTCTTTTATATTAAAATGCAGATTTCAAATATGTACAAACATGGAAGTGGTAGAATTTTTAACTTCTTAAACAAAGGCTTGCAGCATATTTCGTGTATGTCAAAATCTACTGATTATTATTATCTTTCTTCGGGTAGACACAGAAAATAGTTACACATTTCCTCAAAATAGGTCAATTCCAAGGATCATTATTAGGGTCCTTACACTGATCTATTGTTACGAATACAAATACAACATTCCACATAATGAATTCGGAATACAAATGAGTCAGGTGTACTTTGTAAACAATATTAACATGTTAATAATATACGAAACTTTCTACCAGCCACCGAGCTAACTGTAGGGTTAAGGTCGACATACTATGATCGATGAAAAATGCAATAG
Organism: Bicyclus anynana; assembly: GCF_947172395.1. NCBI lineage: Eukaryota > Metazoa > Arthropoda > Insecta > Lepidoptera > Nymphalidae > Bicyclus > Bicyclus anynana. Next base: position 1,736,837 of record NC_069087.1, on the reverse strand, counting down.
GTAATTGTTTATACAATAGCTTGAATTTATATCATATGCCAGTAAGCATAAAAGCATAGAAAAAAACGAACCGCATCTACTCAAATTTTCCTAAAAATTTTCGTTTAAATATCGATACCCAAAACTAAATCCCCATTGTTTTTTTATAAAATAACTAAAATATATATAAATTATACAAACATTTTCCCACAAGTATTATTAACAAATTCCGTTCAGAATTTTAAAACGTAGACACATGAGAAAACTTATGTCTTTCGAATATGGCCTGAGTAGCTCAATAATCAGGCTGAAATAAAAAAATAACCCGGCCAAGTGCGAGTCCGACCACGCGCAATGTAGTGTTCCGTAGATTAAATTAGCACTTTAAACCCTTATTTAATCCACTAAAATACCGTTATCGATACTTTGCATGTAGGGAAGGAACCCCTAAACAATTTCAAATTTTCTTTTTATTTAAACTTACTGCTCTATAGACGTAATTAATATAGGTTCATGCCCAATTTCAATTTCATCAATGCCAAATTCCAGCTTTCTAGTTCTAACACACTTAGTTATTAACAACTTTGTCATGTCGAACGGAATTTGTATGCATTTTTCGTGCTTCGAGTACGTTTATTAAGTTCGTCGACTATAAGACTCTAGCTGTTTTAGTTTTCCTTCTAATTTCAATTTAAAAAAGTTATGTAGGTATCCTACTTGTGTAAATTTTTTCACGTATCCTTTTTATTAACAACCGTTTAGCTGGTAGACAAAAATTAGCTCTTAAGCTATTTTGCAAACGGATGCCTGAATCGAAAATTAGTTGTAGAAGACACCAGACTTGTGAACTACTGAACCCTAAAAAGGTCGTAGGTTGTACGGCCTAGTTGTTGAAGGCCGTGTCGCAACATAGATAAATTATTTGAACCTGGCACGACCATAAATTGACGACGAAAATGTTAAGCCTCAATAGCTTCACGGTAAATAAATTTTAAAAGGTTCAATATCGAATAGTCACGGGTTCGATTCCAGCCCGTTGGACTATTGCTGTACGCTTCGAACATAGCAAATCCCACTAATTGTATTGTATGTTGTCCATAGGCGTATATAGACACCTTAGAATGGACCTATGTCCAGCCTGGGAAATAATCCTTGATACGCCAATGAATTGTTGCCTCAATAGCTCAGTGGTAAAGGGGCCGGACACATCACTGAGAGGTGGTGATTCGATCCCCGCCCGCTGGACTGTTGTCGTACCCACTCTTGAGTCTTTTCCGACTAGTTGGAGTAGAATGGAAATATTAGTCGTATTATTATTATAGGAGCCGTGATAGCCCAGTGGATATGACCTCTGCCTCCGAACCCGGAGGGTGTGGGTTCGAATTCGGTCAGGTTTATGCACCTCCAACTTTTAAGTTGTGTGCATTTTAAGAAATTAAATATCATGTGTCTCAAACGGTGAAGGAAAAACATCGTGAGGAAACCTGCACACCAGAGAATTTCCTCAATTCTCTGCGTGTGTGAAATCTACCAATCCTGTCAATTAGGCCAGCGTGGTGGACTATTGGCCTAACCTCTCTCATCCTGAGAGGAGACTCGAGCTCAGCAGTGAGCCGAATATGGGTTGATAATGATGATGATTATTATTATAACTAAAAGAATATGAAAGGTAACAGGTAATTTGACTATTTAGGGTCGAACAGGTCCAGTCGTTAACACACATCGAATGAATACTTATAACACTCCACTTTTTTACGTTGTAGGTTGAAAAAAAATTGAATGGAATGGAAATATTGGTTCTGTGAAGTAACATACATATTCATTAGCACTTTCAGCTCTTTCAGACACCACACACATTCAATAGTATAGTAGAGAGGGTACTTACACGAGTAATGTTGTAATTAGGGAACTGCGGGTAGATCGGACATCTTCCTAATCCAGTACTAATCACAGATCTGAATATCGCGCAAAACAGTACAAACTGTATTCTGCTGGCGCCCATAACACGGAAGTCCCCCATTGCATTGCACTATTGAACTTAATGTTAAGCTAATAAGGTTGTTATTGCAACGCGCGCGTGTTTAGTGCAAGTTTGGTGATGTGGGTGTGCGCAGTGTCGCTGCCACTCCTCACACTGACCCATTCGGTCCGATTTAATCGATATTCATATTAATTGTTTGACCCGCAGTCGATTTATTGTAGACGACACGATGACGCGACGATAAATGATGATCCACTTGTACCGAATCGTAAATCTATGATGATCCACGATTAAATTATAAAATTCGCATTCTTTTTTTCTTTCATTTTACGAGTAGCATCTAATGACTTTGTAATTTTACAAAACGATGCCTTATCGCTTTTAAGATAAAAGACACAAAGAAAATTGCATGTATATTGTTAACTGCCAACATAACCTTAGTTTATAATTTGGTCATCCTACAACCGCAAAACTAAAACTGGAACAACACTCCAGAAATCTAGATCTTTAACTGCAAGATAGAATAGATCTTTCCATCGCCGCCCTATGACAAAAGTAGGTATATAAAATGATTCTAGATCAGTCATTCAGGTACATGAAATAGGTAGATTAATCTTTAGTATCAAAGTACGTAACTTTAAAAACTTATCAATCACAACTATGTTGAGAAAACATCAATCGACATGCACACATGTTATAATAAGAACTATTCGTTTATACTACAGTCCTACCACAGTAGATATAACAAGCAGTATAATAACTCGGCCGTATTTTTGAAATAAATACCTACAGCCGCGCGGCACGTAAACATGTGATAGGGCTGCCCGCCTGCAGCATTTTAATTACATTTGCCAAGTTTGTGTTTCCATTTAGTTTTGTGATTGTAAATACACTTTTTTTAAATAGACAAATAAAATATTTTGTAAATTGTAGTAAAATAGGAAGTGATCAATAAAATGCGTGTTGTTTTTTGATTGGTAGATTTAAATAAGACTGATCAATGATTAAAGGACCTTCATATATTTATTTTGGTGATACTATCTAGGTATTGCCACCACACTAGGTGACCAAATAATAAAAAACCGGTCAAGTGCGTGTCGGGTCACGCGCAGTGTAGGGTTCCGTAGATTATGTTAGCACTTTAATCCCTTATGTAATGCATAAAAATACCGATAACGATACCCCACACTATAGAATAAACGATAAAAAATTGATCCTGACTTGGCATGTAGGGAAGGAACCACAAAAAAAAAATTGAGATTGACCGGGTTCGCTAGTTTACTAAAAAAATCTGGATAGGTATATTAATATCAGCCTTCTCTTTACTCTTTTTATTCAAATACATTAAAGTATGAGCCACACAATCATGTTGTTAAATTCAAACAACTTCTTTACTTAACTTCTTTATGACATTAAAATACAGGTATACAAAACATACATGTCATAAGATTTAAATCTATGTATTACATAATAATCAAAGAAAAAAACCTAAATGAAGAAGTTAATAAATAATTATTTAATAATATTATATTACCGTTTTCGTCATTTAACTATTTACACAATTTTATTATTTAAGCATTTATTTACATATATTTTTTTTTAATTATGCCTTTAGAACACAAAATATTAATCAAACTTTATAGTTTCCTAGTCGTCATAATTAAAAATCCAATACACTGTGCGTTCGTCACCGCGGAACAGTCGCGACTGTCTTCACCCTACGATCACCCCACGTTCGGGATGCGTAGGTATAGCTCGCGTTTCGACCTCTAGTATGAAGTCATCCTACTGGTTATACTGTGGTCCTACTCAATGTGTACCTACTTTTTAAAACACGCTTACTTTAGCTTCACTTGTAACTAACTATATATGTAAGAAAATCTTTGAATCATAATTTGACCCACTTTCCGGTCTTCGATTAGGATGAAATTTTGCACACGCTCTTAGTTCTGATGACAGTACATGACTAACTAAGAAACGTCATTACAAATCCAATATGGCGGCCTAGCTGTTTGAAATACACCCCCACGTTATGGATATCTAATGAAAGGGTTTGCTGTCAGGAATACGAAAAAAATAGTCACGCGACTTAAATCTAATATGGCGGACGTTCAAGATAGTGGACAGGCTAGGTATTTGAAATGCACCCCCATGATATGGGTATCAAGCGTGTTTTTTAGTTTTTTTTAACTATTTATTCAAACTTTGGCAAGTGGACATCCAATAGGGCTGTAGTAGTTTGTGACGTCGAAGTTTAATAGTCGATATCGTCCTCGCAGTCGTCCCGTCACAGTAAAGTGCTCTCCGAACACGTGTAGTCTCGAATCTACATATTTCGCCCGGTGACGATGCACAACTACCACTCACAACAACACTCTGTTACACCACTGCCATTGTTACGAGTTTACTTCTACTACAACTCAATACAATCTAACATAATACAGCGAAACGGTTTGTTTGTATAGACGCGGTATCAATCCGATCAGAAAATATTTTCGTGTCATCATCAACAGATAATTTTAATGGCGATACGGGAAGTCCAGACTTTCTTTCCAATAGGAGACGGAATCTGATCTGATACCCACCGTGCTGAACCAATGCGGATTAGTGGGCTTTTTGAAGATGCAACAACTATCAGATAATAAAAATAATTGTTGGGACCGACGGTTAACGTGGGTCCAAACAATTATGAGCGCCTCCTGCTGAGAATTTCTTAGAATAAAGAAAAACTCAACAATTAATAACCGACCTCACGATTGAAGACCGCATTGAATAACCATAGGATTAATTGCCAGTTATTTTTGCGAAACACAGCTAAACAGTTAGAGGAGGCGTATAAATAATCTAGAAAAATCTTGACAAGGAAGAACCTCTTATTTCAGAGCAGGGGTACACAATCAACGCAATCATTGATCACTGATTTTGATTAGTTTCAATCTAACGATAATTTCTAGATCTAGTTTTACTGAATTAATCTGTAGAGAGGTCAATTCTGTACATGAAATATATTTCCAAAATAACTAGGGGGTGATTAGTGATCGATACTGATGCCGAAAATTCAATCAGTAAAATGTTTGTCTGTCTGTCTGTCTGTATGTTCGTTGTAAAAACAAAAACTACTCGACGGATTTTAACGAAACTTGGTACAATTATTCTTCATACTCCTGGGCACGTTATAGTATACTTTTCATCACGCTACGATGAATAGGAGCAGAGCAGTGAAGGAAAATGTTGGGAATACGGGAGAAGCTACTCCATTTTTACAGCGATACTACTGTAAGGGTTGGATTAAAGAGGTCTAAAGGCGGACGAAGTCGCGGGCGTTCGCTATTATTATAATATAACATTGTCCCCATAGTTTACGCTAGCAAGTACATAAATATACTTTTTTCAAATTGTTGAATACATACATTTAGGTATTATTTTGATTGTTGAATCGAAATGAAATAAAGATCTAGAAACAATACTTGTATTCTTAAACACATACACTAATAGGTATGATGTAACACAACGCAATATTTACATAAAAATATATAACAACTTTTTCACTTACCAACTAAATAATAACAAATATAAAACAATGTACAGCGGAAACTCTATTAACCCTAAATTAAAATAAAAAAACCTAATTACCATTAAATTAAAACTGTTGTCGTATGTTAATTGTATAATCTGACAAGTCAACTATAAAATCATTTGTACAGTCAAAACTCGTTATTCGCGGTGACCATATCATTAAATTTGCTAAAATGAATCTTCTCATCACAACCTGCCTTCAAAACCGATGATAGTCTATAGAAATAATGAATTTAGACGTTTCAAAAGTGCTACTTGAAATAAATGAATATTGATTTTGATTTTGAGAGCAAGTTTCTAAATTTTCAATATTCGCGGACTTCGAAGGTATGGTTAAAGTTAAAGTAGCCTTCGCCACGTATATTTTTATTTTACTTAAATAATCCTCGGAATTACCGTACGGAACGTATTTTTTTTATTAAATACATCATACATTCTCTCATGTTCTCCAATACATTGATATTGGCTTGGGCTCGAATGAATGTCCGCTGTACAATAAGATCACTGTCTAAACAGCGTCAGTTTTACGCACTGGAAAATACTTGATAAAATTAATACTTGTTAAATTAACTATTGAAAACTAGGTAATTGTTATTATAGGAACAAATATTCTAACATTCAATCTAACTTAAATAAATAATATTTGTTACAATGAAATAAATGCGCGGCTGAAATTGGAATAATTTTCGTAAGGGTATCTTGAACGTGATGCTACGCGGTTTAAAGTAGGTATAGTCGGATGCAATCTTTATGACGTCACGCTGACGTGCAAGCCGAGTGATGCCCTGCCGCCGCCCCTCTACGTTGCGGCTGACACCTAAAATATTGTATTGCACAGCGTAACTCACGATGTTCCGAAACGTCATAAAGATTGCTTCCGACTATACACACTTTGTTTAAAACTGAAGGAACATTCTTTAACAAAACGCCCTCAGTTTATATACACACAATCCGTTCGTATTAGTGTCGTACACGGTGGTGAGTAGTATATATTGGATTGCCCTTAGCCTTATTTATTTCATTGTAAAAAACATTACGAGTATAGCTGTCACAAATCAGGTATAATCCAGCCCATTACTGTTTGCATATAGAAATTCAATATCGACCTTATCACAAGGCACCAGAGTCCAAAATCACCATGTGTTTTGTGCCACCATCTGTATGTCATTCCTCTGCAGCGCATGGTAGTTCATGTACATAACTTTTGTCTCGTTGGACTCTCTCCCGTTTGGTAGTAAGAAAGTAGACTTTATTACAAGGCATTAGAGTCCAAAATCATTTGATGTGGAGCGCTATGTCATTCTTCTCCAGTGCATGGTAGCTTGTGTGGAGGACAGCTTTGGCCTCATTTGACTCCCTCCATTTTATTTGTAAGAATATGAACTTTATCACAAGGCCTTAAGTCTAAAATTATTTAACAACCTCTTATCACTTCCTTATCCGAAAATGGGCTTTATCACAAGGCATCAGAGTCCACAATCACCATTTAATGTTGAGTTGAGTCTCCCGTCCAGCCACTGGGTGTAGAGCTGTTTAACCAATCTGTTGAGCGAGGAGTGTGATAAAGGCAGTTGTGTGTACATAGCTTGCAGCTGCGCTTATACGAAAATAGACTTTATCACAAGGCATTACAGTCCACAATCACCATTTAATATTGAGTGCTATGTCGTTCTTCTCCAGTGCGTGGTAGCTTGTGTGGAGAATGGCTTTGGCCTTGTCGGATTCCCTCCCGTCCAGCCATTCGGTGTAGAGCTGTTTAACCAACCTGTTGTGCGAGGGGTGTGATACAGGCAGTTGTGTGTACATAGACTGCAGCTGCGCGATGAGGTCTCGACCGGTCTCGCCATTGACTGGACGGATCTGTGCACCGCCGTTTAGACAACCTGGAGAAGAAATGTGTAATTACAGGATAACCTTCGCATCATGAGGGGCTCCAATTTAACTTATTCGCCTAGCAATTATAGAAAGATACTAGCGGACCCCTCAACTACCTCTACCCTATCCCTACCCTACCCTACCCCTACCATACCCTTACCCTACCCTTACCCTACCCCAAAAAAAAAAAAGGAAAAAAAAAGTAAAAAGTGTCCTATGTCCTTCTCCTGGCTCTAAACTACCTCCCTGACAATTTTCAGCTAAATCGGTTCCGCCGTTCTTGAGTTATAAGTGGAGTAACTAACACGACTTTCTTTTATATATATAGATTTGAATTTAGCCCAAAATTTATATTTTGCGATGGGACCAAAGACAGAGCGATATTTTCGATATCGTCGCTTTTAATCGACAAATCTATCTTTCTTGTTTCGGTATGTTGTTGACGCATGCTGAATCGGTTGAAATATTTAACCATATTTTTATTCAATTGCTTACAAATATTATAATTTACCTAATCTTTTAAAAACTGAACAAAATGAGTTTTAGATAAACCTATCTCTTTCATCCCATCGCAACAAAAGAGGGAGTAATATTGGTCGACGATATGTCTCTCTAGTTACTCTATCGCGTGGCGCGCTTGATAGAGCTACTGTAGGCCTAACATGCGTGACATACTTACATACTTCGAGAAGAGAAATAGACAAAAATCAACCACACTATTGGTTGATATTTGTCTATTTTTCTTCATTGGCTTGTCGCAACCGAAAATACCGCAATCATGTATTGCCGTTGGGACGTAAGAGATGGAATTGGGAGAACTCAGTCGCTATTGGTCGCCATTTATCTATTTCTCTTCACGAAATATGTCGTTGGTCGCATGTTAGGCCTACTGGACAAACAAATGATATGTACTCACCGGAAGGGCACGCCATGACCTCGACGTAGTGGTAGGGCGACTTGCCCCTCTTGAGTTTCTGCACCAGGTTCTGTATGTTCCGGAAGCCGTTCGCGATGGCGAACCGCAGCACTTCTGTGCCGTCCTTCTCGAGCGTCACTTCGCGGAAGTCTGGATTTCTGGAAAAATCATCATCATCATCATTATAAAATGACTAGCGGACACCCGCGACTTCGAACACCCTTAAACCTCTTTAATCCGCCTCTATCGCAAAATCCGTTCTTAGTGGATATCTACGAGCTATAAAGTACCTCCCTGCCAAATTTCAGCTCTGTAGGTAACATCAACCGGTTTTCGAGATTTCGTGGTGAAATGACCTTTCACATTTATATATTAGGATGGATCCACCGTTGGTAATTCTGTTTTATTTCGTAACCCTTCACTGTGATCTCACCTGATGTTAAGTGACGATGCAGCCTAAGATGGATTATGGATAGGATGGGTGGATGGATGGATGGCTTACTTGAAAGAGGTTTTACGGCCTCCGTGGCGCAGTGGATTTACAAGACGGAGGTCCTGGATTCGTTCCCCGGCTGGGTCGATTGAAGTTTATTTGCTCAGCTCAGTTAGTTTTTCAGCTCTTCTACCCTGGGCGCTTCTACCCACACATCTTTTAAAAAAAAATTTATTCTACCCACACATCCGATGGTATAATAATATAATATATAAAATAATAATATATCAAGATTTAATCCACGTATTTAATCAAGTAAAATAATAGTAATAGATTGTAAATAACTTAGTCAATATGGGCGCTGTGCAAGTGCAAGTGAGTAAGCCAGTTCAATATAAAAAAGGTCAATTAGTTGCATTCTAGTAGAGTCGTGGGTTATAAATATAAATAGAATTGTAAATTTGTACACAGGTATGTAACGAGGGACGCGGTACAACGTTCAACGTCGCCAAGTAGTCTGACGCAACGCTTTGCGTCATTAGTGCGTTGCCTTTCCTTGTGACGTCGCAGCGACGTTTTCCATATCTATACTAATAATATAAAGCTGAAGAGTTTGTTTGTTTGTTTGATTGAACGCGCTAATCTCAGGAACTACTGGTCCGATTTGAAAAATTCTTTCAGTGTTAGATAGCCCATTTATATATATTATCCCCATATTCCTACGGGAACGGGAACCACGCGGGAGAAACCGCGTGGCGTCAGCTAGTTTTTTATAAGACCAAAATGAACTTAATGAAGTTCAATCATTATTACAGGAATCACTTCATTCGAAGAACTGGTTTTCTGGTCGAAACCGAAACCGAATATTCGGCCGTGGCCTTAGTTTCGGCTGAAACTCACGTATACAAGTATAAAATTTCTTAAAATACTTAAGTTTGGTGCATTTTACCCATTATTCTGCATAGGACATTTTTTTTTATTTTTTTTCCAAACAGGGCCGCCAGCGTACGCCAAAGCGTTACCGCGACATACGAAGTTAATGGAGCGTGCACGAGGATACTTCCAAAATCAGTTTCGGTTTTGGCCGAAACGGAAACCAAAACCGAACTTTCGGTCAGACACTATTAATTGTATCTGATGAATAAATCAATGGACACGTGATAAAATACATGCATTTCAACAGATGAATTCACAACATGGGTTTTAACTGCTTGCAGTATGCCTGATGAACCCGCTCCTCAGTTTAGTGCGCTAACAAAAATATAAACATACTGTACAAATAATATCCAAGAACAGGCACTAGAGGAACCGTGGTTACTTTAGGATTTTATTTATTTATTTGTATGGATTGTTGGGCTAGGAATATGTTAGCTTTGATGTCTTAGACTGGGCTATCACGACACTCAGAATACCTTGATAACATAAACCTTCATCAACTAAACCTTCGTCATAAAAATTAATATCTGAAATGAAAAAAATAAACTGACCTTAAATTTCTATAACAAAGTTGTGCATTTGTCTCTCCGAAGAGCTGTTCTGCTGCATACAAAAAGATTTGGTCTGCATAACCTCCAGACCCTGACCCAACGTGGCTTCTTATGCCTTGCGTATCTGTATCTCCCCAAGGGTTGTCTAAATCACAACAATCCACTTCTGATAAACATTGGTCACTGTTGGCCAACATTTGTTCCAATTCAACTGTAAATAAAATAAACGGATAAATGAAAATTTAACTCTATTAAAAGTTATTAAGACAGTCACTTTTTAAGGGAAGACTGTAGAAACCTATAAAAGGCAAAAGAAATGGTGTGTAAGTAAAACCTTATCACTAATATAATAATATATGGTCTATAATCTCTAACGGATTTTTGCTGCATAGACTAAAATGCATCTCCGCGTGCAGCTAAACTACAATTGGTTCAGCAGCACACAGAACTGAGTAATAAATTTTACACCATCTACAACCTAACATCGGTGTGGTCGTCGTCAATAAGGTTAGATTAGTTACTTTATATTGTCATCACCCACGTGGTTCCCATGCCTATAGGGATTTCTTTACGGGGATAAAATAAAGCCTATAGCATTTGAGATAGTGTAGCTTCCCAGTGAAAAGAGTTTTCAAATTGGTTCAGTAGTTTCAGAGCCTATATTGAATAAACAAACAATACAATTTTTCCTACTTAAAGCACACTAAGCAGTTGTTTGAACGGATTATGGTCCAGAGACTGATTTCCTGGTCTGATAGTCAAAGGAAAGAGAAAAAAAAACAATTTTCCCTTTTTATAATATTAGTATAGAAGTATAGATAAATTCGGTTTTTTTCCCAAAAACCATGTGTTGCAATCGTAACTAGTGTTACTTCGAACAAATACAAATATACTCACTGGCAGTAATGACACAATCAACGTCGTGGCAGCTCAATATATCACTATAGAAGTCCTCCCGCGAAGCCTCCAGCTTCTTGTCATAGCACGGCATGAAGGTGACGTGGTACACCTCGCCGGGGCTCAGCTCGCGCTTGGCTGACAGGTGCTGCTTCACTAACGAGCCCATTATCTGCTGAGGGGACTTTGTGCTCGATATATACGGGAGGATGAAGTTGCCGTGTGTCTTTTCAGCGTAGCATACCCAACCTACAACAAATTGATGATACTTAACACTAGCACGCGACTTTGTGTGCACCAGCAATCGTGCGAGCCGATTCCCGCCGGCGTACCTTTAAAAATCCGTGCATATTCATTGTTGTACTGTATTACGAGATACATGAGAAACCGGAGTGTATCACACTGTATGAATTATCTTTTCTGTGTGCACCAATTTAGGAATTTTACTAATCGCAATATGGCTTACACTATTATTTAATTATACCATAGTTAACAGATTCCATAAAATAACCACTGACTGACCTAGGAAGTAAACTATAGGAAACAAAAGGAAGGAAGAAAAGGAAAGACGGTAACAATGAGAACTCATGTCATTAGACTATTTGGAGCAAGTCAAATACACCATTTGTTAGATGTTGGAAAACACTTGTTTCAAAAGTGTAAACTACTTGTGTGTGTGAACCTAGGCTGAAATATTTTTTTTTTTTAAATTTTGATTATTGACTCATAATTAAAGTAAAAAATTAAATATTTTTATTTCAGGCATCAACCCATAGTTGTTAGTGTACAAAAACAATCATAACTTATAATGTATTATACTTAATTTAAAATAATGACTATTTGTTAAGTTACCTGGACATGAGCTAGCCAGCATTGGCAAGTGCTCGTTCTGTTGGTCTCTGTACCGCTGCAGGAACTCCTGCTGCGCCTCCAGCAGAGATATGTCCTCCGCCACTGTCATGTCTAGCACTAGATCAGCACCTAGACTTTTGAAATAACCTTTGAACAGAAAAAAAGATAATGTATTACCAGAAAGTGTCTACAACGAAGCCTACAATCTTCTAGGAAAGGTCCTCTGTAACATAGAGGTAAAAGGAGGTAAAAGACATCATTATTTCATCAATCACTAGAAGGCAAGGCTTCCCTTCTTATTAGAGAAGGGACCACAACAAGAGGTCTTCATCAGGTATTTTCATCACATTTTTATGACAAATACAATAATATGCTCTCAGATCCATGGGGATGTAGCATCACCATATATCTAAATCTGAGCTCCTATAATTATTGGAAACAAACAAGGACTTAATGTTTTACAGCTACCACAAAGAATATATATATTGTAGGAAATAGTATTCTGAGAAGGATATGACGTCACTCGATCTCATGTTGGCTCGCGTCGACTCTAGGTGGCGCGAATTGTTTCCGTAAGGAGTAGGGAGTTTGAGATGGGAACAACTCGCGATATAAGGCGCTCGTTTTAGGGTCGCTTTAGTATCCTTGTGGCATTCGAGCTGTTTACATTTCTTGTTGTGTAATTCTTTATGGGTTTTGGGATTTAAGATAGGCGGGAGAGAGACTTGAGTTGAAAAGGGGGGTGTTAGTTAACTGTCAAGGGATCCCTACCCCTACACACAATGTTCACAAGTGCTTGACTCCACTCAAGGTCATTCTCTGCCTTTCTAAGGTCTTATTTTGGTTACAGTTTGATTTGATAATTAAATTGTTCTGACAAATGATGTGAATTAGAACCTTTGCTTGACATTGGTTTTTTGATTTTTGTTATCCACTTCTGAGTCTGCTAATAAAACTATATACTTCATTACATATTAAAGAAACATACCAACTAACTTGCGTGTAGCTTCTTCAGGTTCCATCTTGTATCTGGCTGCTATTGACAATGTCGGTTGTGGAGATAAAGATATCACAACAAGACTAACATCACGAGTTACACCTTTTGTATCTGTATACTTCCGCTCGGAAAATACTCTACAAACAGACAACATTACTTAGATATATACATTTAGTTTATACACACAAAATTAAATTATTCAGAATAGTATGACTTAGCTTTTTAAAAGTGCTTCAAATAAACATATTATATTTTAAATGAGAGTCTATAACCTTCTCACAGCTGAACTGTAAAACCTATTAAGATGAACTTTGGAATAGAGATAAGATCATGAATACAATAGAATAGAAAATCCTGGAATAATCCATGGTTCTTACGGGATTTGTAATAACAGAACAATACACAAACAATGACACTGGCATCAACTAGTTTCAAAATAATTTTGAACTTACTACACATGGATGATTTTTTAGTAATATTATTATACAGGAAATGTATTAAGGACATTGGATTGGACTATACATGAGGAGTTAACCATTAATCCATTAGTGAGACTATTAGTGACACTTTCTGAGACTTGTGTCAACCATATTTGGCTCACTGTTATAGTGTGCCAACTATGGGTTGGTCATAATGATGATCATGATGAAAAAATTAATTTTGAGGAAGAGAAAAATAGCATACCTTACCTTAGCAACTCCTCTTGACTCTGTCTAGTGACGAGCACACTCTCTGCGGAGGTGATGCATCCGCTGCACGCGAGGCAATCTGCCAATGTAATCTCCACCTTTTGCAACTTCTGCTCTTTGCCACTTGACAGATCAAAGTAACCATCATCACCAATTTTAATTTTTGCTCCTGTTTTACTCTTCTTCTTCTCTATTTTTACTGGCTTTATACATTCCTACAGTAAAAAGAGCAGATAGAAGAATATAAGATTGATAAATGAATTTAAGTAATTTTTATTTACTATAATACAGTGATATTACAAACATTCTATTCTATTTATTCTACTATCCTATAAAAATTGATTTTTCATTCAACACTATTTTTGGCTATTATTGATACATGATTATGAACATAATTTGTAATATTTGATGTGACAAGAAAAGACATTCATATTATTCTCATCTATATAAGGTTATCAAAGCCTAGCTGATATAATTATTAGTAGTTATTCAAGGATAAAAGGCATTTTACATTTATAAGTAGGTTATATTCTAATACCTGCGATGGAGTAATAAAATCGTCAAGATCTGTTAATTGCAGCGCACCACTAAATCGGGAAGCCATAGCTTTTTTCAAATAATACTAATAAATCACTCTGTAAGCATTAAAACAACAGGAATAATTAATATTTTTCTTTATCAATTTATTTACACAAAACAAGGCAATTTCACTTCTTTTCTTTTACTTTTTGACATTGACAATTCATATTTCCAATGTCATCGTCAACCACTTTTGACGTTTGTGAACCACAGATTATTTTATTGTAACACAGGTTATAAATATAAATACTTGTCACTGGCACAGATGTTTCTAAAAACTTTAAAATAAATTAAATTCCTCTAAGTTTAAACATTTTTTTAAACTGGATTTACTGCTCTGAATTCTACCCTTTTTGAGTAAAATACATTTTATACAAGTCATAATATAGTCAAGGAGTATATTTCTGAATGTTTTACTCCAAGAGCTACGTACATTAAAGTCGTTTTGTAAATCAATGTAAATCTATTCAGAAAACCATCCACTTAGATATATTTTTAACATGCTGTCGGAAAATAGCTTAATGTTTTTTTATATAATTTCTAATTCATAGTGTAGGAGTCAAGTCAAAAGAAGACAGTAATACTAAAAAGTTCAGCAAACACCTACCTGCCTAAGTACCTATCAACATTTATTAGATTTCTGGAACAGAAATTAATTTCGTTATTTTTTTTTCAAGGTTACGTCAATGGGAAAAAATAAAAATATTCATCTTCCGTATTAATATCCTACTCGTATGATGAGAACTAAAAATAATAGACTCTAGCTAATGAAAGTAGGGACTAAAATCGCCCGCTTTTAAAAAAACATTTAAACAAATTAAAAAATATTAAATTAATTTTTTGTTTGTGAATTCATTACTACATATAAATTTTTACTCCAATTTTTTTTTTATTTGGCGACCGATTTCAATCTCTAATTCTCTACTTTCATTAGCCAAACTCTAAGTAATATTTTTCTCAAACCCGATTACCTATCCATAATTTCCACCCACAATTCACCCACACTTGACCATCACTTGACCTCTAACATAAAGATTTAAAAAATTAACTATTATGGACTGCCAGTATGTGGGATTGAATACGAGAGAAAATCAATCGCTGCCAGCCGCCCGCCTCCGTTACCAAGGCGACCGCGTAAACAGTGGGGAGACGTCGCGACGGCAAACGCACGTCTCGCCTATGTATCTTTTGACGGCTTTGTTTTGAATATTTTCGACATAATTCGTAATTTCCGTTTGTTTTGATTGTGTTTAATTTGGATGTAAAGGATGGCTGAAGAAGGAGCGACGACTGTTGGGGCGGCCGAAAAAGTAATACACACGTATCCACTGATAAGGGTAAGAAGTTTACATATTTACACGTAAGAATAATAAGAGATTTGGATTTAATTATGTTTAGATTTGATAATTATTTCGTACAGTAAGTATAAATATCGGAAAATACGCTAAAAGTCGCATTCTAATGAATAAACAAACTAACATTAGAA
This sequence comes from Bicyclus anynana, assembly GCF_947172395.1. NCBI lineage: Eukaryota > Metazoa > Arthropoda > Insecta > Lepidoptera > Nymphalidae > Bicyclus > Bicyclus anynana. The sequence continues at coordinate 1,721,090 of NC_069087.1, read as the reverse complement.
ATTTTAAATACCTTGGTATATTTTAGTATAAACTAACAGTAGTAGTATAAAATCCAAATGGTCTCAGGTTCCTGCACACCTAGTTAACTTTTTAAACTTTCTAAATGACAAAAATATTGGGTTACTTAATTCAATAGCAGAATCACAGAAAACATTATGTACAAGCAGAATTTCAAAGGATAAATCACCGAACCAAAGGGCATCACCATCAACTTCCCAACTCAAGCCATGCCATGTCATCTGTTCACTCAGAAGTCAAAAATTCGGAATTATTGAGAAAAACGCGGACATACAAACATACGATTATAGTTATAGTTGACTGCCTCATTGGCACCGTGGTTAGCTGGTTCAACTACTGACAATGAGGCCCAGGGTCAGGCCAACAAAAAAATACGCTATTGGTATATTTCTCACAATATGAAGAGTTGGTACACCCCCGTGCAGTGGCGGATCCAGGAATTTGGTTTGGGGGCTTGACCTGATGAGGGTAGTTATTATCAAGGAAAACAATATAAAAACGGCCGCATGCGCGTCGGGCTACGCGCGGGTAGGGTTCCGTAGAACAAATTAGCCTACCGTAGAATAAATAGAACCTCCTTTTTGTAGTCGGTTACAAAAACAATTGACTACAAAATTCGGAGAAGTCGATAACATGGAGCCGGATCAGCTATCGTGTCGAGTCAGCACCACTGTAGCGCGTCGACTTGTCCGTGCACCGTGACGTATCGCGTTACTGCACATTCTAAGCCTCCATTCGCACGAGAGTCTTTTAACGGACGATAAAAAAGCGTTCAAATATAGTACGAAGTTAAATGACGTTTATTTCTAACGCCCAAAATTGAAACTGCAACACTGCTCGAAAAAAGCGTGGTGTTTTGGGATTGCGTTTGTGGTATTTTGAACGCTTTTTTTACGTCCGTTAAAAAACTCTCGTGCGAATGAGGGCTTAACTTGTGATTGTGAACAATGACAGCCGCCACTCGTGTGTCAGCCCGTCATGATATTAGGTGTACCAGATACCGGAATCAATTACAATCGAAATTAGTGAGATCAAATTATCTTTTAGAATGAGCCTGAGTTAGCCCAGAAAGTTTCTCAGCCCATGGTTCTACTTCTACCTTAATAAGTACGGTAGCATATTATGAAGTTTGAACCGTAGTGGATTTGAAAGGTAGGTTTCCTGTTACAAGACGATTGTTGTCCAAGTATAAAACGTATTTTTTCAGATTTTTTTAAATTCTAATGTCTGAAATGAGAAATCATGTCGTCAGTTCAGTCATCAGACCCCTACTATCATGTCAACCCTTCGCTAGATACCCCTAGAAATTGATCTTTGACGATGTGTTTCGAAGGGTGGCTAAAAGCTAAGTTTAGTCCTTAATCCATATAAGTAGTTATCTATACTAATATTATAAAGAGGTAAAGTTTGTAAGTTTGTAACAATTTTTTGAAATGGGGTAATCTTCGGAACTACTGGACCGATTTTAAAAATTCTTTCACCAATAGAATGCTACGTTATCGGGGAGTGCTATAGGCTATATTTTATATTTATATCATATATAACTACTGAGATATCGCGGGTTTTCTCTTACAGGTCAGACCGAAAAACTTACTTATTCGCATGCGCTGCCTCAACCATTGCGTATAACTGAAATAAATGTATGGAGGCTTTTTGAACCTTTAAAAGTTCTACAAAAAAGTCCGCGACACCATATATCTATCTTTTATATTTTAGCAGATATAGTACCTTTAGTACTTTAATAAATTATTTAAATTTTAAACTAAGGTTTACGTCATTATTTACACAACTAAACTTAAATCCTTATCAAAATAAATTATTTAATAATCACAAGGATATTATAGAGATAAGATTTGCCCTTTACAGTATGTTAATTAGTTATATAGTTTCGAAGATAATACAAAATTTCTGAAAGTCGCAGAAATGCCGCTATTTGACGCCCCGCGGTTTCAATTACGTGGTTCCCGTTCTCGTATGAATATGAGGACCAAACATAGCCTGTGACACTCGCAAATAATGTAGCTTTCTATTGGTAAAAGAATTTTCCAAATCGGTCCAGTAGATCCAGAGATTACCCCCGACAACCACACAAACTTTACCTCTTTATAGTATTAGCATAGAAGTCGCTTGGGAAATTATAGTCTTTTTGTCATTGCACCACGCACAAAAGGCTGGACCAATTTTGCTGAGGGTAGGGATAGGATAGAGGTAGGGAAGGGGTAGGATAGAGGTAGGGTAGGGGTAATTTAGGGAAAGTGTAGGGTAGGGTAGGGTAGGGTACGGATAAGGTAGGGGTAGCGTAGGGTAGGGGAAAGGTAGAGGTAGGGGAAGGATATGGAACGTATAGGGTAGGGGAGGAGTAGGATAGGGGTAGGGTAGGGTAGGGGTAGGGTACGGGTAGGGTAGGGTTAGGGTAGGGATAAGGTAGGGGTAGGGAAGGGTTAGGGTTAGCGGTAGGGTAGGAATAAGGTAGGGGTAGGGTAGGGGTAGATTAGGGGTAGGGTAGGATAGGGTATGGATAGGTTACGGGTAGGGTTAGGGTAGGGTAAGATGGGGGGAAGGAAGGGTTAGCGTTAGCGGTAGGGTAGGAGTAAGGTAGGGGTAGGGTAGGGTAGGGTTGGGTAGGTTTACGAGCAGGATAAGGTAGAAGTAGAGAAGTTTACATCAATTTTTACGCGGACGAAGTCGCGGGCGTCCGCTAGTGTAAGATAATTCGATCATAGTAGGAAAGTATTTGTACATATTTATTTTGTGGCGGAAGGAAGATTAAACGTTAGTTGCCATTGATGTTTAAAATGAGGAATACTGGATCCGGTAATCTGGCATCATTTGAATTGAATTTGGTCTATAAAAAATAAATACTGCCTCCTACCTATGTTTAATATTTTTCAAATAGCAACCAAGTAATATATCTTTAAATCCTTCGAGCTGGATTTATTCTTGCTATAGTTATCGATGTTTATGTTGTGAGCTCTTCTTAAAAATATGCTTTCTGAACCTGTATCTAGAGACACTGAGATACAAACAGATAAACTTAAATAAAAGGAATATTAAAATATACTGACAACTATCAGCCACAGTAAAACATGGACTCCGAATTAAAATCAGAATTTGTTTATATTTGCGTGTGTCTGCAGGAAGAGTTGTTGATTTGAATTCGATAAGTTTGTGTCATTCGGTGCCGAGCGCGAGGCACTGTTTGTTTTCGCAGGTGGATCCATCAGACCAATCCAACCAACCAATCAACTAACTCAAGTCGATTGCTAACAGATCAACGGATACTTGCTTGGATTTGTGTTTAAAAATAGACATAATATCGTATTAGGTACTTCCGTTTAATTTTCATATGCAGGCAGAGGCTTGAAATGTTCAAATCCAGAAATCCAGAAGTTTGAATGTAGAGTCGAAGACTATCTACGAGTACCTACTCGTAGATAGTCTTCTACTTACTATTGCTACAGAAAGAGATACTGGTTATGGTAACATTATTATACAAAAATAATTAAGATACCTATTCTACTACAAGGAGTAGGTCCTTGTAGTAGAATATTTCTTGTACCTCTTGTGCATTATGTATTCTGTGCTTAAGCAACATCCCAGTTATCTTATTGTTTCACTTTCCTACTATCAAATACAAAAAACAAAATGATGTCACTTAGACATTCTAGATTTGGCAATGTAAAATTATTATTAGAGCGTAGGGACATACCAAACAAACCTACTTATTTCTATTTCCAACTTTATCACTGTTGTTACAGCATTCCGACATGACGGAAGAGATGCGGATAGAGGCGATGGAGTTATCAGTGACAGCGTGCGAGAAGTATTCTCAGAACAACGAGTTGGCGGCGCGCATGGTGAAGGAGTCCATGGACAAGAAGTTCGGCCCCGCCTTCCACGTGGTGGTCGGAGAGAGCTACGGGTTCGAAATCACGTACGAATGTACGACTATTTGCTACATGTACTTTGGCGGCAACCAGGCCATTTGCATATGGAAGTGTTCGTGAGGACTTTTTGTGCAGACTTTTGAACTATAGAATTGTGATTGGTCAGACCGGTCGTGTGTTGGCACATGATAGTGCTTTGTGTTGTTTCGAGGTATTTGTTTCGTAGATATACTTACAGGTTGCTCGGGAGTATTTTTCTATAACTTCAAGGTGATACGAGTCTTAAGGAAGCGAATGTAGCTACTTTTTTTTCAAGTTTTTGTACAAAGTAATTCAAACAATTCCGACTATTCATGTAACATAACTATCCTTGCGTTTTAAAATAAATACCTACGTAAAATTTTGCTAATTACGTCATCATTTTATGGACGCGTAATAAGGATAAGGGATAAGGGACACATTTTAAGATCTATTTACAAAAGAAATATTGAATACATGTTCCTTGAACATTTTTAGTTAATTTTCAGTAAAGAATATAACCCCAGAGTTATGGGAAATACTCCCCAGCACTTTGTATGGGTGTCTACATCTCAATAGAGTTAACGGTAATTTAAATAATATGTCGACGGTTGAAAAGAAAGAGATTACTATAACTTCACTTATTAAATTTTTCAAACAAGTCTCATTTAGGCATCCGTATTCTAATGTCTATGATGCATAAACAATTGAAAATTACAGCATTATCAGCACCTACTTTACAAAAGAGGTCGCCCACCAAGTCACTCGGCGACCGGCGTCTTTAATAGGTTTACTTGAGACTTGAGAGATCAATCAAGTGTTTATTTCCAAATTCCAGTTCTACTGAAGTGTAGGTTACAGAATCATCTTTCTAACACTTTACATTAGAAGAGGTTAGAAGTACCTATCCACTGTTGGCTCAACGAGTGTGGTATTGATCGGATTGTGCATGTTCGGATTCGGAGCAACATCAATAGATAGGTACTACGTATGCTATATGGGGAAATAAGTAGATACGGGGGAGAACTAGGGTGCCTCGCTTGCTCTGTTAGGGTAGTTTAGTTAGGTACCTACCTATTACAATTATTATGGCTTCCTTGAAATTGATTAGCTTTGTCGTTGAAAATTTAAATTCGTTCTATTGTAAACTACTTTAGAAGGACTTTTGAAGCAAGTTAGTGTCCTTTTCTTCATTCTTCAAGCGGCTTCAATCATGTATACCTATGTAATTATTTTTCTATCACGTCATCTTCGTCCATATCATTATCTAAAGGTATTTATATCGTTTTAATTGCGGCAAAACGAGCTTGCAGGTCACCGATGTTAAGTCATTACCACCGCCCATGCACTCCTAATTAGGTAAGCCTTAAAATATCCACAAAACAACATTAAAATTGTATTTTATAATAAGATCTCTATTATACATCAATTGTCATCAATATCGAAGTTTCGCAGTAAGTACTTACGAGTAATATTTTCTCATCGTCACACCATGAAGCCAGCGCGACCAATGCCAAAATACTGTTAATTCACCTTGAACATAAGAATTAGCTTTAAGTTGGACGCCGATTGTTCGCGGTGCCATGATATTTGTAGCGCTGACGGTCAGCATTACGGCAGCTATTTTTGTAATGATTTTGTCAATTACGCTGCCATTGTAATTGTGTTTTTTTTTCATTTTGTAAACGTAGACCATACCTAAAGGCCTTTTCATAACTACGCCTTATTAATAGATCTTTATCAGATTCTATTAAAATCCTATTGAATTTTTCATTTTGTTATATAAAAAACAACATTTTTAAAATTAAATAATGTCGCGTTTATTTTTATTTTTACGTTTGAGCAGGACAAACTCGGTCACATAAGATAACCTTCTCGCCTTCTCTTCGTGAGAAGGTATCCATGAGGATTTCCTCACGTAAAAAAAAGACAAACTTGGTCAGGTTCGTTAGTTATGCTACGAATCGATATTCTTACAACTCGCAAGTGCGAGTTTCGAATTCACCTCTATCTCTCTCTGTTTAACACGATACTGTAGAATGAGAAAGATAGCGATGTATTCGAAATTCGCACTCGCGAGTTATACAAAACATCGAGAATAGTACAGATAAAAATATTTGATAAGTAGATATAGGTACGCGTAACCGACTCAAGGTTAATTTGGCAAACTAATGCCAGGCAACTTACACTTTGGTGAACGACAAATAAAGAGATTTCACCAGTCCAACGCCTTGAGACCAATGCCACACACACGGCAGGTAGCTCAGAGATACTCGTACAACAAAAACTATTCCTTTCCAGTTTCGTTAAACGGTAAACAATTACATGACAATTGCCTACTCGAGCAAGGTTGTCGCTCACGGATACGCGTATTAGGCACTTACCTACATACGTGATTGGCACCGAAACCATTAGAAGTGTGGGAAACAAGTGTTTTTTGTGGCTGACTTAACTTTAATTAAGTTTCTTTACCTCTAAATAGTTTTGATTTATGAGTATTATATTTAGATTTACTTCCAGAAGCAACCGCTATGAAAAAAAAAATCGTTGATTCGGAAGTTAGAACTTAAGTTTTTTTCATTTAACAATAGCTGTATCTCGACGACATACCTGTGCTTAGTGTTGTTTTCTATAGATGTGGTATCAGCAAAGAAACCAGTTTATTTGCTGACAACACCTAGGTCGTCTCATGGATCGGGTCATAATGGGATTTACAAATAACTACTTTTAAAAATTAGTACCTAGGTACATGAAATTCTATTGAAAATGGAAACACTATCTTTTTTTTTCGTTTCATAAAAGCGGTCGGATTTTAAGGGTTGGTGTGAAAGGGCATTTGGGTTTTCTTTGTCTAAAAATGTACAAAAGTAGTACTTACCTATAAAGATTTTAGGTCATATAAATATGGTCACTATAGGTATAATAATTTATATTGTCTGATATTGATAAAGATATATATTTATATACGTTTGCAAATAATTGGAATGAAAAATGGGAGTGTGAAATAAATTCTTATATATTTTGAAAACTTTCGTTTTATTACCCTAGCACAGCACTAAAATCCTGCCTGACATACTCCATTTTATGTAGCAGCATGTCTGGCTATGCTTACACTCTGGCTACCTTAGAAGACAGAAAAAAAGAAAAGAAAAGAAAGAAAAACGAAGGCATAGCACAAGACGCCATAATTTAATGAGACACCTTTAAAGCATGTCATTTAACACGGCATACACAGAGTGATTAATCGCTTATACGTGAAATAGTAGTAATAATAGTAAACACCTAAAAAGAGTAATTTTCAACGGCTTCATTCCTATGAGCGATCACACCTCGTGTTTTTCTGTATTCTGAGGCTCCTACCATTATACATAGCCTAGTACGGTAAGCTTGGAAGGTAAGGTTAAAGAGTCCAGATGCTTAATTTAATAAAAAAAAAACTTTTTGAAAATTAATATTTTATTGGGTGAATGTTACAAATTGTCAATTTAGAATTGTTAAATTTTTGTCCCGTTTCCTCGTTAAATAAAAAATGTTACAAAACCACAGCAACTTCGTGTTAAGAGTAGATTACGGGTAAGAATATATATGTATAAAAGTGTTACATTAATTATTCTACAGTATATTTTGCAGTGATGGTAAAGTAGATCAATGATTGAAACTGAAAAGCTGCTAAATAGGCTGTATCTATTTCGTGATATTAATATAAAGGAAGTATGTGCAGATTCCTAGATTTTTAAGGCGTCAACGGCAACAACACCAGAGATCAGATTTACTCAAAACACGACCAACACTTCTGAACGCTAAATAACAACTGACCCAGACCCTGCAAATGTACGTTCGAAATGTAGCAGACATTGTGATGTACCTACATCATGTCATTCAATCATTAATAAACTTAATATTTTTAGACATACATTATGTGTCAAGTGGTTTAAAGCTAGTTTGTGGAGGTAAAAATATCAAATAGGGAAACGGAACTTTAAAAAAAAAACCTTTAAAAAAAAAGTGATTTTACCAATAAAATACGTCTTTTACATTAACGTTGGCACATATAGTGATCACATAATACTTGTTACAAATGTATAATTGTTTAACATACCGCATACCGCCTACACATTCCATATCAAAGCATTCAATACAAAATTTATTTAATTTATTCTGCACCTTTGGGTAAACAGGATTCAGTTACTTTTGAATCTAAAAAAATTATACTAGCCACACAGACGCATACCAAAATAGGAATAAATAAACGAATGTGCTGTAGACCACACTACTGAAGTAAAACTTCTACTAAAAAATAATAAAACAAAGCCCCATCTATGAGCCTTTGAGGCATTAATGCATCGCAACAGGTTCTTGAAGTGTACAAAAAGGGATTGTTTCAAAGTTATCTAAGAAAGCCATCTACTGGTAGTTTAAAATAACAAACACTGTGTCAATATACCTGCACCCGAATCGCCCTATTACAATTTTCGTAACGCATTCACCACCGAGTCAAACGTGCGTAAAGAATTTTTACTTTTAAAATGTTATACCTATGTGGTTTGTAATACAAAATGCATTACATCTTTGGGACAATCATCTTAACTGCATCGACCATTTTGATTGTTGGTCTACCCTCGAAAATATCTAAGCCCAAATTTGACGAACTCTGTTTTATCTAACAAATTCAATCATTTTTAACAAAATAATAGTTTCTATCGCCATTTAGCAAACACAGTTTTATGTAACATTAAACATTATACCGTAACTGAGTCCTGTTTACTTTAAGTGACAAATTTATTGCTACACTGACCTTCATTATACTAATACTCGTATGCTGGAAAGACTTTGTTGAAGAACATGTCAGTTTATAATGTTATTATTTAATTAACAAAACATCTCTTTTGTAATTTTCAAACTGATCTATATTTTTTTTTCTTTTTTTGTTTTTGCCTTTTCGTAGTGCCAAACCAGCGCCAATGTCGTGTTTTCAAGAGGAGGCACGAAAGTATTGGCTGTCATCTGTGCTATTTACAACACAGGGTGACACAAATCAGGTTGAGGATTTTTGTCGGATCTGGATGTCTTTAAACAGTGTTTAAAGACAATAAGTACAGACGATAGTTAAAATTGCGCTTCGCCAGATATTTATTGGCTTTTACTCCTGCGTATTAGTTATAATGAAAGTCAGCATATACTGTACCTATATCTAAGAACTCTGTTGACATAACTTGAAAAACATTTTAGTAATGGCTGTTGTTATTTAAAAAGGCCCAAAGTTATACAACAGAGTTACTTAGCAACAACAGCGTCTTCACACTAGCATTTTACTGCAGGCGTTTGTCAAACAACTATGAACGAAGGCACGAAGACCTAGAATGCCTTTATAATGATTACAAATTTGCTGGAGGTTCCTTAATGGGTCGTCATCAACCTCACAGAGAGGTTTGGCGAGTTCTAAAGCTCTGCCAGAATAGAGTCCTCGCCCCGAGGGCTAGCAGAATGTCTCTTCAAGGACACAGAAGACATAGTGCAGAGGTAATAGTAAAGGATATTTATGGGACGTCAATTGTTGTAGAAGATTTATGTGGATTATGAGTGTAAGATAAGACTGCAAACACTGGTTTATAGGGGTGACTGGTATCTGTATTGTCGCCGTTCTAACGTTTTAACAGCTAGCTTAGTCAAATATCAGTATTAGGCAATGTCTAGCGTCTAGTCTGTCTGACAAACGCTTCGGTAGCGAAACTCTAGTGTGAGAGGGCTCTAAGGTTCACACTCGATATAGTCTAACTACATTAAAAATTTACATCATAATATCAACTATACATACAAATATGAACATACAATTATATTCCTGGAACGTCGGTATAAAATCTACACAGCTCATACAAATAGTCAATATCTAACTACATTCTAGTCTAAACATTTAGGAATAACATTAACATTTCAGGCACGATTTTTATCAAAAACCCCCAAGTACAGTCAGCATACAATACTTTTAAAAATGTCTT